>NC_139591.1:8667198-9267198 GCF_946808225.1 Silurus aristotelis
CTAAAATAATAGGTTCAGTAAGTGTCCTTTAAACTGTGAAGCATTGCACTTAATTGTGTCTAATGATTGTGGCATGCTGAGCAACAGCCACACCACTCTGAGTGAAAAAAAAAGTTGGAACACAAGATTTTCCATTCAAAGGCCAGTGAAAAGTTAATATGTTGGGATTTGATTTTAATTTATGGTGTTGACCAGAAAAGAACAGTTTCTGATTCTGAAATTAAAGCAAGTCTTCTTAGGTTGTTTTCCTAGTCAGTGTTTGGCTTGGCTTGCTTATTTAAGCTACCTAAATCTGTAAAGCTGCTTTGAGACATTTTGTATTGTATAAACTGTTTCATCTATTCATACGGAAAAGCCAAAAACCTTTATATACCGGACTCATCGCAGGCATCTCTAGTTATGGAGCTTTAACAGTAAATTATGTAAACTCATTATTTTATACTGCAAGCTAGTTAGAATGCTGATATGAGTTTATAACTTAATCACTGCAAATCATTACAGTTTACTAAGGAAAAAGTACCGTTTTATTATTACTGCATGAAGGGAGCTGTATTTCAGTTCCAGAATAGAAATTTAGCATCTATATAAGAAACACTATTCTAAAACTAATTCTAAAACAGCTTTGTAGAGCAGCTGTGATTGTTCATGGTATGGGTTCCTCAAGGTGTTATGTGAAGATTATGGTCCATGCTGACATAGCACCACATAATTGCAGATTCATGCTGTGAATCTCCCTTCCAAGTACATTTTACTTTATCATCATGTAAACATGAAGTTCATTTCACCCAGCTTGGTGACAAGGGGGTAGTCAATATTTAACGGGTAAATTGTGGCTATGATGTGGCGAAAGATTTAGCCACCTCTTTACACTACCGCCACTAGCCAGGCTGTTACCAAACAGTTGAATAGATTCATTGCTTCATGTTATTGAGGCTACAGCCTTCATGCTGTAGAAAACCTTCTCAGTGACTTCTCAGATCAATCAATGTTTAAATGTTCAGTTGTACACTTTGGTGAGCCTGCGCCCATAGCAACCCAATATACCTATTCTTTACTGACAGGAGTAGAATCTGGTGTGCTGTTATACAGCGGTGCATAAACAATTGAAAACTATTTTACTAAATTATTATACTTGTCTATGTTATGACCCACTTAAGAAGCAATAACTGCAAGTAAATGTTTCCATTAACCATTCTTTGGTAGACTGATATAAGTCTTTGGAGTTGTTATCGGAGATGGTAAAAGTACACACATCCTTCACACAAGTAGAAGTACAGATACTTATGTTTTAAATTACTCTGATGTACTGACTACACTTTTTCACTCAATTTGAAGTAAAGAAGTTTGGGCTCTGACAGGTATTTAAAGCAAAAAGTAGCCAATACAACTACCTGTTTTAGTGTCATGCTGGTAACTTGACCTCATATCATATTATATAGTAATACAAATGAATTTCAAATTTTGCTACCTAATGAATGTATCCAGACTGAACAACCACCATATAGAAAACAAGCAAAGTAGAGATAATAATGATCAGGTGTGTCTCTGTTCTGAATCATTTTTACATCACTGACTCTCTCTGTCTCATCCACGTTAGCCTTATACTTTTGGTTGCCTTGCAGTGTGAGGAAATAAGTTGATGGGCTGAAAATGCAAAAAGATAAAAAAATATTGATTGTCACTTAATAAAATAAAACTAAAATAATGTACACAAATTTTCAAACATCACTGTACAGTCCCTCATGTCATTCTGCTCACCACAGTTGCAAAGAGAGGTTATTTAATTGATCACAGTTTTCCTGTCAGATCAAGCCAATTTTACCATTCTCTCCTGATCTGTCAAGGTGTTCCTACTAGCTGAACTGTTTTCTCAGCATTCTGTGTAAAAACTAAAGACTGTTATACCTGAAAATGCCAGTAGATTAGCAGTTTCTGAAAAATTCAAGCCTGCCTAGAAAGCACAAATCAGTTACTGAGCTTTTTTTTCCTATTCTAATGCTAAATGCAAAGCACTTGATCCCTATTATGGGTTTTAAGCAGCACTGAGTGTTTCTTCTTTTTATGTACCACCAGAAATCTTTAGTGGGTAGATTTTGTTAAATTGTCTTTAGCTGTGAATAAGCAGGTAAATTTGTGTCTTCCTGATGCCCTGGGATTTATTGTATCCAGTTTTATTTTATCAGGTGCTTTGCATGTCATAAAGTGCTTTTAACAGCCACTTGATTAGTTCTCTCTTACTGTGTTCAAAAGTGGGGCATTAGAAACAGACACGAGTGGATTCTCAGTGGACTCGATCGAATCAAGAGCAGCCAAAGCTGAATATAGGCTCCATATTAAATGACATACAATATAATATGTCTTTCAATTCTGAAAGAGCCTCCAGGCTTTCATCTGAGTTCATCAAAAAGGGCTGTGCTTTCTGCAGACATGCTGATGTAAAAAAAAAAAAAAGTTTAAACAAAGGGTCTAGTCCTGGGTGAATCATATTATGTACAATGCTATTAAAAGCAACATAAAGGCTTCAGTTCCAAATTTAAGAGAATAGCAGTAACAAACCTAAGAGCAGCAAGAGCTGTCCATGAGCTTATACTGTTGCTGAACTAAGAAAAAACATATATATGTAAGGCATTTTAACAATTGTCACCCACAGCATGTTCAGTAGGTTGGCATTCTAACTCTTCTAAAATACTGATTTAATACAGATTCAAATAAATTGAAAAACATTTTTTAAAACAAGGCTTATGGTCAAGCCTAGAGCATTCATTAGGTGAAGGACTTGTTTTATGAGACACAATGGCAGAGTCATGGCCCAGGATAATACCCTGTATTGCTCTGCATGGTGAGTCATGTCTGTCTCCAGTTAGATATTTCCAGCCTTAGTGACTCCAGTGCACTTTTCCATGACACAAACACAATAGAACGACACACTGTTCCTTCAGCTTATGGTTTTATCTCCTGTTTATGTCAGTTTCTAAGAGATTTATGCCTGTACTGAAAGTAGAGTATGGAATAGCTTGGAAAGATATTCTGTATGATGATACAACTCTCGTATGCTTCTGGTTTATACGGCACAACTATTTTTTATAGAAAATTTGTAACAGTTCTTCTGATCGAGATTTGCATACTAGTACAGACTTGAAGTGCATACTCAGCTTAATGAGGGCATTTCACCTTTGAGTTACAGTACAAAATGAGTAAAAATTTTCAATACTGAATTATTACTGTACTCCAATATTACATTTATTGTTTATATAACAGCAATATGACAATTGTGCTGTTATGTACATGTATGTATGTATGTAAATATCAGCTATCAGATATTAACTGTAATTACAGATACAGTAGCTTTGTATTAAGTCTTTCCATTTTTACATGCTTTAAAAGAAATTGGACAAACTAACATAATTATAAATGCTGAGTTTCCTCCCTTGAGACACAAGGCCTTTACCAAAGCTGCCAGTTTGTGGATTTATCTGACCTAAGTTTTGTCTGTAGTAAATGAAATTTTAATCAAATGACTTTTTAATAATAGTTAATTTCTTTGCTTTTAGGAACTGGGTTGCTTTTGCATAAAATTTCCCTTTGTAATCATTATCTTTTATACTTTAAATAATAACTTATCAGTTTTTCTGCACTGATTTTGAGCAGAACCTTATACATTTCCAAAACATCCTTCTATTTTTTTTTTCAGCAGGCACATTATCAGTAAACACCAGTTGACTGGCAGAAATACATGCACATGCCCATAAAACAGTCTCCATGTTTGACATATTATGTGGTATGCTTTGTATCATGGTCCCTTCTTTTCCCTCTCAATATCCTTCCTACATCATAATTCTGGTTCAAGTTAGTTTTGGTTCCATAAGTCATAAGAATCTCGTTCCGAAACTGGAAAGGGGTTTATACTTTAGCCTTTTTGTTCTTCACTGTTACCAGTGGTTGGCATCTTGAGTTTAATTCTCTGTGGTATATACATGAAGGTGTCTCTTGAATAAAGACTTTGGCAAATATACGCTTAGAGCCTTAAAAGTGTTTTTGACTTTGTTACATGTTGTACAAAGTATTTTCTTAAAAAAGAAAAAAATACCACAATCATCATTTTACTTTATTTCATGGTCTTCCAAGTCTTTGTCCAAGTCTTTGTCAGTGCATTTTTATTTTTTTTTCTAAGAATGTAGTGAGCTGTGTATTTGGCCAATCCAAACATTTTGGTTATATCTGATATTTTTTGTTTTTTTAACAAATGAAAGCTAATGAAGCCAAATAAAGGTGGGAGTTTCCATAAACAGCGACCTAATGCAAATCAGCACTTGGGTTTGGCTTTGAGCCTAAGACTACAATTGTCAGGGAGAGTCCTGCTTCTCCTCCCATGCACGCCCCATCGACGCTCACCATAACTTTCCTAACCCCCACTCTCTCTGTCTCGGTGCATCTCCCAAGCTTGCCTCAACCAACTTCAGCTTCCCCGGGAGAGGGGGTCCCACGAACTAGCAGTTCAAACAATCCAAGGACGTCCACTGGGTTGGGGTTGGGTGACGTACTGCGCACCCACAATCACCCTCCAGATGGGGCTGTTCCTTCGAGAGGAGATACGATTCATGTTGTTGGAGAACTCGACAGTTCCTAGGGCAACCCTGGCTAACTCTACATGCCCACGAAATTGTAGTTCCTGGGATCCCTGCAACATCCTGAAATGGACTCCCAGTTGCAAGGAGTGGTGTCTCTCTTAGCTCCCCTCAGGTCATCACGAGAAGGTCACGGTGGGCGCTACTCGGGTAGAAGACGCCACAACTACGACCCAGGTGGAAATACCCAAAGAATATCACGCCTTTTCGGATGTGTTCTGTGCACAGGCCACCACTCGTCTCCCCCCACACCGACCTTGGGACTGCAGCATTGATCTACTCCTCCTCCCCTGCGGCATCGAGCTTCTACTTTGTCGGAAAGAAAGACGGGGGTCTCCGGCCCTGCATTGACTATTGCGTCAGCTAAACGCTAAGATCGCACCACTCACTTATTCTCTCCCGCATCGTACCAGCAGCCTTGGAGGATCTAAGGGAGGCCCAGATATTCTCCAAATTGGATCTCCGGAGTGCCTTCAACCTGGTGCATATCCGATAGGGAGACGAGTGGAAAACCTCCTTCATCACACCCTTTGGACATTATGAGTACAGGGTCATGCCGTACGGCTTCTCAATCCCTCCCGCCGTCTTCCAGGGTGTCATGAACGAGGTATTCCGGCCGTACCTCCAGACATTTGTCATTGTTTACATTGACGATATCTTCATCTACTCCCGGAATCCTCAAAGGCACGTATGCACGATCCTGGAGGTGCTCCGCTCCCACCAGCTCTACCTGAACCTCTCCAAATGTGAGTTTTACCTTCCTAAGATCCACTTCCTAGGCTATGTCATCAGCTTGGACAGCATCCAGATGGATGGTAAAGGCGGTACGGAACTGGCCCATCCCGGAGACCGTAAAGGTCTCGCCACCTTTTATCGTCAGTTCATCCAGGGGTTCAGTCAAACCACCGCTCCCCTCACTTCTCTCCTCCAAGGCAAGTAAAAAACCCTATGGTGGACCCACGAGGCCAGAACGGCAATCTACACGCTCCAGAAACGATTCTGCAACATGCCCGTGCTACGCCACCCAGAACCCCGAAAACCTTTTGTGGTCGAGGTGTACACCTCTTCGACTGGCGTCGGGGCCGCCCTCTCGCAGCAGTCTGGGTCTCCTCCATAGCTCCACCCATGTGTGTTCTTTTCACGTAAACTGTCAGCCGCTGAACTACGACATAGGAAACCGCAAGCTTCTGGCCATCAAGCTGGCGAAGAGCCTTTCTCGGTGATCACCGACCACAAGAACCTCCAGTATCTGCGAGAGGCCTAAAGGCTCAATCCCAGACAAGCCCACTGAGCCCTCTTTTTCACCTGTTTTCGCTTTCACAGGCTGACGCCCTCTCCCGGATGTATGGGCTGGACGAACCCAGCGAGCCTGAACCATCATCATACCTCCCGACCTCATCCTCGGTCCTATCGTCTGGGATATCGACAAAGAAATCCGCTCGGCCACCCTCCGAGAACTCGTCCCGGAAGGGTGCCCGGAGGGACGGACTAACGTCCCCACCACCTGTTGGCAGGACCTCATCTGGTCAGTTCACGAGGGACCCGGATTGGGTCACCCAGGCGAGAAACGGACAGTACAACTGGTCCAAACCCGCTATTGGTGGCCAAGTATGCACCAGGAGGTTGCACGCTACATTCAGGGGTGTCCCACGTGCGCCGTTTCCAAGGTCCCATGCCACCTTCCCATGGGCAAGCAATGCCACTACCAATCCCTCAACATCCCTGGTCCCACCTAGGTATCGGAAGGCAATACTTTCGTTTCAGCCCTGAGGAGCTCATGTGGCGGTCCACGAAAGACCTAAGGCTGGGGCTCCCTTGTCGTAAGCTGATTTCCTGGTTCATCGGGCCCTTCAAGATCGACAACCAGGTCAACGAGATGTCCTACAGGCTGGAGCTGCCCTTGACGTATCGCATTCACCCCATGTTTCACGTGTCTCTCTAAAAACCTTGTGTTTTGCCTGTATCTTGTCACCAAGGTGACCCCGGGGCTCTCTCCCAGCTGGAGGTCGTGGACCAACCAGAGGTCTACTCAGTGCAGGAGATCCTGGACTCCCGTCAACACAGGGGTCGTCTCGAGTATCTCGTCGACTGGGAGGGCTACGGCCCAGAGGAGCATTCCTGGGTGGCCCGACAGAATGTGCTGGACCCAACACTTCTGGAGAAGTTCTACGCCGCACAACTGCGTCGCCCGGCACCACGGGCATGCGGCAGGCCCAGGTGTAGGGTTTGGGCATCTGGAGCAGCCCCTGGGGGAGGGGGTGGTGTCAGAGAGAGTCCTGCTTCTCCTTCATTACCTTCATACTAAACATCTACACCTGACACTCATTTCCGGCAGCTACATAAACCCTTCACTCACTCTCACTCACGGTTCGTTATTGTTAACCGTATGCTTCACCTCCGGTTGGACTCTACACTATCTCTATGGCTGCGCTTTCTCCAAAGCTCACCTTGGATTACTCATTCTTCCCTCGTATTCGTTCCTGGACTGTGTGGACCTCGCCCCTCCAGGGTGAACCCCAGATATTGCTCCCTCTGTTCCTAAAGACCGCCGTGTGCGCATATTCGTGTTTTCTCTCTATTAAACCAAAGCGAACTGTACTTTGGCTTCCGCCTTCGTTCTTCGCTGCATAACAACAATGTAAATATAAAAAAAAAAAGTATTATATTTAAAATTTAGATTTCAATTCAAAATTGCAACAAGTTAGAAAAACTGTGATTGTTGAAACAAAATGTAATACATCTAGGATTTCCAAGTGCATAACCATGGTTATAAAAAACTTTCCTAATTTTGGATCTATGGGTTATGTTTACCAAGCCATTAGGGTTGCATAAGCCAGTGCACTCTTAGTGCCGGTAAATGGGGAGGGTTGCGTTAGGAAGGGCATCCAGCGTAAAACAAGAAGGAGGATCATCAGGTGACGTATAAAAGTGGAGGAAGGTGCACACAGGTGGACCGTGTTCTATGTAGGAGATGCAACCTGAAGGAGTTCGAAGATTGTAAGGTGTTGGCAGGGGACAGTGTAGCTAGACAGCATCAGATGGTTTTGGAGGCGAAGAAGAACAGGAGGAGAGTAAAGACTGAAAGAAGAATAAGATGATGTAAAGTGAAGGAGGAAGACTGTAGTGTGAGATTCAGGAAAGAGGTCAGACAGGGGCTCAGTAGTGGTGAAGAGGTGCTGGATGATTTGGCAACTACTGCAGAAGTGATAAGGGAGACAGCTAGAAAGGTACTTGGTGTGACATCTGGAAATAGATGAGGAAGTGCAGGAGAGCATAAGGAGAAAGAGGTTGGCAAAACAGAATTGGGATCGACAGAGTGATGAGAAAAGTAGGCAGCAGTACAAGGTGATGTGGAAGCAGGTAAAGAGGGATGTGGCAAAAGCCAAGGAAAAAGTATATTAGGAGCTGTATGAGAAGTTGGACACTAAGGAAAGAGAAAAAGTTTAGTCAGGCAGAGGGTCCAAGCTGTTGGTGGCGAGATTGTGATGGTAGGAAGGAGGAAAAGAGGATGGCCAAGGAGGAGGTTCATGTCTGTGGTGAGGGAAGACATGCAGGTAATTGTTGTGAAAGAGGCAGATGTAGAGGACAGGGGGGTATAGAGATGGATGATCTGCTGTGGCGACCCTCAATGGGAGAAGCTGAAAGTAGAAGGGTAGAATCTATGGGTTGTCTATCTGCATCTTTGCAGCATGGGTCTATAAGGGAAAAATGCCATTGACCAAGTAAAAATCGTCAAAACACAGTTGCAGAAGTAAGCAGGAGGTATAGAACAAGCCATAGTACCACTAACCAAAGCCACAGTGACCATCCTCTTAAAATGATGGCACTGAGCTACTTATGCAATTTGCTTTAAAAAGAGGCATGTGGATCAGATATGGCACATGGATTTTAGTGGACACTAGAGTTTCTGTTACAGCTTATACAGTGCAGTGGACATTGCATAATGCCAAAGGCTATGGACAGTGTCCAGGAAAAAAATCTTGCTTGCCTTGTGGCACTTAACAGCAATAATCAACATGAAATTAAAACTGATGAATATTGGAAGCATGTTTTTTGGGTCTAGCATGTTTGTTGTGCATGCATAGTCCTGACAGTGAAGCATAGGTGTGAGAATGTGATAATATGGCGCTGCATTAATGCAAAATCTATTTATGGTTTCATGAATGCCTATGGACCACAATATTTTGCTATTTTTGAGCAAAATAGAGAGCAACAACAAAATTGTCTATAAAGAATGGCTAAACATATCTCAAGTAATTTGTTTAATACTGGAATCATCATGCCGAGGAGGATTGAGCCTGTCATCAAAGATTTGAATCTTGAAAATGAAAGGTGTACTGACTTTTGCTGCTGAGTTTCTACAGTGGGCCTGTATTTTTTATATATTATTAATATAGTAACTTTGAACAGTTTTTATTTCTTTTTTATTAGCAAATACTCTACTGTTTAACTTTTACCTTGATGCATTTAATATCAGGTGATACAATTCTAAATAATTTGACATTTCAGCAATATTGAGCAAGGGGGCATTTACTTCTGTGGTATAGTGTACACACACACACACACACACACACACACACACACACACACACACACACACACACACACCACACACACACACACACACACACACACACACACACACACACATAAATGACTAATATTACTGTGCTGTGTGTGTTTATATATACATATATGACCATCACAAGTAATGGTCAATAACCTCATTTGTTGTATTTAATTATTTTAGCTATTAACTTTAATCAAAATACACACTAAAAGGTATTGTCACAGCCTTAGCGGGGTTCCACTGTCCTAAGGTCTCCTGTCCAACTTCCACACTTAGCATTCCATTCAAAGCTGATCTAGGATCAGGAACATTGTAATTTTTTATTAAAGCTGTCAGGAGCACTACAGTGTAATGGCATTTGCTCTGTAATTAGAAAGAAGGTTAATTTTCACGTGAGATAAAAGAAGAGAAAGCACAGAGTCCCACATCATTCTGTGTCATGGGCCTTACCCTCAAGACACATCTGCTGCACACTTTAATTAAACCTAGAGAATCAAATTTATCTCCAAGATAACGTGAAAAGGTAGTCCCAATCCAGCATTCAGACAGAAGAACTATTTAACAGAGCTGAGAGTCAGTTAAAATTTTGGTTGGAGAAAAGAAATCCTCATGAAAGAGAATTAAGCCTTACTTTAAACTGTACTGCAAGCTCTTTTTTTTTTTAAGTTTACGTTGTCCAAAAGTGTGCATATATACATAGGTTAATACCAAAGACTTAAAAGTCTGGTACACATTTCCAGAATTAAAATAATACGTTTAATTGAAAGCATTAGCATCTTATTTTTTGTTATTAATGCAGTATGTTTATTTTGCTTCTATTCAGGCAAGTATGATGTCTTCAGCCAATCCACATGCCTGGATGGGGTGCTGCTGCTGATGCCTTTGAGAGTGTGGTTTAATTAGGCCCTTGTTTTCTTTTCATTCCCTCATTTGCAACATCACTAAAATGGGCCAACATCGATTATGTTTTAATACTTAACATGGGGAACAAGAAAGTCTCACTATAATTAAGCCACAGTCACATAGGTGAAGACGCACCACTTCCAAAAACTGCAAGCACTTAAACATATTGTTGCACTGTTGTGAATGTGAATGTATCTTGGCCTCATTCTGCCACAGACACCTGACAGGCCAGCAGTAGAAGAAGGAAAGGCACAGTGTGTGCAGGTGCAATGAGGACATTAACAACTCACACACCTTATCTGTTTCTACATGACAGGATGGCAATGTCCCTTGTTCCATATTGTAGGTAGAGAGCAGACTGTGAACAACAATGCAAGTAAATACAAAATGTGTGTGTCCAAATATGTGCTTCTATACTGTTGCTAATTAATACAGCAAAAAAAATCCTATCCTATTATTTTTATTATCTATCTTCTGCCTTAATAAAGTTGTAGTAAATAACAGGCTACTGTCTAAAACTTTTAACACATCTACAGAAATAGACTGCACATTACTACACTTCATATTACCTTATATTACAACATACTGACATAGTGCTTTATTGTACACACAACCTTACGTGGTTAAGATCAGCTACTGCTGCTGTACTACACACAAATATTATGTAATAATTCTACCAGACCTCATATTGTCGAACCAACTTCTGGTAGTAATAGCTATTTTATTAGGCTCTTTATGAGCTTTATACCGTTTTTATATACCGTAAACAACAAACCTACCGAGCTATCAACCGCCCACGTCTACAGCAATATGTGATAAGGGACCACAACATGATATGTAATGAGCAGTTATCATTTGTTTCATGGATGACTCTGAGCACAGCAATGACATATAAATTGCATTGTTGTGGAGCTCCTACAAGGAAGGTGCAGTGTTGAGTGTGTAGTAGTAGAACACAGAACAGTTTTGTACACTGATTCCAATGAAGACTGAGAACCAGGGAGTGTGAGAAGGAGAAAAAAAATGACCTTTGGAATGATACAAGGACATCATTTAAAATAGTTTTTGTCAGTGTTTACATTCATTATACTTATTTTACACAAGCATGCACACACACACACACACACACACACACACACACACACACACACATACACACATACACACATATACACACACAGAGCCTCAGAAGCTCATGCAGTGATTTGACAAGCTCCTGTTGCCACGGCGACAGCCGGGCGTGATTGGCCTACGCGAATAAAAAAAAAGTATTCACAGAAAGTTTGAGTCGTTATTTTTATGAGCTCAGTGGGGAAATGAGGGCCTTATATGGGTAAATGTCTTCCTTGTGCAATTTTCTCAAGGTCAGTGAAAAAAATGCCTTAATTAGATGCATATCCCAAAAGACAGAGCACATTAACATATGTAAAGTAACTCAAAAGTGAGGCTGAACTGATTCAGTGATTGGCCGATAGTTAACAGCTATTCAGAAAAATGACTTTTTAGGGCCCTCTGAAAAGATTTCTCATGATATGAACCACTGACCAGAGATAAAAAAAAATGACTCTCTCACATGGGAGACGAGGTTTTAAAACATTCTCTGTTCTTTCTCGTCTGATTCAAAATTACAGACCATCTTCAAAGACCTAGTTGTAACGTGGGTCATCCGAAACTAATCTGTTTTTTGTTGAAATGTCAGTGAGTTCACTGGCTTTGTGTGAACTCTTAGAGGGTGTCGTGTGTGTGTGTGTGTGTGTGTGTGTGTGTGTGTGTGTGTGTGTGTGTGTGTGTGTGTGTGTGTGTGTGTGTGTGTGTGTGTGTGTGTGTGTGTGTGTGTATGGTGGGGAGTGGGGTGGAAGAACCATGGGATTTTCTAGTGATGTGATTTGGGAGTTTAGATCAATGACACCAACACCTCTCTAGATGCAAAGCAACACTACAGTGACATTCCTAGGGGTCTTAGTTATGTATCCTATAAAAGCAAGGAATCTTCCAGACAGAAGGCTCTCTGTGAAAACACAATGAGAACGAGAGAGTGATGATGCACGAGTCTTGGCTTTTGGAACTTTTCTTTCCTCAGGCAATCCAGAGCTTAAGCTAGATCATGTGAACGGCACATGGCTGAATCCTTGTGCTGCTTAGGATCCTTGATCCTATGACTTTTGGAGGTTCACTAAAAGCTGGTGTGTAGAAAGTATATCAGGCCTGATATAGTGTCTATCCAACAGATTGAGTCAACAATCAACAAGTTAAGACAAATGGAAGAGAGATATGATAAGAAATTAGGAAAGATAACCAGCTGTGCGTATTATACAGATTTTGATCGAAATTAATTTTTTTAGATAGGTTAGATATATTTATATAAACAGTAGTAAAGTTGGCACGATTTCAGCACAGTACCACATCGCCCTCCAGTGGAAAGTAATTGACAGGATTTCTAACAAACTCCCCAGTTTAGTGAAGAGGATATGTTTTGGTCTTTCTGTAAGCAAATCTTACACAAATGTTAAGCATTTCATTATAGATCTTATATCCATTTACACCATTTACACCACATTTAAATTTTCTATTATATAAAAATCAATCAATAAAGTTTGCAAAATGATTTATAAATAGTAATTGTATAAGAATGAATGCTGTAAAAAAAAACCAAAATTAGTTCTGGTGCAAGCTGGTAGCAGCAAGAGTTTCACAATGAATCGAATGGATTTCTCATGTTTGTCACATGATCTTCACGACAGTACACATGATATACATGATCTCAACAGTAGTACGTGAAGGTTATGGAAACACCGAAATTACTGAATGCCATAAAGAAAACCCTAGCTTTTCATGAAGAACAATTGAATACATAATTACATTTATAAATGAATATGGCATAGAATATTGGGGATGGATTTGGACTGTAATTAATATCTACAGTCTATTAAAACGGCTCAGGACCACAGTTTGCACACTGCACACTTAAACAAAAATGGAACTGTAATAAATGGACATTCGGTGCCAACCAGTTGAGACTGAGTTCCCTTTTAAATCTGTTTCTTCCTCATTCTATTTCAAGTTGTTTTTTGTTGCCACAGTCACCACTGGCACGCTCATAAGAGACAAATTTATATTTATAAGGATTACACATTATTTATATAATCTTTATCTCTGTAAAGCTTCTTTAAGAAAATGTCCATTGTTAAAAGAGCTATACAAACAAAAATTCATTGGTGGTGTCCTAAATATCTTTATTAATATTTGTCTTGTTACCTGACCAATATTAATATAGATAAACTGTATTTATATACCCGACACCAACTATGATTTAGAGAGAGAGCATCATCCTACACTGAAGCATGTCGCATATTTACAGCATATATCTTGCAACTTGATTGATTGATCTTTGCATGTTCATTCCAGCTCAAAGGAACAGAATCAGCCAGCATCTCAGTCAGATGGTCTTTCGACTGCATTGAAACTGTGATTCATAGGAAAGTGCTGCCACCTTTTGCTACTCTTAACAGTTTGAGACCTTTGAAGCACTCCTCAACACTCAACTATAAGTGCTCTCAAGTATCTTTCAAGTATTTTTGCACTTCTCCTATTCTGAGCTTTAAGCACATGAGCAAATTTCTAATGTTTAAGAATGTTCGATCCAAGCAGCCTTTTACACCCTGGTCCAAATCTAAAATTATTCAGTACTGTACAGACATCTTGAGCCACCATCAGCTTTATTGTTTTAGCAGTTTCATTGTCCATCCATAGTTCTTTTTCTGTCTTAATATTCATGATCCCTTCAATTTGAACAATGTTGCCAACACCACTGGCAGAACTGCAGCCCAAACCAGGACCGACTCTCCACCATGTTTTACCGAAGGCCACAAGCACTCATTCCTCCATCTCTCTCAAACTCTTCTCCTCACATATTGACAAGTGGACTCAAACATTTCACACTTGGATTCACCTTTCTCTCATTTTCACTGATCTTAAATCAAATCTTTGTGAGCTTTAGCATATCTTAGCCTTTTCACCCTGTTCCCCTTCCAAAAAAGGAGTTTCTTGACTGCTACCTTTTCACAAAGACCATTCCTGATCAAGCTGTTTTGGACTGTAGAAGGGTCACGAAAAAGCTGCAAGACGCCAAGTCAGGTCCTTGTTTGAGATTTCCAATCTCTCAAAGAAGAAACTCTGAGAAACTTTTCAGATTTTGAAAGACTGATTGGCATTCCAGTCCTGTATTCTTTCTGTCCTTGACCTCACCTGCTTCTTGAAATTTCTTTAGAATAGCTTGAATGATCTTTAACACCATTGAGAAATTATTACATATGGTCATTACGCTATTGCTGAAACAACTCATTTAATGGCGGCCATAGACTTTGGCGCAGTAAAGTTTATATGTATTTTTTGTTCTTCTTAGGCATCATAAAAATATAACATTATAATAGTATTAACACATTATTAATATTAGACTGGTGACATAGAACTTTATTATATACCACTATCTATATTAATGCTGTAAAAAAGCATCTTGAAAAATGTAGAGCCCAGAATGTTTTACTGCATTTAAATTAGTTGTACTTCTTATTTAAATTACATTTACTAACTCCAGCAATGCTGTGGAAGACATTTTAATATAAATTCTTTAATTATAGAAACATGAACATTGCATAAATTACAGTTTCATACAAGTAGAATATTCTGATTACATATATAATCACTACATAATTATTAAAATTAAAGAAAGAAATCTGTGCTGCTGTATTGTTTCTAGAATTCTACATGTTCACTTCGTTTCATTGTATGAACATGCTGTCTATCAGAAGAAGCATGTACCCAATCAGGGTCAATCTTGGGCAAGTAGGGTTTAACTTAAAACTACTATAGCTTTCTCTGCTTCAATGCTCTTGGGTTATGTTTTATGCATTTCAGGAGATGTCAGTAAGTATATGAACGCAAAACGTTTCATTTCGCTACAGAGGAAATTCCTCCGAAAAGCACGTGGCTGATACATGTTAGCTCATACGTGGTGACGTGAGCGAATGAAAACCCAGATTGTTCCACAGAACATATTCTGAACAGTGTTACACATTCTTTTGTCTGTAAGCAGTCTAGTTTAAAATCACATCTAAAATTAAGCCGTTACCTCAGATTCTCACAATTCCAACTAGAACATAAATAATGGTCTCAACACCATAATTGTGGACTGAATGATGAACACTATGTACCTATGGCCATAACAAGTAAATAAGCCGTATTTCTCACAACATTTCAATCTGTTTAGCTGTGGTAGGAAATTGTTTCAATTTATCCAAGGATTATAAGAGGATATGAGGATTTAATACTGCCTTCAGGCAGTGCCAGAATGTTATAATAACATCCAGTGCAATGCCATTCACATTATTTGTGGAAAAAGGCTGTCTGGGTGGTCAGTGCAGTGGTCTCCATGGCTTGTTAACTCAGCTGTATGTCTGCATCTTGAGAAAACAGCGTGTATCTGGTGTCCAGCTTAGGAGAAAAGCCTTTGAAGTGCCTAGAAGCCTCAGTCCCGAACACATCCAGCACTTTTCTGTTCATCAGAGCAAACCTGAAAGTAAAAAAAAAAGAAAAAAGATTGGAAACTGGAGGTTATCTAACAAGCATCGCAAAACTCTGGATTTAACTTGCTTTCAGTTTGCTTTATTTTTGCCAGAGAATATCTCCCACACCAAAAACACCCACGCACTCTGCCTCAGCTCCTGCTAATAAGCAACAAGCAAAGAAACACACTGAATATATACTGACCTGCCCTGGGTCAGTCGCAAAAGAAACTTCCAGTATGACGGTCTCAGATTTTGCACTTCCATCACTGCCTAGAAGGAATCAACACCCAAAACAACAAAAAGTCAGAAAACCACTTCAGGTGATAATCTGCAAATGCTAAAAGATTCAATAAAATCAACTGGGTTAATGCCAACCAATCTTACAATGTGTTATAACAAATATATAAATGCTAAATTATTAATAATTCAAATCGGGTACAGATGCAAGCTTTACAAAATGCTTTTTCATTGCCAGGTTTCCACATCCTATCTTTAGCCATGACAACATAGTCTGTAAATTACACTTTGGAACACTGGGTAAAATGCAAATAAAAACAGCATGCTAAGCTAAGCAAATCCCATAAACCCATATTTTATTCACAAACATAGAAAACATAAAATTATAAACAGGCAGAGTATCTCAGAAGTAAACGTGAGCAGAGTTTCAACAATCAGCAAAATCTCTCTGCAAATTGTGAAACAATTTCAAAATAATGTTCCTCCTCATCAAATTGCAACGAGACTTTAGATATCTCATCATCTATAGTACATAACATCATCAAAAGATTCAGAGAATCTGGAGAAATCTCTGTGCACATGGGACAATGATAAAAATCAATATGGATTGCCCATGATCTTTGGGCCCTTACGCAGCCTTGCATTAAAATCAGTAATGGAAATCAAACACCTCCAGAAATGTCCCTGAACACGGTTTGGCAGGTCATTTTTACATTTACATTTGACAGACGCCCTTATCCAGAGGGACTTACAATCGATCTAATACATACAACTAAGCAGCTATGGGATTAAGGGCTGTGCTCAGGGGCCAAGGAGTGGCAGCTTGGTGTGGCTGGGATTTGAACTCATGACCTTCAGATCCAAAGTACAATGCCTTAACCATCAAGCTACCACCTATAATACACAAATGCAGTTTGAAGCATCGCATGAAACGAAGAAGCCATTTGTGAACATGGTCCAAAAATGCTCCTGTCTTTCTGTGCCAAAGTGGGAAACTGTTCTGTGGCAGAAATCTATTAATATTTAAGTATTCTTCGAAACAATGGATGGCGCGTCCTCCGGACTAAAAAGGAGAGGGAGGATCTCACTTATCAACACTTGGTTTAAAAGCCTGCATCTCTGATGGTATTTTAGCAACACAATGCTAAACCACATACTACATCTATTACAACAGCTTGGCTTGTCCAGGTGCAAAAGTGGCCTGCAGTCCAGACCTTTCACCAATTGAAAAAATTAGCATTATGAAATGAAAAATAATATGACAATGAAAAACCCAGGATGTTGAGAAGCTAGAATCCTGAATCAGAGATGGGAAAACATTCCTCTTCCAAAATGCCAACTTGTCTCCTCAGTCTCTTCAAAATATATAGACTCTTGTTAAAGAAGTATACATATATTATATATATATTATATATATAAAGGGCCCTATTTTGGGACCTGTTATGGCCATTAAATGCAAAATGACCTTTTCTCCCTTAAAATGGTTTAATTGTTCAGTTACATTTCGTATGTTTTCTATTCTCTATTGTGAATAAAATAGGGGTTTATGAGATTTGCAAATTATTGCATTTTGTTTTATAAAAGCTTTACACAGCATCTCAACTTTTTTGGAATTGGGGTTGCATTTTGGTAAGAGAAGTGTTATCAGAAAATCATTAAAATCTAATTTAATTTATTATCTTTTTTTTTTTTTTTTTTTTTTTTTACAAAACACTGTCAAAAAGCAGTTTTTTATACTTGTTCTTGCTGCCACCTTCAGTTGAAAAGAAAAAATTGCAACATAGTGGCTGGCGGGAAACGTATGGTTGTGGGCCTGGACTTTGGACATCCCTGGTCAAAAGCATGTGGACAACTGTCCCTCACAGCAAAATGTAAACCTTCCACAAACATAAGGTTAAAATTGTAGCACTCACATATTGCAGAATTACAATTTCCCTTCAATAACACACGTTTCAGCATTTTGAGGCTAATTCTAGAAGGATATGTACAGCAAGCAAATATGGTTGTAATCATACATTAGACATATTTTACCCAAACATTGTAGATTATAGTGGATACAATTTTACACATTAAGGTGTTTCAAACGCTGACACACACAAGGGCACTCACTGGTCAGACTGTTTTTATGATAATCAATCTGTGACTTTGCATGAGTGTCCTTTAATGTTTCATGAAATTTTGTGGATGACCCTTTATTGCAGTAGTGAGGACTTACAGCTTGGAAGCAGATGGCAGTTGAGATGGCATAGATTACTGTGTCAGAATTAGGGAAGTAGGGGAAGTGTCCTGACTCGATGCCTTTGAAGTAAATGGTCTAGCAAAAGATGATAAAATGCAGTATTTTTTAGAAATACAGTGATTTTCAATATGCAATAGAAGATGCTGGCTTAAAAAAAATGTTTCATTTAAAAAAAAAATTGGATAAGCACCACTTTAGGATGTACCACAACAAAAAGCTATTTTTAAGCTAAATTTGAAAATACATTGTAATAAAATGTAAATTCACCTCCACAAGCTTGGAAAACAGATACATTGAGATGGTGGTGCTCTTATAGAAGAACATAGAGGTGCCAGCAAGAAAGCCTGAAACAACAGAACTGTTGATGAGAAAACCAATAGCAGCAAATAAACAATACAAAGAAAACACACACACAGAATAAGTACCAGCAATAAGTGCATGGAGTTCATCATCGAGGTTCCGCACCCACCTCAGGAAACAGCTAGTTCCCTTCAAAAGGAGGAAGAAGACAAGTACAAAAGTGAATCATTTCAAGCTTTAATAAGAAAAAAATCCAAAATTACAGTAGACAAAACACACCACAAAGCATATCAACTGTAAATCGGTGGCAGACTCTACCTTGTAAATGCTGACAAAAGAACCGAGAAATGCTCCTAGCTGGAAATTCTCCTTATTGTAGAGTAGTGATAGAAGACGGGATGGTTTGGTGAAAACATGCCTAAACGTTGATGGAACCTTCAAACAGCATTGGATGAGGTAACCCACGCTAAACATGCGGATGAATCCCTTTAGACACACACAAGAGTGATTTGATCAGTTTAATCTTTCAGATGGCAGATTTTAGTTATATAAATATGTTAAACACTTGTTATTGTACAAACCTTTACAGTGATCACAAAGTCATTATAATGATATCACGATAACATAATTTTATAATACATTTTATATATAAAGTTGCTTTTCAGATATTAAAAATATAAATATTTTTGATTTTATAAATATTTAATTTTTTTACTGAGTGAAAATATCTACTATATGTACTTTCTACTTTTTTTCTTCTCAATTAATTTTTATATTTGTAAAACTGTATTTATTACAATAAAAATGATAATTCATACAATTGATTATATAATTAATATAATTAATTCATACACTATTTTGGTATTTTACCATATTAGGTTTGTGGACACCTGACAATTACACCCATATGTGTTTTTTCCCCAAACTCTTGCCACAAAATTGGAAGCCATACAGCTGAATGTCTTTGTTTGCTGAAACATTACACTTTTCCTTTACTGAAACTAACAGACCTAAATAGGTTCCAGAATGATAACACACTCATTCTAGCTAGCTCTGGATTAGTTGAACCGAATCAGAACTCCAGGTGTGTTTTAGGACCCCTCACCTAATATCAGTGCCTGACCTCACTAATGCTCTCTTGGCTGAATGAGAACAAAAATCTCCAAAAAACAAATGAAAAAAAAAAACAAATCTCCATAGACAATATCTAGTGGAAGAGCAGAGGATATTAAACAGCAAAGCGGGGCTATATCTGGAATGGGATGTTCAACGAGTACATATGAATGCTATGGTCAGATGTCCACAAATCTTCAGCCATTATGAGTTATGAATGTTTTATGAAATGTTAAAAGGAGAACCTTTAAATACTTACCCATTGGCTAAGAACTAAATGTGCAGTGAAAAAGTGCAAATGATCTGTTAATCCTATGCAAACCTTCTTCACATAAACACACCAACAGATACACACTTGTAGTCGCAGAATTATAAATGGCATATACACTTAGTACAGACTCTTAGACTCTTACACCTAGCATACCTAATACTATACCTACCTAATAATGTGTTTCATTTTTTTCCTCTTGCCCCCCCCCCTTACACCTTCTGCTCTGCTCTTTTCTGTCAACTACACATGCTCCTGAGGAACCAGTGACCATGTCCCTGTTTTTTCCTTGCCACTGTCAATACTGGCCTGTTCATTAGAGATAGTAGGGACTCATTTATGAATTTAAATTTCATAATATATTCAATCTCCTTTGGGACACTAAACATTGTTTGAACTCTTACTTTGATGCAGTAGGAGACGCAGTTGTCTTGGTAGTGTTTGCAACACCTATGTCTTGGTCCATGTTTGCATCTGGAATGGGACAATGGAGCCCAGAACATGCAAAACAGCATTAAACAATACTGTTTTTAACAGGTGTAAAGAAATGCTGTAAAGTAAGAATGCATTCAAAAGTACATATTTTGCTTGTATTTCTATTTTTTATCAACTTACAAAATGCAAAGTGAGTAAAGAAAAATCTTAATCACATGAGTATTTGCTGTCACTACCCTCTGTCTTCAATTCTTACACTTGCACACTTTGTACATTTGCACAAAGTAATGGATTTTGCAGGATCAGAGTCAGGTGTATGATTAACCAATTATGCCAAACAGGTACTGATGATCAATTTCATATATAGATTATAAACACAGTCATTAAGTGAAACAGAAACAGCTGTACGGGAGGCTTAAACCTGGGTGAGGAACAGCCTAACTAGCTATTTAGGTAAGGTAGTGAAAGATGGTTTCATGGTTCCCTGGTGGTCTAGTGGTTAGGATGCGGCGCTCCCACCGCTGCGGCCCGGGATCGATCCCCGGTCAGGGAACCGACCCCAGCCATTAGGGTTGGAAAAGCCTTAATGCCGGTCCCAAGACCGGATAAATGGGGAGGGTTGCGTTAGGAAGGGCATCCGGGGTGAAAACATGTGCCAAATCAAACATGCGGATGGTCCGCTGTGGCGACCCCTAATGGGAGAAGCCGAAAGAAAGTTTTAGTGAAAGATGGTTTCATGTAACAGGTCATACTCCACGGCAAGACTGAGCACAGCAACAAGACACAAGGTTTCTTCTGACAAAGATTTCAAAGCAAACTGGTGTTTCATCAAGTGCTGTTTAAGCTATTTTGAAGAAGTACAAAGAAACCGTCAATGTTGAGGACCATGGTGGTCAACCAAGTAGACTTAATGCAGCAGATGGAAAGACACATCATGCTTACTTCCCTTTAACATTGGAAGATGTCCAGCAGTTTCATCAGCAAAGAACTGGGGAAACCAGTGTGAACCAGGTACACCAATTTACTGTCTGGCAAAGGCTGTCCAGAAGTGGTCTTCATGGAAGAGCCATACCTTCAAAAATTGAAACAAGGCTAAGCAACTCAACAGTGCACAAAAACATAGGAACTGGGTGCAGAGAAATGGCAGCAGTTGCTCTGGACTGATGTGTTAAAATTTTAAATATTTGGCCGTACCAGAAGGCAAGCTGGACTGAAGAGTGGTACAATAATGAGCATCTGCAGGCAACAGTGAAGCGTGGTGGAGGTTCCTTGCATATTTGGGTCTACATTTCTGCAAATGGAGTTGGAGATTTGGTCAGGATTAATGGTGTTCTCAACACAGGCAGAGACTTTTTTCATCATGCAATACCATCTTGAGTCCCAAGTTTATTCTGCACAAGGACAACAACCCCAACCATACAGCCAATGCCATTAAAAACTTCAGCATACAAGAACAAGAAAATCCTGGAAGTCATGGTTTGGCCCCTGTAGAGTCCTGATCTTAACATCCTTGAGTCTGTCTGGAGTTAAATGAAGAGACAGAATGATTTGAAGCAGACTACATCTACAGAAGATTTGTGGTGTCTTCTTCAAGATGTCTGGAGCAACCTACGTGTCGAGTTCCTTCAAAAACTGTGTGCTAGAAGAAGTGTATCTAGAAGAATTGATGCTGTTTTGCAGGCAAAGGCTGATCACACCAAATATTGATTTGATTTGGATTTCCCTTTTGTTCATTTATGTTTCATCTTGTTAATTGATAAAAAGAAACTATGAACACTTTTTTTTAAAAGCTTTCTTACTTTACAGCCTTTATTCTCTCCTGCCTAAAACGTTTTGCACAGTAATGTAAGATTCTGAAATGACTTTTTTCAGAACTGTACAGCCCTATGCAACACACAGCTCTATCCAATGCACCATGCAGACAGCTATTGTTTTCATAGAATGATTGAATTTAAATGTGATATTTTTTTATTCATTTTGATTAGCATAGACTAAATTAAATAACCTGTAATATTGATTTATTTACATATATTAGGCTATACAGTAGGCACACTAATAATAATGAATCAGACCTTTCATAAACATTGCTCATATACTCACAGAGAGTCTAGCAGCCTGCGAGTAAGGGCAGTGATGGATCTTCCGCAAGGCTGTTCCGCACCTGTTTGAGGTAAAGCTGGCCGTTCTGAGAGAGGTGCACTAGGCAAATCAGCTGAGCTAGAATGTGTAGGGATCTCCTCCTTCCCTACAATAAACCTTTAATAACAAAGACATACTTCAGCAATGAAACCAAAAGCATAATATGAAAAGTAGCAGCCTAAAACAAATACCTACTTTAATGCTGAGAAAGCAAATCCATTGAGTCCGTCTTTACATCTGAAAATGAAACAGATATGTAAAATATCTTCAAATTGATGCTTAAATCAACTTTTAACAGCAGATTTGTATAAATCATTGAAGCCACATAATTCACATAATTCCAGCTTTCCACTCACCTGAAGAAAAACATGTAGAGTGATGCAGTAATACAGAAAAGGAGAACCTAAAAATGAGATACCAGCTGAGATTGAATTTGGGTAACCAAGTTATTTCCATATCAAATGCGTGCAAATTAACTTCACATGTCATCATGAGAAAAAAGAAAATATACCTCCTTCTTGCAGAATCTACCTTATTAGTCATGTTAGCCTGTTACTAAATACATTGCTGCAGGGGCTTGTGTATTTTTATCCTTTTACTTATAAGTAGAATAAGTAACAATAAGTGTACCTCTCCGTGTTTTAAAGGCTGAACAATGCCCCGTGTGACAGCCATCCGAAATACTGTCTCAGTTGCCTAGAAATTAGCAGACATTATATAATGGTTAGTATGATGTGTATCCTTAAATATATATCTGTTCTATTCTTTAAAAAATCTTACCAGGTTTGCCATATATATTGTTAGAAGTCCTCTCCTGCAACAAGACAGAAATGAAACACTATGTAAGACACCAGCATAAACAAGGTAAGCTGCTGATAAGCTGGATGGTCCCTTTCCTCTTTAGTCCAGAGGATGCAGAATCCATAATTTCCAAAGAGAACTTTAAAATTTTGTAAACAGTAAACTGTGTTCACAAACAATGATTTCTGACAGTATTTCTGAGCATCTGCAGTAATTTCCTTTACAGAGGCATGCCTGTTTTAAATGCAGTGCCACCTCAGGGCCTAAACATCACAGGCATCCAATATTGATTTTCACCCTTGTCCCTTGCACATGGATATTTCTCCACATTCTCAGAATCTTTTGATAAGGTTATGTACTATGGATGCTCATTTACATTAATTGTTTTTACAATTTTATGTTGAGAAAAATTGTTCCACAATTTGTAGATGCAGTTTTTTGCAGATTGGTGAACTACGATACTCTTTTTATACCCAGTCATATTAGTGGCCTGTTGTCAATTAACCTAAATAGTTGAAAAATGTTCCACCAGTTGTTTCATTTAATAGTAACACTTACCTTTCCAACCTTTTGTCCCAACTTGTTTTTAGATGTGTTACGGCCATCAAGTTAAAGTGTACCTTATTTTTTTTCCTTCAATGGTACATTTCCCCACTTAAACCTTTGATATGTTTACTATGATCTACTGTGAATAAAATGTGTTTATGAGATTTGCAAATAATTTAATTCTGTTTTGATTTATATTTTTCACAGCTTTCCAACTTGTAAATGGGGTTGCATATGGTGCCATCCGGTCCCCTCTAAAAGTACTAGAACAGCAAATCAATGCTTTGGTTTTTGCTTTACACTGAAAAGACTTTGGTTTGAGATTAAAAGATAATCTAAGATGATATATGACTAGTTCAGCCTTCATATCCTCATATTTACATCTAGATTTGACACAAAAAAAAGTTCGCATCATTTGTTTGAACCCACCTATTTTTCACATTATCAAAAATATTGGAACATGTGGCTGACAAGTGTTCCTTGTTGCCCAGGTGTGCCCTGTGAACTGATTGTTCAAATAACTAAAAATTAAATTCAATATATCTATGCTTGGTTTGAGCTCTGGTTTTCACCTATGATGACTGCATTTGTGGATCGAAAAAAGTATATACAGTACCACCATAGCTCTGGATAAAAGACCAGCGCTATCTGAAAAATCTATTCTTTTCATTGCATAAACTTTATGCATAGCTAAAGGACAAATGGAATGTCCTGCAAAAAACTGATACCACTGGTGAAGTAACACCTAGACAAAAACACTGTACAGAAGATATCATAAGATGTAAACCAATCAACAGACAAATTCAGAATTTCCAATCGGAATTCGCTAAAATATACAGAGATGAGCCACAAACGTTCTAGAACCAAGACTAACTTGAGGTAAAATGATGGAAAATCTTAAAGTGTGGACAAAAAAAGGTGTCTCCCTATGGTAGAAGTGGTCTAATGGCTTGGAGTCACATGACTGCTTTTGGAACAGGCTCAATAATAATTATTAATAGTGGAAATCATGACGGTAGCAAGAGAATTAATTCAGTAGACTACAGAAACATTCTGTCTGCCAATTTAAAGAGAAATGCATCCAAATGAATTGGGATGTACACAATCATACAGCAAGACAACAGCCCAACTCACACCATCAAAATATCCAAAAAGATAAAGTTGAAGCTTTTAGATGTCTCCTAAAGAGACTGACAGAGGAAACTACACAAACCGAACAACTGAAAGTAGCTGGAAAAAGCCTGAAAAAGCATCACAAAAGAATAATACAAGTTTGGTGGTGTCAGGGGCCACTGGCTTGCTATTATTTTTGCAAGCAATGGGATATGCAAACAAATATTAAGTGTTATTTGTTTTACTATATGTTCCAATCCTTTTGCTCACCTAAACATTGGATGGTCGGCAAACAAATGTGCGGTTTTCTAAGTTCTATGTTTGAATATGAAGAATTCCATTGCTAATTCTGATCTTCATATTCATCTTAGGAGCCCAAAGTCTTCAAAATGTGAAAATGAAATAATTGGTCATTCAGTACTTTCAGAGAAGACTGTAGCCAGTTTGTTTATTGTATATACTGTGATCTACAGATTTGGGTTGATAAGCTAGCAAGAACCCAACAGGAATCCGAACAAACCTGCTTTTTCGCTCTATCAAAATAGCGATGTATGAAGCTGGCAGAGCAGCTCCAAAGCCTGACGACCAGGAGTAAAAGCGGCCCAGCAGCTTTCTGTAGGGAAAAGGACAGAATATAACAAATGGAATCAAATGTGATTATTATTATCGAAACAGATGCAAAATGAATTCAATCTGCACACATTAGAGCTGGATGTTTAGCACAATAGAGCATTTAAACTAGATCTTTGCTCCTTGCATTGCATGGCATTAATTCTGGAATATTACAATTAGAAAATAGATTTCACAATAACAATCTGGATGTTGGACTTGATGTAACAGCAGCCTATAAGATAAAGTTCAAGAGGTTCAGTTAATGTTCACATTAGAGCACTGGAACTGTTACATAATGTGTACACTATGTGTGACTCCCCTTCTGTAAAATTTAAATCAATGTCCTTTAACAAAATCTTTATTATGTTTATTTGATGTTTTATGTTGGTGAACAGCACTCTTTTTCACATCAGTTTATTATTCATTTTACAAGTCCTAGTGTACGAGCTGTTACTACAAAAACAATATTTTATTTGAACGAGCGTTATCCAATGAGAGCAGTAAGTGCTACTGACCAATCAGATTCAAGAATTCAACCAAAACAATTTTGAAAGTCTTGAAAACGAGGTCATAAAGCACTTTAAACAACGGATATTGTCTGAAAGCCATTGTACAGAAATAAAAAGGCCATAAAATCAAAATGTATAAGTTTAGTGCTTATAATTGTGACGGTACACAAAATTTACGGTTTGGTACGAACCTCGATATTCAATGTTCGGTAAAATTCCGGTATGTTAGGGGGAAGAAATCCAAAACAAAATTGCTTCCCCCTTTTTTTTTTTTTTTACATTTTACATTTTTACACAATTTAAATGTTTTAAACAATTTTGAATAAAATACCTGTTTGGTTAAATAATATGTAAATTTATATTTTATAATATTTTATTAAAAAGAAATTAATTAATTAATGCAATACACTTTTTATTATATTGATTGAATTGAGTAATCAATTAAATTGACACAAATTAAGTTGATTTAATAAAAATGTAATTAATGAGATGGGTAGTAATGAAGAACAAATACTTTGTTTCGGTACTTAAGTTACTGTACATTTTTCTTTCTTTCTCATTAAATTTTTACACAAATATTTGTACTTTCTACTTCTTACATTTTCTAACCAGGCTCGTTATTTTAGTTTTAATCTATTTGGTGACATGATCAATATTTTTTTCAGTTTTCAGTCAATCAACCCATTTCCTGTATTTGCGTAGCTTTTTCAATCTACAACTGGTGTATCATTCTCTGGCTTTCACACACCACAGATGTAGGCTAGTTTACGAAGATAACAATGAACAATTCAGAAGGCAACAAGAAGTATGAAAATAACATGGATGAGACAGAAGGAGTCAGTGATGTAAACATGACTGAGACCAGAGACATTCCTGATCACCTGATCATCATCATCTTTTCTCTGCTTGTGTTCTATATGGTGGTTGTTCAGCCTGAATACATTCATTAGGTAACACAATTTTTTATTCGTTTTGTATTAATATATTAATTAGGGCTGTCAAAATTACCAGGTTAATAATGTGTTAACGCAAATTAATTTTGTGCAAAGGGCTCTAGTTTTAGTAATGCGGAATTAATGCAGCACGCATTTCTGTGTGACCATTTTTATTAAAGAACATAATAATTAATAAATAAATAAATATAAAAGTAAAAACCTTCAGTGCAACACACTTTATTCCTTTCTTTACCCATTATACACTCATAATCACAAATAAAAACGCTGTGGTTTTGCAAAATAAAAGAAAACAGACAGGGGGCGCTTTCTGCAGTCTCTGTCACCTTCCTTCACAGACAGAAATAAAACAACCCGAATCTCAGTGAATACTTGCCTCACAGACATAATAAATATAAGAATAGAAAAATTAAACAGATTAAAATCTACTTTTAATTAAACAAATTCACATCGAATACAAAGGTTCCCTGATGCTGTAATCCGTATGAAAGTTAGAAGAGGTACAGTTGCTCCGGTATCACCCCATTAACCGTCCGTGTGGAAACATAGCAAAGGTTCCGTTTTGTGTCCTGATGATTTATGTAATTTAAAACACCATAATTACATTTACAAGAATATTTTGTCTGCGTGCTCTATGTTGAGTATTTTTTCACTAATAATAAACATATATTTGCATAAAGCATCAATATTTGTCCATGCCCATGTTGATTAGAGAATTAAAATATTGGAAAGTATTAATTTAAGGTTAATTTAGAACAGATCAAATGTGCGATTAAGTGCGATAAATCACAAGCTAACTCACGGCAATCATACAATTAATTGTGATTAAATCTTTAAATCGAATGACAGCCCTATAATTTATATGATGTGAGGCCCAGTTACCAGCGTGACACTAAAACAGGCAGTAGTAATAGCTACTTTTTATTAAGTACATGCCAGGGCCCAAACTTCTTTACTTTATCTTGAGTAATATGTGTAGTCACTACTTCAACTTTTACCAGAGTATTTTAAAACATTAGTATCTGTACTTCTACTTAAATGAAGGATGTGCACTTTTGCCATCTCTGTTCCTTCCATCCTTCACTCCCTCGATATGTGGAATTGTCAGGGTTTTGTTTTTTTAATATATAAAATAACTATATAGAAATACTTAAAGATGGACATAAAACACTAAAGAATCTATATCGCTAGCCACTTCCTGGTTAGCGGCTAACGTTAGCGCTATGGATTCTTTCACATTTCCATGCATTTGTAAAACAAATGTTATTTCCAGTAGGGAGTGAGTAGCCACAGTGACTCTGCGTGAACTGTAGTATGTTTTCAAGTTTAATCAATTAATTAAAAAAAAAAGAATAATGCTCTCAAAGTGCAAAGCGGAGACTAAACAAATCTGGGTCTGCGACACATTCCTGAGGGAACTCGGATTTGTGTTTCACACCTACAAAGGATTGCATTCAGTACATGTGTGTACTGACACAATATTTGGTATGAATACATGTCCTGTTACACCCCTAGACTATAAGTTTACCCCTTATAACACGACAGTGACAAGGAAAAAACTTATATGAGAGGAACCAGACTCAAAAGAGAATCAGTCCTCATCTGGGTGTCACCTAATGTCCATTCATTATAGTTATGAGATCCTTTACCGATATGTTTCCTCAAATATATAATTCCAGAAGTTTTTTTAAACAGTAAAATATATGATTTTCAAAAACATTTGGCTTGCAGTGCAGACGTTTTCTTCTGAATGGGCAATTTTATTGTTAAAAACAAACAATAATGTAAACCGAATGCTGGCTGCATTCATTCATTTAATTTGTCTTGACAGGCCAGAGATAGAACAAAGCCAGCCATCAGGCGAATACAAAATTTTTTACTAGCCATTTTGCCCAGAAGATTAGTCAGACACATTTGCACATTGTTTGAGGTATTTTCTATTGAGACAAGCAAATTCATTCTCCAGTGACCCCTTTAAAGCCATGTGCATGCAGGCAATCTAAAAACCGGTTTTCAACTGCAAACTGCACTTTAATATAAGCTTTTGTGATATTGAAAGACAATTGTATTTTTTACAAATGTCCCATTCAACAAAACCCAGCAAACTGAAAGTTTAACATTTGCATAGGGATATCCTCAGACCATACAATCTACCCAGTCAGCAAACAAATTTGGCACAGATTTGCCATTCATCTGGCACAGCTGGCATTCATCCGGCACTGGCATACAGCATGTGGGCCAAACATGGCCTGGTTTGGCAGAGGTGGAACCGATTTTAAGGCGGCTCACAAGACATGGGCCAGACGTCATTTTGGACCAGTTATGGGTATTTAACTTGGCTGAGACTTGGGCCAGTTATTGCCAATGTGTGGCCCTTGTCTGGAATCCAGACCTGGTCCACACTAGGACCGTAATCCATTGTGGTATGTGGGCCAAGGGGCTATGTGGTTAGTTTACTTTCAATAAATCACAATCTGTATGCTGCTTTTATATATTTATATGTATGTATGCCATTTGGAGAAAGAATTTTATTCAGAGTGTTTTTCTCCATTTATACAAAGCGGTTGAGGGTTATACATTGAGCAGTTGAAGGTTAAAAGCCTTGCTTATGGGCCCAGTGTTGACGTGCTTGGACTAAACAGTGACAGTCTAGTCAGTAATCCAACAACTAAACCACTCCACTATAACTGCTCTAGCTTTACCAACAGAGGCAGGAAAAAAAAATCCAGATTCCTGATGATTGTGTAACATAAATGCATTCTGTAGAACACTGTATACTGAACCTGAACTTTACCCAGTTGACAAGAGCAGAGATAAGAAAAACCTGTTCATTGACATGTAAAGTGGTTTTGCTTTTACTTTAAATAATTGTAGCGACAATGCAAGCGTTTGTGTTCTTTTACCTAAGTAGGCAGAAAAAGACGATGTACAGGCCTCCATTTGTAGTTAGAAACGATGCAGACTGCAGGATTTCAAGGATGAGTCTCTTCTTGTAATAGTCTTTTTTCCTTCTTCTTAGGATAGCTGCAATCTGGAGAGGCAATACATGTGTATAGTGAACAGGCAGGCTTTTCTCTGTACATATTTACAATGCATATAATCGTCATTTTGATACAGTCCTGGTTTATGTTTCTGATGTTGTAATGTCACCCAAGGTCTAGAATGAACTTAGTGTCCAAATCTTTGTGTAACTGTCTGTCTTCTAATGAGCATTGCACTTTATGGAGTAAATAAATTATGACTTTTTGCACATTTGTATTGCTGTATTAACTCCTCTCTAACAGAATTTTGGCTTGAAAATGTTTTTAGATTTGGCATGGAAACATAGCAAATGCTCATTAGCCCAAATAACTCATTAGTCTATAAATATGATAAATTGAATACTCTATATTTGGGCCCAAAATGCATTTTGCTACTCAGCTCTACTCAAATAAACACCTAATACCAAATCTACATGACTTTTGGAGCTGATGTTAACAGCTGTCCTGCACTTAGTATAGACCTCAGACTCAGTGCCACAGAGCTGAGAGTCCAGTTTCAGTTTTCTCACTACTGGTTTAAGAGTCTGACTGGTTACATGAGCTGATGCTCGCAAGAGCCAATCCGTGATCTCGATTTATCCCAGCGACCAATCATGTCGGATTTGTTTGTCCCACCCACAAACTTCATCCTCATATATTGGATGTATTCAGTTTCTAAAAGTGGATTGAATCAATCAGGAACCATTTTCTTGATGTCCAACACCAAGCTGTTTATCAGCACTGGTTTATGAATTGTCTTCAAGATATAAAGAATATATATATATATATATATATATATATATATATATATATATATATATATATATATATACACACACACACAAATATTTAAAGTTTACATGGGAACAAGATGAACTCATTCCATAGGAAATGGTTGATTCTCCTCTATTCAAGTGTCTGCAGATAATCTGCTTTCGTTTTGTATCACGGATTGTTATGCAAATGACAAGGATGATTAAACGAATATTCAAAGTAGTTTGGTCCATCATCTGAACCTGTATGTGCCACGTTCCCCTGAAAAGATCATGTACATGTGCTGGTACTGATCCGTACACACAAGTTCCCAGTAGCACCGTTATACATGAGCACCCGATCAACTGGGATCATCAGTATAAACTCTCGCATGACGTAAGAGACAAACTTATCGCATGAACTTACCACTGTTAAATCTCATTCCCTGAATGACAATCGGGTTGCACTAGATCACAGCTGACTAAGCATACAAACCATAAACCATTATTAAACACAGCGAACAGTCTTGGCAAGAATTCAGACTGTAACATGCTTATTCATATAACTTGCACAGATACACAGAACTACCTGCAATCCAAACCACAGCTAGCACGATTATGCTTTTTAATGCTAGCTACAATACTGACCGTAGCCACCTAGCTCACTTGCTCTCCTTCTCTCCCAGTCCGCACTACACAAATACGTGTTAAAAAAATAAATAAATAACAATACCAACCAGATATAATGGTGCATATATTTTGAGAGACACCTCCAGAGCCCCCGCTGTGACTTGCAGCGCTGAAATCGTACAAGATGGGCTCCATGTATGTCCTATTTCATAGCAGTTGTGCGGTATGGACTTGCTAAATGCAGCCATGTTTTACTGGAGAACGCGGGAGCGCGCACTCGCTCGTCAGGGCGAGCTCTTGTGCCGAATGTGACCGAGATGTCAGTCGAGTTTCGTTTTATACCAATTTTATTCATGTTCGAATTAAATGACCCAAACCACGTACCTATGATGGAATATTAAAATAGGTTTGTGCTTGCATAGATGAAAGCTTAATTATTGAAAAACAGCTAATCCTGCAAAATTAATGAATGCATCGTTGAATCCAGATATGTTCACTTTGCTCTTTAAATCAACAGATAGAAAATTACTTGACAAATTGTCTTTAGAAAAAAGGTTTTTAAAGAAAAAAAACAAAGTGAAAGAAGGACAAACAGTAAACACAAACACGATGACAGCTCAAGTGCCATTTATTGGGACCAGAAAAACTAGAGCCATCCCTTTCTGTTCACATGAATGAAACAAAACCTCATTCTAAAGCAACAAAATAACAAAACAAGTGTTGATATTAAATAAACAGTCGAAATGTTTTAAGTGGTGAAGCAGGACATGCCGACTTATTCATCCTCGTCCCAGTCCTTCTTCTCCGGTGGAGCTTTAGGTCCTCCTGCTGGTTTAGCCATGATAATCTGTACAGAGAAGACACAATCTTAGCACTCATACACCTAATAATATACAGTACCTGTCAAAAGTACAGACACTGTCTATTTTGTGTTTTTTATTTTTATTATTTGCAATGTTCATTAATGCTGAAGACATCCAAACTAAAACTTAATAATGCTGCTTTTGTTTACTTTTCTTTTTTTGTTTTGTTTCCCAAAATGTGTTTTATATTGTAGGTTGTCCAAAGTAGCTACATTTAGCTTTTGATAAGCAGCTTGGAACACATGCAATCTCTCATCAGATTTACGAGGTAGTCACATAAAATGGTTTTTAATTCACAGGTGTGTCTAGTGAAGAGTTAATTTGTTAACTTTCTTGCCTTCTTGATGTGCTTTACACAATCATTTGTCTTGTACAAAGGAAAGGATGAGCACAGTGTGAAAAGCCTCATTAGTGCTACTACAACTACGGTACATATTCATATTAGGGCAAAAAACACAGTCATGTAAATAGGAAAGACCAGTCCAGAAGAGGAAGTCCAAGAGAGCTACCTCTGCTGCAGAGGATAAGTTTAATCCAGCCTCAGAAACCATTGGTTACATAAATGCTTCCGAGTTCAAGTCTGATGAAACTATGTTTACTACATAATTCAGTACTTCTTTCATAGTTTGCAGGTCTTCAGCATGAATGTACAATGCTGTACAACAATAATAAATAAAAGGAGAAAGTGTCCAAACATTTTACTGGTACTGAACACAAAACAAAAACAACAGACAACATGGAGACCTTCAGAACAGTTAGTCAGAGTCTGTTAACCACATCTAACTAGGGAGGAATGCTTCAGTTCATGCAACATGCAATCCTCCTGTGCCAGTACATCATGTTCAATTTCAACACGCTGGTACATCGTGACAGATTAGTATGGTGCCATCCAAAATAAAAAAATAAATAAAAAAAAAGGTGAGTTTAAATTAGTATCAACCATCAATGATATCTATTTTTCTTTCAAATGCAGTTAGAAATTCTTCTGACATAATAATCCTTCTCTGAGACAGTGAACAATATAACCCAAAGTGTAGACTTCATTAAAGTAAGAAACGAATCCAGTGTAATATTTTTCACAATGACTGGATCACCACTGTGCTGCTTCAAATAGTGACATTCTAGAGAGAAACATGGTGCAGGCTAAACGGTAAGTGTGTTCATGCAATTCCATCCCACACTGCAGTTGTTAAGCACACAAAGTAACAGGGGCACCTGTCCCATATCTGGGCTTTCTGATCAATGATGGGTGTCAAATTTTTCAGGAGCTTCGTCCCATTCGTCTTTGTCCCAGTGGCCTTGCTGTTTGGGAGCTTTGGGGCCCCCAGCTGGTTTCGCCATTATAATCTGACACAGTACATGTTAAAAATCTGTTGACACTTTGGCTCAAAAACAATAGTATGTTTCCCAAAAATGATTTACTATATTTCCATGGCTGTTCTAAGCTGCAGAGATGCAAGTTTATATAAAAGCTATAACAATTTTATAATCAATTTAATAATCTCATGATGTGAAAGGTCATGAAACTAAAATTATTTTTCATGTATAATGTGTCACTTATCTGAGTCTATAAGTGAGTGAAATGGAATATGGTACTCAGATTTTTCAGTCTTTTCATGCTGTACAAAAATACTGCCATATGGATTTGTGCTGATAAATATAGTTTGTGGCTAAAGAGTGTGAAGTAGCAGCTGACCTGATCAACCCGGAGGATAGTGATGGCAGCGTTTGTAGCCAATTTGATGCCCCAGTATTTGACCAGGTAGGGGTCCAGAATGCCTGCCTCAAGCATGTCCTTCACTACAGGCCCTTCACCCTATCAAATAATCAAAATAATCAGTTTACATTAAAAACATTAAGTCCAACAAAAATACAAGCAACCCAACACTAAGAGACTGCACTCAGAGACTGTTTTGTTCAGAGACTGCACTCTCACCTCAATATCAAAGCCCATATTTTTGTTTCCCTCGTGGTGAACAGCGTACAGTTTGGAGATCAACTCGTTTCCCTTCACGCCAGAATTTTCTGCCAAAGCGCGTGGCACGGCCTCAAACGCCTCTGCAAATTTCTTAATGGAGTACTGCTCCAGACCTGGGCAAGTCTGAGGAAGAAAGAAAGAAAGAAAGAAAAAAAAAAAAAAAACCCACGTAAAGCCACAGTGCTGGATCAAGTGAACGTCCGGATCATAGTGAACTATGTTTTGTTTGCTGTTATTTCGATCAAATATCTAGATAATTTATTTTTTTTAATCTACTTAAACTACTTTCAAAAACCTTTTCTGTTTACTTAAAAATATATTCTATAATTTGCCCTTTAGTCTAATGCAACATCTGAGGTCTTTAAAATGAAAATATGAAAGTGAATGCTTTTAGGCAGTGACTTACCTCTCCATAGGACATGATCTGTTTAGCCAGTTCAATTTCAGTAGCACCAGCACCAGGACACAGCCGCTTGTCCTAGGAATAAATTAAAATAAATAAATAAACAAACAAACTACATTAAAATCTGTTCTGAACCATTGATTTGACTGTAGCCATAAAATATGACAATATAAATCAAATATCTGAACAGACTTACCCTGACAAGGACCTTAAATGTGTTCACCCCATCATCAATGGCTCGTTCAATGTCATCCATCAGGTTGTCTGTGGAGCCCCGAATCACCAAGGTAGAAATGGCTCCATCTTCTTTGTCTGTTATTACAGAAAAAATACAATAAATCAAAATCCCAATTACATATAAAATGTAAATAAAATGCAATGATATCCCCAAAAAAATCATGGGAAAATAAATATATTGGGTTTTGGGATTATTTACTTTACAGAAAAAGAAAAGCCAAAATAAATCAATTTCCTGATTTTTTTTTTTGTGAGCCCAAAGTAGCTCCTGTTTAAAAACAAAAACCCTGTTAAATAGGATTAATCAAGTTGCACAATGATCACAGGCTATACATCTGTAAATGATCTCACCGTGTTTGAACACAACAACCTGTGTGTCTCCGACTTCAGCCAGGTAAACGCTGTTACAGTGTCCCATTTCTTCTGGAGTGGGTACAGTCTGGCAACACACAACAAGTAAATAAAAAATAAAAGCAGAAAAAAAAAAAATCCAAGGTTTTAGAGCTGACTAAGAAGAATCCTTACCATTCTGGGCAGTGCTACAGCACCAACGGTTTTACATAGCCTTCTAAGGTCCCACTTGGAGTTGAGCCTTGATGGACACAAATAAAAAATCTTGTCAAATTGCATACACAACAACTTAATCTCATATAGTCTTTAGAAGCAGGCAATTGAAGGCTCTCACCGGACTACCATAAGTTGGTACTTGTTGGCATAGTGCAATGCCATGTCTGCCACTTTGCCCCCAGTTACGACCACATTAGCTCCAGCTTCAGCAATGGCCTTCAACTGGGTTTCCATCAGGTTCTCCTCGCCTTGGCTAAAGTTCATCAGCTCCTCAGCGTTCTTTATCAGCACTGTACCCTGAAGAATGCACACAACACCAAGTTGAGCATTTTCCTACCGAGATACCCTATGTCCCTCCTTTGAACATGTCCAAACAATCTCAATCTCGCCTCCCTCGCTGTCTCCAAAACGTCTTACATGGGCTGTCCCTCTAATAAACCTCGTTTCTAATATACCAGTATTGAATGGAGATTTACATCAGAAATCTGTCACACGTTTGTAAATTAAAATTGAATTAAACCAATATATGATATATCGACTACCACAGACAACAGCAGACTTGCCATAATAAAAGCAGAATTAGCTTTTTAAAATGTGAAAGTTTGCATTACACATACAAACCAGTTAAATGTTTGGATATACAGATTATAAAATATAACAAAAGGAATTTTTTTATGTTCTTACTAAATTCTACTATTTTTTAATAGGCTTAATTGACAAAATTATAACAATGCATTATGACACTGCATCCTAATGCAAAAATGTGACCTCAGGAAATGGTTTACCTTGAGGACCACAATATTTTATTTATTAAGCAAGTAATGCAGTTGCACTGTACCAATGTGTGCAACCAATAATTTTAAAATATACAGACAGCACATTGGTCATGTGATCACATTTATTCATGAAAAGCATGCAAGATAATCTGAACTTAAACATTGTCCAATAGGGCACAGACTATGAACTGCAATGATGCATTATATACTAAACAGTTAAACAAGTATGTTGCAAAGGTTAAAAAAGGCACTTCAGTAGCTTTAAAACAACATAAAATGCCACAAATCGGCCACTTTAGCCAACGTTGGAGCTCTATGTCTGATATGGACCTAACAATGTTTTAGGGTATCCTTTTCATAGTCTCCAGACAATGTTTACTAAAAATTTCTGGAGAAAAATTATTTTAAGAAAATACAAACCTACAGAGTGTGTGTGTGTGTGTGTATGTAATATATATATATATATATATATCCTTTTTAATTTTAATATTTCTTTTTACAATAAACCTCTAACAATTTGAGATTACTTTTATAGACATTTTATTCTGCAGTGTTTGATACAATATTATAGCTGGAGTCTTTCGATTACAAAGTTTTTTTTTTACATTTCGTTAAAAAAACATTCTGAGAATCAAACAGAGATGCCAGTATTCTGAACATTACAAAGTAAACATATATGGAAAAGAAATACATTTATATGTAGACATTGTCATTGCATATTAGAATCAAATATTAAATCTTTATCAAAATGTCTAAAAATGGGTTAAATATAGCATATATATTTCATAGATAGCATTTAGACAATACACTCACCTTGGTCTCAGTAACCATGGAGTCAAATGGACAAGAGAAAACAACTATCTTTGCATCTTTAACTGATGTGACGTCTCCTTCAGTTTCCTTCTTAAAGACCATACCATGTAGCATTGATGAGGCATGCAGCCCACAACCCTACATAAACAGTGTCAACATTTTAATAGCTAATAAGCCATTGACAGTAACCAAAACATCAACTGTCATATAGTCATAATTATAGACAAATTTATAGATTGTGTGTTACTCACCAAAATCTTGCAAACTCTCACACAATCGACATTAAAATTGCCAGACTCTGGGAAGATTGATACTGTGTGAAAAAAAAAGAAGAAAAAAAAGAAGAAGAAAAAAATGCAGTTAATACAGGTAACGAAGAGATCACGAAGGCAAGTACAGACACATTACACACCAAAAGTTAAGATGAGTGTTCTAATTCTAAATAAGACTCTCACCACAGGCTTGTGCGATAAGGTCAGCGAGGAAGTCTTCATTTCCATACTGTTTGCTCATCACAGCTGTACGGATCATGGCTTTAGCCTCATTCAGGTCATGCAGGTTCTTAGCAGAGGAGCAGACACACTCTGGCAGAATTTCCAAAGCCTTCTTACAGGCCATTTCGTAACCCTCAATGACCTGAGGAGGGACAGAATCAACTGTACTGTGAGACTCTAATATGCACCGAGTGACAAACAGCTTAGCCATAAAATCTTTTCACAATAACTGCACATCAAACTATCATTACATGTCCATTAGACAGCCAGCACAAAATGAGAGGAAGAGAAGGTAGATTACATTACAGTCACAGCATTTATGAGAGCTTTGCTGTTGCTTTGTTTTAATGCAACATTTAAACAGCAAAGTTAAACAAAATAAGGTAAAGAAAATTCTACATTTTCACATATCTGATAAGATTGTCTCTTCACCTGTCTGTTTATTAAAAGCAAACGAAACCATCTTTTTAATTCTTGGTTTAGTGTTGCCACGCTCTTTTTGTAACATTACCAGCAATAGTCTAAACATGAATAGCATAGCCATTTCCATCTTCCAATGTACTTTCAAATTCCTTTAGAGAAGCCTGTCCATGCATTTGCTCAGTGTAAATTGTATCACTGTCATCTATTTAATATCTATCTATCTATCACTCTTTTTTTTTTTTTTATACAACATATCACTTCAAATTTCATCCCCTCACCGCCGTCACAGAGAGTCCCATTCGTAGCAGTTCCTCTGCCATCTCGAGCAGAGCGCCAGCGAATACCAAGACAAAGTTGGTCCCATCCCCAACTTCCTGCTCCTGCATGTGGGATGCCATAACAACCATCTTTGCAGCTGGGTGCTGGACCTTTAAGAGAAAGACATAACATAAGGTATTAGACTTAATAGCATTGTTGAAATCGAAGTAAAAGAAATATCGGACTACCGATAAGCTTCAGGACATGAAAGACTGCGAACTGTACGGAGAGCTTTATTATATTTATTATTTATAAATTATTCATTAAATAATTTATATTCATTAATATATTTAATATTAATTTATTTCCTTGAACATAATTCATTTTATGATTCAGTACTGTTTCATATTTTTTGTAAAGTGCAATACTATTTTACATGGTGTTTATTTTTTTTTATCCAGTATCCATTTAAAAAAAAAAACATCAGTTGATTAATAGGCCATCGGCAAGTACGATCCAACCTAATGGTATCTGTAAAACCCATCGGTCGACCTCTAATTGCTGTGGTATGCTGAGGAAATCTCTCACTTTTCTTAAGGGCTTTTTATTTTAAAAAGGTGATTTATGAGCCTTTTACTGTTTGCGTAAAGGCATTGTAAACTGCTGTTCAGCATTAATAAAAATACCCTGATATTTTCATCTTTTAACATCATGTCTTTTTGCACCAAATTAGACAGTAGCACCAATAAGCAGTATCGGTATGAATAAAAATTTAAATGCTAACCATTCCTAGTCTTCAGTGCATGTTTGAGGCAAGATTCGACCTCAACCCTGAACAAATAAAGTGTTAACCAATAAGCCACAGTGCCCCCTAGGTAAAAAAAAACCCCAAAGAATTCATTATTGCATGTGCAAAAAAACATCACTCTCATCACCTCAATTCACCTAAGCACATCTGGCAACAAGGACTTTGCACATCATTATAGATCACCTTATAGATCTATCAATTTCCTAAAGTTATCGATTTGAGTCTTGTAAAGGCTATGGGCAGGGGACAAATCTTAGGTCATCCAAACTCACCTCAAGCTCTCTCAGAATGGTGGCAGCATCATTGGTGACCAGGAGCTTGTCTAAATGGTTGATGACCATTTTGTTCATGCCTGGCAAAATACACAAGACTACCGACATTAAGAACAATTGCACAAGTTAGAATAACATTCAGAATCTGGAAGTAGGGAACGAGTCAGTCACCATTGGGTCCATATGCAGTTCTTGTGGTCTGTGCCAGTTCCTTGCATGCCTGGATATTTCTAAAAACTGCTTCCTCCAGACCTGAATAATGCTGAATAGAGGAAAATAAATGCAGAAGACACCTTCAGAACGAGACTTAAAATTTTACATCACATAGATCACAAGCCCATTTAGGAAAAAATTTGATACGACAACAATAGAAGTTAAAAGTGGTAAATGAGGACCACCCCTTTGTCACATGTACGTTACACTATAGTGAAATTATTTCTTTGCACATCCCAGTGATGTTAGAAAGGGTCAGACATGATACCACACCACTGGAGCACAGAGGGTTAAGGGCCATGCTAAAGGGCCCCAAGAGTGGCAGCCTGGCAATACTGAGGCTTGAACCCTCAACTACTGACCCAGAGCCGGTAACACTGCTCTCTGCAATGATATCGTGATATATTATTTAATAAATTACCAAAGAAGAAACAAAAGTACATTTTTTAAATGTTAACGTGTTAATGTGTCAATTGGTCACGTGGTCCCCCCATCTTACATAACAGATAGGGTACAGATTACAGGCAGCCCTTTACACAATGTCTCCTAATTTGGTTAAAGAACAAAAGAATAAATAAGAATATTAATTATAAACCATAGCGGTATACTGCGTTGCAATATGTTTTCTATAGCACAAAAAAAGATTGCATTAGTAAGTGTACCAATAAATCAAAAGGAATGCCTTATTTCATATTTCGGCAGACTAGCATTACTGTCACGATGAGCAGTTAGCAGGCTAGCTAGGTTGCCGGCTGATGCACATGCTCAAGGAGCCACCCAGCTAATTCAACAAAAAACATGGTATTGAAAATTATCTACATTTTATGGGTTTTAAAGAAAACATGGCGTCAATAAACGAATAAGTCGAATTATTGAGTTATATAATTTGTGATATCAGTAACTATGACTGCGGAGCCCGTGTGTTCTAGAAATCTCCACCCACATGATTCAGGCTAACAGGCTAAAATGTTAGCTAGCCGTTAAGCGCAAACCGCAATGCCGCTCATATACGTCTAATAAAAATGATTATTTTATTTTTACCTTCGCGCCATCCTTTAACATCTGGGCAAAGCCCGGCGCTTTTGGGACGTGAAGAGCCATGTTTCAGCGTCTGAACAGCCCCGAGAAAAGAAAAATCTGAACTGGATGCTGCGAGAAGCCGCTCCTCAAGGCAATGCACGCAGCTAAGAAAAGGCTGAGTAACTGTCGATAGCAGAGTCATAGATTATCCTCCTCATAGGCCAGATAGAAGATCACCGATAACATCACACGTTATCTCCACTCTGGTCGCACCGCCCAGAAGATCAATTATGATGTCATTTTAGCCTTAAATACAATATAATATATTTCTACAAACAATTATAAACAATTCTTATGCCAGGCTTACATTTTGCCATATAAGCAACCTTATGCTTTCCTCATGTAGTTTTTCATTTTAAAAAATTAAAAAAAGATTTTTTTGTTTACAAATATTATTATTATTATTATTATTAGTAGTAGTAGTAGTAGTAGTAGTAGTAGTAGTAGTATTAGTAGTAGTAGTAGTAGTAGTAGTAGTAGTAGTAGTATTGTTGTTGTTGTTATTGTTGTTAATATTATTATAACTGAAAATGTATTTTGCCTCTTATTATCATTTATTCATTTCTGTTCTATATTTACTATTTCAAACAATGATTGAAACCTTATAATGGTCTGTATAATGGGAAATTCTTGTGTTTATTGCCTGGACAGAAAGTCATTTGAACAAAAACAGCTGCCAAATGAAAAAATATGAATGCAAATGCATTATTATTATTATTATTATTTTCAAATATATTATTTAATATTTTTAGATTAAATATACAATAACAGGAATCATGTTTGGCCAGCTGTTTTGGTTTTGCAATATAATAAGTGCCATGTAAATAAGGATGTGGTGGTTTAGTGGTTAAGGTGCTGGAATACTTATTAAAAGGTGGATGGTTCAAGCCCCAGCATTGCTAAGGTGCCACTGTTGGTCTCTTAATATATATGTATATGTATCAAAGTCTCTTTCTTATATTTAAAATAAAATATTATCAAGCAAAAACAAAACTAAAGGAACAAAACAAAACCAAAGGCAATCCACTTTTTTTCTCTCATGGCCTTAGTATAAAACTGTTTATTATTAGACAGTAATAATAGTCAGTTATTGTCCTTCCATTCTTATACATGTATACAGAGTATGTCTATGTATAAAACTCTTACTTAAAAAAAAAAACACCAAAAAATAACACTACACGCTGCATCCGCAAATCCAACAGCATTGTGAATGACCCCACACACCCCTCACACCCCTCACACACTCTTCACTATTCTACCCTCAGGAAAGTGTTGTGCAACAGTTTTTTCCCTTAAGCCATCAGGCTCATCAACACACAGAACTGAACTGTACAAAACACACACATACACACTCACTCAACTGTGTGTTACTGAACTGTACAACCTGAACTCAATACACACTCATTACTCATCTTAATCCATTCCACCAACCATATTATATTTACATTATATTTATATTTAATCGTATTATACTGTTTCCATGCTGTTTTGCACCGCTCGACTGCTGTTACTGCTGTTTTTTGCACAACATTGTGTTTATTTTAACAAATACACACTTGTTTATAGTCCTCTAGGTTGCACACAGTGCACTTTATGTGGCGAGGACACTAACTTTAGTCCTTGCTCTGTGTTCTGTTATGTAGCTACATGTTGTGTGATGTCACTCTATGTTGTTTGATGTCGCTCTATGTTGTGTGATGTAGCTTTATGTTGTTTTATGTAGCTCCACATGGAGTTTTATGTAGCTCCATGTTTTATGTAGCTCCAGGGAGATGTTGACATCTTCAACATCTCCCTGAGCAGCGCCACTGTTCCTATGTGCCTCAAGACGACGACCATCATTCCTGTGCCGAAAAAGTCTTCTGTCTCCTGCCTCAATGACTATCGTCCCGTTGCACTCACACCCATCATGATGAAGTGCTTCGAGAGGCTCGTCATGAGGCACATAAAGACCCAGCTTCCACCCGCACTGGACCCCATGCAGTTCGCATATCGTCCAAACCGCTCCACGGACGATGCTATTTCCACAACCCTTCATCTGGCCCTTACCCATCTGGATAACAAGGACTCCTATGTAAGGATGCTGTTCATAGACTTCAGTTCAGCATTCAACACAATCATTCCTCAGCACCTGATCGAGAAGCTGAGCCTACTGGGCCTGAACACCTCCCTCTGCAACTGGATCCTGGACTTCCTGACTGGAAGACCTCAGTCAGTCCGGATCGGAAACAGCATCTCCAGCACCACCACACTGAGCACTGGGGCCCCCCATGGCTGTGTGCTCAGTCCACTGCTGTTCACTCTGCTGACTCACGACTGTGCACCAATGCACAGCTCGAATCACATCATCAAGTTTGCCGATGACACGACCGTGGTGGGTCTAATCAGCAAGAACGACGAGTCAGCATACAGAGAGGAGGTGCAACGGTTAACAGCCTGGTGTGGAGCCAACAACCTGTCTCTAAACGTCGACAAAACTAAAGAGATGGTTGTTGACTTCAGGAGAACACAGAGTGACCATTCTCCACTGATCATCGCTGGATCCTCAGTGGAGATCGTCAAGAGCACCAAATTCCTTGGTGTTCATCTGGCGGACAAGCTCACCTGGTCACTTAACACCAGCTCCATCACCAAGAAAGCCCAGCAGCGTCTCTACTTCCTGAGAAGGCTGAGGAAAGCTCATCTCCCTCCCCCCATCCTGTCCATGTTCTACAGAGGGACCATTGAGAGCATCCTGAGCAGCTGCATCACTGCCTGGTTTGGGAACTGCACCGTCTCGGAACGCAAGACCCTACAGAGGATAGTGAGGACAGCTGAGAAGATCATCGGAATCTCTCTCCCCTCTATCATGGACATCTACAATACACGCTGCATCCGCAAAGCACACAGCATTGTGGAAGATCACACACACCCGTCACACACACTTTTCACCCTCCTACCATCAGGAAAACGGTTCCGAAGCATTCGGGCCGCCACATCCAGACTGTGCAACAGTTTTTTCCTGCAAGCCATCAGGCTCCTCAACAAAGAACTGAACTGAACTCTCTCTCACACACACACACACACACACACACACACACACACACACACACACACACACACACACACACACACACACACACACTTACACACAACTGTGTGACTGATCCGCACAAACCGGACTCAACACCCATCATACACTTCGTTCACCCAGGTTTCAATACCAATCACATTTTTCACGATCGCAAAATGTTTACATGCTGTCTATTGCTGATTCCGGGACTTATTTTGCACAATATTCTGTCCAAATCCTTTGGTTACTGTTAACTCTATTTTTGATTGCTGCTACTGCTGAATTGCACAAATTCTGTTTACATTTTTCTGTTTACACTGCACCTTATTCTGTTACGACAGGTTTTACTGGCGGAGCTATTTCTATTTTTATTTTTATATTTTGTGTATTGTGTATTGTCCTGCACTGTCCTGTGTTGTCTTGCACTGTCTTGTGTTGTCTTTGCACTGTTTGCACCAGCTGCACACATGCACTTTATGTGGCGAGGATCTTAGTTCTCGGCCCTGTGTTCTTCTGTTCTGTACTGTTTGTTTTATGTTGTTCTATGTAGCACCTGGGTTCAGGAGGAACGTTGTTTCATTTCACTGTGTACTGCATCAGCTATATATGGTTGAAATGACAATAAAAGCTTCTTGACTTGACTTGACTTGACTCCAGGGTTCTGGAGGAACATTGTTTCATTTTATTGTGTACTGCATCAGCTATATATGGTAGAAATGACAATAAAAGCTTCTTGACTTGACTTGATTCGACATAGTACACAGTACACACCCAGTGGTAGGAGTTGGAACTGTTTATGCTAGATATTTAGTAAATAAAAAAAAGAAAGAAAAGAAGAAAGGAAGGATTAGTCATTCATTTGCTTAAAACAGTTTTATTTTAAAACAATGGCATCACTTGGCTGATATGTGTGTGTGTGTGTGTGTGTGTGTGTGTGTGTGTGTGTGTGTGTGTGTGTGTGTGTGTGTGTGTGTGTGTCTGTTACTGATCACTGATTGGAACAAAGGACATTTTTCTTGCCTAAAGTCATGCGTCCAAGCCTTTTAACTGGCACTGGTGAAGGGGGTGTATCTGGAGTCTAAGTGGGCAGTGTACTCTCTCTCTCTCTCTCTCTCTCTCTCTCTCTCTCTCTCTCTCTCTCTCTCTCTCTCTCTCTCTCTCTCACACACACAAACACACACACACACACACACACACACACACACACACACACACACACACACACACACACACACACACAAGGACACACAGACACGCACACACAAATCTGCCATGCTTCTAAAAAGCAGCCGAGATGATCCTTGTGAAAACAGTCTTCTTCTCCTCTCTGGCCCTCATTAACTGGCCCAGATGAGTGTATGACAAGCTCACTGTGGAAAGCTCTGACACATCTTGCACGCTCCTGTAGCAGGAGTCCACTTGAACCTCTCTAAGTTTAAGGACTTTCTCGAAAGCAAGCATTTGTTGCCAGGTAAGTTAAAAATCATCTCTCTATATATCCATAACCATAATACTTTAAAGCTGGAGCAACAGAATTTGACAGATTTTCTATATTTTCAGAATTTTATGTGGTGTTTCTTCTGCAGGTGCTTTGATATATTTTTTTTATTGTAAAAGCCAACATGTTTCTGTGTATATAAATGGTTGTAGTTACTGTGAAAAATACATCTCGTGTAAACCGATTATATTTATCTAATTCATAAATGCACCTGGTTTAAATGATAGAAAATGCTTTGGTCAGTGCAAAGACAGTGGAGACGTGTGACCTCACCCTCTGGCTCGGAGGGGCTCTACCTCTAATTGTTTAATCCCTGATGCAGCTTTGGGCACATGATGAAATCCTGTCATTGCCCCTGAGAGGTGAATGATCTCACATTACAGACGTGTATTAATGGAAACTCGCTTTATGCCCCCTATCTTGTCATACTTCTCTCCCTCCCGCAGGGAATAAATGATCACCTCGGCAAGACGAATCACCAGAGACAAACCTGAAGTCCAAATCTCCTTCAGCCTTGATGAGTCCTCAGGTACGTTGCTTTGTTTAGGTTTGACATTTATAGGAGTTACTCATCTGTAAGGCTTTAAAAAGGGTTTTGTCCTCTCAAACACCCAGTACTCCCCCCATCCATCCCCACCCCCCATAATCAGCAATGGCATACATTGCATGCCTCCCACCAAAACAGCAACCCACAAAAGCCTGCACAAAGCCCTTCTCGTGCTGGATCCATTTTAACTTTTGTCATTCTTTTCAGTAAAACAGGTGCTCCCTCTATTTCCGTCTATCACTGGCATCTTACTAACAAACTATCTATCTAGACACAAAGCCTATCTGGTCCCTGCTGTCAAAGTGTTTTACAGCTATTCAGGCAAATGTTTGGATGGCAGCTGCAGCATCAAGTTTCCTCTTTAATACCTCACTGCTGTGAGATTCACTCATTTGCTTTTATAACACTGGCCTATATTTAAAGGTGCTTAGCACTTCATCCTCTATTGCTGATATGAACCTTAGATCTTAGCCTCAGTTTATGTTTAAAAACAGGCAGGCAAACACACAGATCATGCTGACACAACTAGGAATTCACTACACAGCTTAAGTGAGTTCTCTGTGATCTTACTGAGCAAGCATCTGTTTTTCAGGGTGGATCCACAAGTCATTTTACCTCCTTTTTCCCTTTTACAAGCAAGACTTTGTTTTCTTTTTGAGTTTCAGCATGTTTTTAAAACTTTAAAAGCCTATACATTTTAATAGCATAGTAGAGTGACAACAGCAAGAGCCCGAATCTTCAACATTGGGAATTACCTCATCCCTACTCATGTCTTAATCGAGTTGAAATGCGATATCAGGCAGTAGTTGAAACTGGTGGCCAATTCTGCTTGTGTATATCTTGCTTATAATTAGTCCCATGATCAATGTGTGACCACACCCCATTTTTAGCTGGATGCATCAGAGGATTCCCGACTTGTGTACCCTGGCTACGTATGCACATAAGTTACGTGATTGCAACCAGTGTAGACAACTCGTCTGTCATAGACCTCGTTAAAGGCGGCTCATCGTCAGGTATCCAGGCGATACTAAGGACCAATCTGTCCGCCCAAGCTTAAGTTCATGTGGACCAGACTGACAGGTGTTGGCTGATGTTCCCCACTCAATGATAGAAAAACAGGCCTGTGGTTTCTATAAACATAGCCAAGCTGAAAAAAACTCAGTTGTTGGTTTGGCACTTAGTTTTATAATTAGCAATGATTTAATTACTTAAGCTGTGACAGACGTAACCAGGAGCCTCTGTGTATGCTCTGTATGTGGGAAGGGGCAAAGGAGGACATGCAGAATCAGCTCTGGCATTTAGTATGTTTCTAAAAGGGTACCTGGCCACTGAACAAAATTAGAGTAATAACGATTTGTAAAATGTTGTTTTGAACCAATAACTATAGCATTAATGCTTCATAGTTCAAAGAAATGTGATTTGATTGAGTTTGAGTTTCTGTCCATTTGGAATTTTTACACGTTCTACCCATGCAAACATGGATGTCCTCTGGATTCTCCTGATTATTTACATGTCCCCAAAACATTAATGTAGGTGGACTATTCGTGATAAACTGCTTCTAAGTGTGAATGAGAGTTTGTGTGCGTCTGTGTGCATGGTGCCCTGTGATAGACTGTTGTTTCATGCAAAGTTGCACTGAGTGTTCCCCAGATCCAATGCAACCCTGACCAACAGCCAATACTTGCAATTCATTCATACTTCCCCAATAGACCGACAATGATAAACTGACTGTTTATTTTTTACAGAGCTGACCAATGCAGAGGATCAATTTCCATCTTTCCCTGACTTAGAGCAACGACTGCAGGTAAATCTCCCTGAAGACAGTGATATATTTTAGCAAATCATATTTCTGCAGTTTGGGCTGTTTTTTGGTCATTAGAAATAGGTTTTATGAATAGAGAGTAAAACTGATAGAAGAACTGCAAAGCAGACATTGTAATACACAATACAGTTTGAACACAAGAGGGCAGTAGGTTGTGTTCCAGTATAGCAGTTCTTAAATAAGAGTAGTGTTGCTGCGCAACCACTACTAATAAGAAGCATGAGCTGTTTTTTTTGTTTTTTTTTGTTTGTTTTTTGTGTGCCCACATCTTTCGAGAACCACTATCCTAATAGTAGTAAAAAACTTTTTTAATAATTATAATAGGAAAATTGAAACAAAAAAGTAGTATTAAACACTTTTATTATGTAAAAATTTTATTCCAACTATATAAAGCCAGGGATTAAAAGCCAGGGATTGTTCTTTATAATTTGTTTGTTTTACTGTACAACCTTTTTTTTAGACTTACTTACTACCATGACTTTATTTCATAATGGTCTAAATTAAAAACTGTACATAACCAACCATGAAATTCAGTTACATGTTGAGCGAGTCAACTCAAGAGGCTTTTATTGTCATTTCTACTAAACACAGTGTTACACAGTACACAGTAAAAACGAGACAACGTTCCTCCAGAACCCTGGTGCAACATTAAACAACATAGAGCTACAACACACAACATAAAGCTACATAAAGTGCATCAAATGCAACCTAGTGCAAACAGTGCTGACGAAAAACAGTACAGACAGACAGACAAACAGTACAGACAGATGGGCAACACAAGACAACAAAAGACAACACAAGACAGTGTGGGACAATACACATAACACAGGATAGCGCTGACCAGCAGTGACTACTATTACACAACACACACTTCAATGGCTTCTGAATGAACTTTCTGTAACATACAGCAGATTTTTTTAACATACTTCCAAAAGATATTTTTTCAACTGCTGTTTTAATGATAGAGATGTAATGCATTGTCCAACATGTGAGTAAAAAAAATCTCGGAGTAGAATTGAGATCTGGTAACTGTAGAAGCCATTGCATATATTTTACTATTTCCACATACTCATATGTACTGGAAAAGATCACTGCTATTGGAAAATATTTCATTGGATGGGTGATCAATTAGAATAACCTTGCATTGATTTGCAGTAAGACTTAAACATTTTTTTTTTTACCTAAAAACAAAGTTGTACTTTGTACCATATGACACATGGTCTGGCTCCTCTAAAGATTTATTTGCATTATCTTTACAGGGAGTTTCCCCCTGACACCATTGCTATTAGCTTTCTCATTAAGGACTTACTTTTAGGGACTAATTTATAAATTAAAATTTCATATTCATAATTTATTTATTTCTGTAAAACTGCTTTGTGACAATGTCCCTTGTTAAAAGCATTACACCACTAAAGTTGAAATGGATTGAGGAGCCAGGAGGCTGAACAAAAAACAAACGTTTTTTTAAACACTGCTAATTAGAATATTATGAACAAACCTAACACAAAAGAAAGTTACTGGAATGGAGGAACTGTGGAGCTGGAAAAAAAGGAAGTAGATAACCACACAACGTCAAATGGGAATGTAAAACAAAGGGAAACAAGAGATGCGTAAAGCAAATCACTATGCCTGCAGTACGTCAAGAAGATCCCATAACTCCTTACATTTATTTTTCAGCAAGAGATAACTTCATTGTGTCAGATTTAATGTTAGTCCTATATAATCCTGTATTGCCAATTTTTCCTAGAATTCAAACCAGCAGCTTTATTACCAACTGTAGCTTTATTACATATATGTATTAGGTAAAGATGTTCTTCATCATTATACAGAAAGAAGAATTAGTACCTAAATATATTGGCTGTAAGATACAGGGCACTTTAAAAAATAGCAGAAGTGATATTTTGGAGGAGTTGGGTATGAGTCATCCTGAAAGCAGAAGTCCTAAAACATTTTTACCAGCAGTTTTCTACACAATCTATTGGGACCTGTAAGCTAGTTGATATAATGGAAAGTGATAGTTTCTGGGGGATTTTTGTTTTTTGGGCACCCAGACTTGTTCAGCACTAGTTTTGTGGACAGCTATTTAAATAAAAAAGTCCAAACATGGAACAGAAACACAAGCAGGCAGAAACCACAGCAGTGAGTGGGATATACTTTTTTTGTTGTCTGCTATGTGGTTAGTGTTTGAATTTACTCCAACTCTCATGTCATCTTCCTTAAATAAAGATTAAAAAACATATTTGAAAACTTGTTTCTGCTAGACTGGTGGATGCCTACTTTCGATTTACTGTCTATCATCATATCATATAATCGACATCACTACTTATCTGTGTGACTTCATTGTGTCCTTTTTTATTTCACATTGAATGTATGATGGAGTGTTGGTTTTGTGTCTCCTGTATTTCTGCAGCCAGTGTTGCCATGTCAGTCTCTAAAGGAGTCTGTCCAAGTCTACCGAGACCATTGCAGAATGGCGAAAGAGTTTCACCAGGTTAAAACAGAGATCGCTCTGCTGGAAGACAGAAAGTAAGTGTGAAGGCTGAGAGTAGGGAAAACCCTGCCACTGTACATGGAAAGCTAATTTTCCACTTTACAAACCACTCATTCCTGTGTGCACACAAGCAGCAAGCTGAAAAGTTGCTGAAAAGTTTCATAAGGGAACAAGGACAAAAACAATTTCAGATTCTATTAAAGTTTATTTCAGAGATTCTGTGATGCAACATGGTTTGGTGCTCTTCCTCAGGACACATTCCCTTTTGAGTGACATGGGGGATTTCCTTACAAGTCATGCTGTGCTTGGTAAAAATAGGCCTGTGTAATTGACAGGCTATTACATGCTACATTGTGGCATGCAACAGTGGATTATTTTTTTTTTTTAATGGCTTGTGTTGCCTGTACCAATCAGATCATGATTTCTTTATATTAAAATGAAGTTAGCATGTGCTTCAGGAATTCTTCATAGAAGTGATAAAGTGATAAAAAACTTAATGTACTAACCTAGGGTGAGAGATATAGTGTAATTTCCCACAATAGCTTCTCCTTTTGCCTTTTTTATTTATTTTTTTATTAAACCAGGTGGAATTGTAATATCTTGTAGGTCAAAATATCATGCAATCATTGTTTAAATGTTACAATAAATCACTAACCTATATTATACCACAGCGTTGTTCAATTCTTAAATTGGGGTCAGAAGATGTTGCATGCTCCTGATAAACCCTGCAGGGTTTCATTAGAATCACATGTTGTATGAATTTGTTTGTTATAATGCACTTGCTCTTTCTAGGGTAACAGCTCATTTACTGAGACATGCATGGCAAGTGATCTACATTATCTATAACTAATAATAAAATGGGTAAAAAGTGTTTATTTTTTACTAAGAAAATGGATAGTTGTTGATACGGTGGCGCTTACTAACAGGAGACACTCAACATACCAGGCAAGTGTCTGTGCTTTGGTTTCCTTACTATCATATATTTAAGAATGTAATGACTATCAATGATTAAGAGTGCCCTTTTTATCGTAAAAACTGTGGTTATTTTACTGGAACTCCTTGCTACTGTATCCACCCATGATGTGGTGCTCAAAGGTACAAACATTTGCAGTTTCACTGACTGGCTGCCTGCCATGTGAGCATACTTTACTGGAACAGGAAGTGGTTTCAAAGGTGTAGAAACATTACATTACGGCATTTGGCAGAACTTCATTTTCCAGACTGACTTGAAATTATATTTTTTATACTACTAAGCAGCTGAGGGTTTAGGTTCTTGCTCAAGGGCCCAGGAGTTGCACTTAGATTTGAACTCACAAACTTTCACTCTGAGGTCGTGGTATTTTAAATGTAGAACATGTGTACACTTCACTTGTGCACAGTCTGCAAATATGTGTCACATGTGTATGTTTAGTGGGTGTAAATAAATATGGTTTAATTAGCAGATCATAGGTATTTGACTTTCATTGTTGTTTTAAACAAAAGAATAGCAGAGATGCTATCAGGAGTAAAAAAAAAAGGCAGAGAAATTATATTTTAGTGATTGTTGAAGCCTAAATTATATTTAATTAAAAGTGTGAGCATCCAGTAAAATGTATTAAGTATAAAGTAAAAAGTATAAACAATAGCAATTTCCAAATGCATAAAAAAACAGTAGATGTTTTAAATGATGAAGTTAAATAACAGCAAGTTTCAATGTAAAATTAACCTTATGGCTGAATATCTAAAATGCAGGTGCATGTAGCCAATAAATGGATCAGAAGTAGTAAATCATATATATTGCTAGCATCACTTGCTAAACTAATCATCTTACTAGAATCTGATTCAATTAAATTTTCTAATTAAATTAGAAAAGAAAACAGGGTAACTTAGTTAACTTTAGGCAGTAAACATTAGCAAGTGGGTGAAACTTTACTTGTCATGCTTTTCTCATATGAATTCATGCCAAAGTAGCCAGCTGGGTTTATCTTAGTCTCTGCTTACTGAAACATATTGAAACATTTTATGGAGGTAGGGCCAGGCTAATAGCTATAGCATCATTTACGTTATGTAACATGAGATAATCAGATCAGATGATGAATTGGCATGAGTCTTGATAGGGTTAATGAAGACTGTTAATTAGATTAGATTAGATTAGATTAAACTTTGTCATTGTGCAACATACCTGTGCAGAGCCTGTGAATGCAGTAATGAATGTAAATGGATGAATCATTGTAAAGTGTGTGTTATCTCAGGAATGAATTAATTTCATAGTTTTCAACTAAACAGCTGTTAAACTATTTTCCTCCCTTGTTCTTTGTGTATGCTTGTTTATCCTCACCTCAGAAGGGAGCTGATAGCTGAACTGGCTGAGGATGAGAAGGTGACGTTGGAGATCGCTCGGCTGGAGGAAGAGTTTCGCCTTTTAACAGAGGAAAACCGTACCCTTGTCACCATGTACACAGAGCGGACTCAGCAGCTTGCAATTCTGCACACAGTCAATCAGAAAAGGCCGGGTTCCTCGTGACACTTAGCCTTTTGTGTCATAGTCTGAATGAATATGCATTGCAAATGAAGATTTTTTCTTTCCTTCTGATCTTTCTTATCATTGTTCTTAACATACAATGTGCATTTTACATGTCATCATGATGTTTGAATCCACAACTGCAGTTCACAATAGTGAGCATTATATGCAGTAGTGTGAGGTCAAGATCAGTACAGTGGAAAAGGGAGTAAGAAAAGCAAATCTTTGCGATAACTGTATCAGGTTTGAAACTTTTTTACCTGCTAAAGAGGGAGAATGAGTTACTAGCATTTATTGTTTGTAATACAGATCTTAGAATTCTAGGCAACTGTTTAAGTAAATAAAGGGTTTTAATCTGGATTTACATGAAAATGGGTATAGTTAGTTGTGTTCTGAGATGATTAGTAGTAAGAAGTGTAATGAGTTAATACTGATCTGAGCAAGAAGCACTTTTTGGGGCCTGTAATGGGAAACCAATGGATCTGTTATATGGGCTTGGATTTGAGGCTTGGACGTTTTGTGTGTGTGTGTGTGTGTGTGTGTGTATATGTGTGTGTATATATATATATATATATATATATATATATATATATATATATATATATATATATATATATATATATATATATATATATATATATATATATATATGTGTGTGTGTGTGTGTGTGTGTGTGTGTGTGTGTGTGTGTGTGTGTGTGTGTGTGTGTGTGTGTACATGTAAAATTTTGGCATTAAATAAAAAAGCAAGTTTTTCTTTAATATTACTCTGCCACAATGGTATGTAGAGTAAAAGCTTCAATAAAAGTGCAAGCTAAATGTTAACCATGAATAAATTCATTAAAATAAAAAATGGGATAATTACAAATATAGCTACAGTTAAATGTATCGCATATAAACTCTGTCATTAATTACATTGCATTTAAGATAAAGGTTTTCACCCCAAGTTTCCCAAAAACCTGCGATACTGTGTAAAATGTACAAATAAATATATAAATAAAAGTTTGCAATGATTTGCAAAATCTTATAAACTCATATTTTATTCTCATAAAACATATAAATGAGGTAGTATACCATTTTCTAAGAAATAATAAGGCAAATTTTAATATGATGGCTGCAACATGTCTCAAAAAAGTTGGGACATGGCCATGTTTACCATTGTGTAGCATTTGCTCTTCTTTTAACAACAGTCTGTATACATCTGAGAACTGGGGAGACCAGTTCCTTGAGTTTTGGTATAGGAATTTTGTCCCATTTGTGTCTGATTTAAGGATTCTAGCTGATCAACAGTCCTGGGTCTTCTTTGTCGTATTTTTAGTTTCATGATGTGCCAAATGTTTTTATTTGGTGAAAGGTCTGGACTGCAGGCAGGCCAGTTGAGTAGTCTTCTTCTACTACAAAGGCATGCTGGTATAACAGATGCAATATGCAGACTAGCATTGTCCTGCTGGAATATGCAAAAACCTTCCTGAAATACTTCCCTGCTTTATCTGGATGGAAGCATTTGTTGCTCTAAAACATGTACATACTTTTCAGCATCACAGGCATCTCATAATGATTTCCACCCTTGTCCTTTGTCAATTTGTAGACACAGTTTATTGCATATTGGTGAACCTCAACCCATCTGTACTTTTGAAAGACTCTGCCTATCTAAGATCTTCATAGCCAATCGTGTTATTGAACTGTTGCAAATTAACCTAAGTAGTTACTCCAGCTGTTTCTTCTTAGTAACACTTTAATTTTCCAGCCTTTTGACCCAACTTTTTAAGTGTTGCAGCAATAAAATTCTAAATTATCTTTTTTTATTATCCAAACTATTAAAAATGTAAATGGTTTCTGTGTTATTTTGTGAATAATATATGTGTCTATGAGATTTGTAAATAATTTATTTCTGTCTTTTTTCACATTTTAAACAGTGTACCAACTTTTTTGGAATTGCAATCAAAAACTCACATCCTATGGTGTCTTCTACTACAAAGTAATAAATAATATAGGTGATAAAAAGGCAACATTTATATATGCTATTTAATGTTATTTTTTTTTATAAATAAACAAAGTTCCCTGGTGGAGAACTTGCGAGTGTCTAAAGTGTTTTGTAAAGAATCAGATCAAACCAATTATTAATCCTTTTTTAATAAAAAGGTTTTTTTTTTATCTATTCTTTTGATTGTTTAACCTGCATGTCTTTTTATTATTTGTCTCACTTGATGTACTTGTGGTAAAGGATACATTTATGTTGCCATATCAGTATGGTTATATTTATGTCAGTCTTTTTGTGCTATTTCATTTAATGTAAAATGGGAGATTTAATAATAAGAAACTGATCATTTACAATGAGATCAGCAGATTGTAGGATTTGGAAATACTCCATAATGCAATGTTTGTCATTTTAAGTATCAGACAGCGGAAGTTGATACTTAATGAAAATGAATGAATAAATACTGAAATAATAATATATATATTTTTTTATAATAAAGGTCCAAAATCTCAAACATGAAAGTTCAGTGAAATATTAATAAGAATTTGATGTCTGAATTGTATTTATTTATTTATTTTTTGATAAACTGAAATATACCTGGGTGGCAAATGTCTAAAGTTTAATTTTGAGTGTAAGTTATTGTCCGTGTGGAGTTTTACATTATTTCTGTTTTGGTTTGCTCCATTCCGATCCTGAGCAGGATAAAGCTGTTAAGGGAAAGTGAGTAAACTAAATATAATTTTGAAAGGGCATTGGCTTTTATATAGCTTTTCTATTTAACTTGAGAGCAAAAATAAAAAAAAACATTTACTTTAACCACAATTTTAGAAAGTGTATATCAAAATAAAGTACTATCAAATTCTTGGATGGCACAGGCCTCTGTGTAGTCTAATGAAGTACTTCCACTTCAACCTTGGCAAACCATTACTTTAATGAATTGCGTGCAGGGGCATTGTTATGCTTTAAACATGTTTTGCTCCAGCTAAGGGAAATTCAAATGCTACGGCATACAAAGACAATTGTGTCCTTATAATTGTGTGGCAGTTTTTGGGGAAAACACACATTTTGGTGTGATGATGTCATGTAGCAGTGTTTTCAGACAAAGAGATATGGGCCTTGGTGGTCTTTCACAAAGAACCTCCTGTTGTTAAATTCACTATTAGAACAGTGAATTGATCTTGGTAATGGTGTTGCTATTAAACTGTTACCCAATCAATAGTGATTATTAGATCTAACCTTATCACAAATGAGGTCAGTGAAGAGTAGGACTTTGTTTGCCCACCGGTCTAACGATGTTTAATTCTTACAAAACACTAAATATTCACTCCACTGTGATATGCAACACCCATCTGATGCAACTATGATATGATGAAATGGTTAAGTTTGTGCAAGAACACATGATATAAATGTGAGTGTTTATCAGAGCAACTAGTGGATCATAAAATGAATTCTCATAACAGTATTTAAAAATTTTAATGCATTTAATGCATACCTTTTCAGAAATCAGATTGTGGTGTAATACCACTGTAAAGTGTATTATTTGTATATATCTGCATGGTCTGGAGTGTGTTATTCTGCTTAAACCACAAGGTTTTGCTAAGGGTTTAAAAATATAATTTATTAATGATTGTCACATTGGCATGTTTTCTAACAGGATATAGTGGTCTGAAATGTCCACAAGACATATTAGTTCCTATTATCACTAACGCTTTATAATGAAAAACTGTCTTTCCCCAAAAAATTTTCCCTCAGAGGCATCTCAGCAAATGTTATAAAGTTAACACAAAATAGTCTTTATATAAATGTTAAATACATGTCTACAGAGAGAAATACTTCACACTAACCACCCACTTTTTTTCTTTCATTAATTAAATACATAAATGTATGATTTATTTTTAAATTGGGGGAATGAGGATGGGGGTTGTGATCCATTTTTTGTCTTAACTGTGTTGTTCCTCTTATTGCACTGCAGTCTGGTATTTATTTATGACATATCATGCATTTGATGGTTTATAGTCATATTTAATTTTCTGGAATATTTGAAAGACAATTTATTACTGATTCCACCTACATTACAGCTGACAGACATTCGATCACCTGTTTCTCTTTTGAATGCAACTTGTCATTATAGGGGAAAACTTACAGTATGGCACTTGTGCAGTTATAAAAACATTAATCAATGCGGATGGTTTTAACCATTGACATTGTCCCAAAGCAGATAAAAAAAAGTGGTAAAACATGAATTTAACTTATTTGGTATATTTCCTATTCGATTCAGTTTTATCTGTATAGTCTTTTAACAATGTTTTACAGAGAAAAATAAGTTATAAAATATGAAATAACACTTATTTTTCAATTCAATTCAGTTTTGTCCGTATAATCTTTTAATAATCGATTTTTGGTTAAGTTGATAATTCTGTAGTCTATGTCATGTACAAGATCTCGCGAGACTTCACTCACTTCAACTAACACTTGTGACGAGTCTGCACGCGATCTTGAGCACAGAGCAGAAACGCTGTTGTTGGAAGAGTTAGAGAGACTGAAACATTGGCCACGTGGTCAAATCTCAATTCATATTTATAGGTGAACTTCTTAGGGAATGAGAGTTCTAAGTTTACTCTCTATACTAGGGCGCCTACAAAGGGAGTGTAAAGGGTAATGGGATTTTTGCCGTTTCAGTGGGCCGGAATATTAACACCAGGCTTTGGCTTGGGTCACATGATGGAAACACAAGCGCCTCCTTGTTTTGTCGGAGTTTTTTCTTTTTTTTAAACCTACGTGTATTGTTGACAAATCGAAAAGTCTGGAGATTTACTGATATGACAGGTAAGGTTTAACATTTATATTCAGAACACATGTTTATGAGGCTTTAGGATTTTCTTATTACAAAGGACGGCAAATATACTTGACAACAGCATCGACGACCTGAATAACATATGCTGTCAAAGTCTTTCAGGCTCGTTCTTATTTTTGGGGTTGAATAGCGTTAAGACGATTTTACATTTGTTCTTGTATGTTTGTTTTACAAGTCACGTGTTAGGATTTCGGTGTAAACAACAACTCGGGTTCTCGCACGCTTTCTCTTTCTCCCGGATATTTTTATAGCATTTTTCGCTTAACCCTAGCCAGAGGTTCAGAACTCGGGTTCAGGGTGTTTTAGGAAAGTGGTTTGCTGGAGGTTTGGTGTGTGTTTTATCCTCTGGAAAATAAAATAAAAAAGACAAATGTGAAAGGGAGCGGCGGAGAAAATTGCTGCCTCATCCTTTATCAGCAGCGCCGTGAGTCAGCAAGCCCGTCGCCCCCCGCGCGCGCGCGCACGCGCTCGCTCTCTATCTCTATCTCTCTCTCTCTCTGTCCCCGTGTGTCTCTCAGCGCACTTCTCCCTTTACTCTAACTTTCATAAACATCGGTAAGCACAAGAACCGCACCACTTCTACATTTATGTTTATATATATGTATTTTTATATAGAATAACCAGCCATAGGCGACTCCTTGTCTACTTCCACCCAGGCGTTAGTTATCATGCCTTGACTGTGTTTCAGGAGCAGGGTTGCTTTCTGTAGGAACTTCTCTTCTTTTGCCTGTGTGTGTGTGTGTGTGTGTGTGTGTGTGTGTGTGTGTGTGTGTATAACTAGACCCATTTTCTAACATATTTTTTTTCCAAAGCACACGGTGTGTAATGAATACTGTTTTATAGTATTTAAAGCTGTTGACTAATAGTATTTGACTGGTCACTTGAAATAAATAGGTTTGGATCTTGGAACAGTGTCACTTCCTGTAGGAGCATTCTCTTCTCTAGTCTGTTTATGGATATGTTTTGTAACATATTTTTCTTCCAAATCATGAGAAATGTGGTAAATGATGTTTTATATTCCTTATAGTTAACTGCTATAATAATATTGACTGGTCACTTAAAAATTAATGGGTTTAAATGTTTATATATATATATTCTCAAAAACACAGGTCTAGAAACACACACACACACACACACACACACACACACACACACACACACACACACACACACACACACACACAGACAGACAGACAGGCGAGAGAAGAGAATATTTATATATGTAAAAACTTTATATATATAATTTTATTATAATTATATATAAATATTCTCGAAAACACAGGTCTAGGCGCACACACACACACACACACACACACACACACACACACACACACACACACACACACACACACACACACACACACACACAGACAGACACACAGGCGAGAGAAGAGAATGCTCCAGCAGGAAGAGTCCACGTTCCTAGAATCAAACCCATTCATTTCAACTGACCAAACAATTATTAGGGGTGTAACGATACACAGAATTCTCAGTTTTTATGTCAAGGTTCGCTACAATTTTGGTACAGTTAGCCTGGCAAGAAATGCAGAACATCAAATTGCTGGTTGTTTTTTATTAACTTAGTTTATTATTAAATACATTTGTGAACATCAATAATTTACATAAATAAATAAATAAATAAATAAATAAATATATATATATATATATATACTAAATCACAATGCAATACACTTTTTATTAAACATTGCATAGGCACAAATAAAATGAATTTGAATCAAATTAATGGAAAATTTTAATTATCGAAAGCCCTGTACCGAACAATTTCGATACTAATGTGTGTACTGTTCCACCCCTAATATATAGATATACATTTTTTTCCGTTAATACCATGAGAAATGTGCTAACTACTGTTTTATAGTTCTTATAGTTGTTACCTGTAATAATAATGTTCTTATACAGTGCTTGTTATAGTATATTAGGGATGCAACTAATGATTATTTTGATAATAGATTTATCTGATTTAAAACTGTTTTGCTTATTATAACAATATAAAAGCCTAATTGAGGGTATTTATGAATAAAAGTGCATTAAAAATGCAAAAGCCACATATTGTGATTAACTATCTTTAATTTAGACATTTTAGAGCTTATAGTAGTTGCTTGTTAAGGAGTGCATGGGGCTTTCTCATTTAAACAAATTCCCTCATACTGGGTTGTTTCTTTCTGTAAAAAAAAACACAACAGCATTTGAGTATGAGAGGTGAAGCAGTTTGTCTAAGTCAACATTTGTATTGTATTTTGCAGATGGCAAATTGACAACAATGCTTAAAAAAATCTATATAAAATATAATACAACATTGTTTTGACTAAAAAATGAAAAATACACAGACATTTTGTTAATTTGTGAAGATATAAGCATCTAGAATATATAATTAATTTACTGTTGTGTAATAATTAAATGATAAATGCATAAATTAAATATACATACATCGAAAACAAGCATTTGAACGTATAGTAAAGCCTCAGTAAGTAATGTTTAAAAACAGATAAGTTACTGTAGTAGTAGAAGATAAATGCTATAAAATGAGAATGAAACGGATAAAAAACAGCAAGCAAAATGTCATCGTTTACTGCTGCTGTTATTTGCTGCTTTAAGATTTAGTTTTTGTTCGCAAGGTTTTAATTGAATCCATCACTATGTGGCGAGCGAGCTGATTGCGCAACCTGATGCTCGCGTGTCACAACAGAACAGATCCAGTGTAACTGTCCTGAGGTTACAAACAAACAGTTTACACAATAGCACTTCATTCAACTAGAAAACTTTCACATGATGAGGATTATACAGTTTTGATGGTAAGCAAAAACTGTATAATCCTCATCATGTGAAAGTTTCTTCATTTCATGTGCTCGTGCATCACTGTGGTACTTCCATGCCACACAAACTCAGCTTTGCAATAACTTCCAGGTACTTCCAGTTTTCTTTGTTGCACTCCCATGCCTTGCGTTTAATATAAAATGCACCCATGCCTTGCGTTTAATATAAAATGCACCCATGCCTTGCGTTTAATATAAAATGCTCCCATGCCTTGCGTTTAATATAAAATGCACCCATGCCTTGCGTTTAATATAAAATGCTCCCATGCCTTGCGTTTAATATAAAATGCTCCCATGCCTTGCGTTTAATATAAAATGCTCCCATGCCTTGCGTTTAATATAAAATGCTTTCATGCCGGGAGTTTGATATAAAATGCTCACATGCATTGTGTTTAATATAAAATGCTCACATGCATTGTGTTTAATATAAAATGCTCACATGCATTGTGTTTAATATAAAATGCTCCCATGCATTGTGTTTAATATAAAATGCTCCCATGCATTGTGTTTAATATAAAATGCTCACATGCATTGTGTTTAATATAAAATGCACCCATGCCTTGCGTTTAATATAAAATGCTCCCATGCCTTGCGTTTAATATAAAATGCTCCCATGCCTTGCGTTTAATATAAAATGCTCCCATGCCTTGCGTTTAATATAAAATGCTCCCATGCCTTGCGTTTAATATAAAATGCTCCCATGCCTTGCATTTAAGATAAAATGCTTTCATGCCGGGAGTTTGATATAAAATGCTCACATGCATTGTGTTTAATATAAAATGCTCACATGCATTGTGTTTGATGTAAAATGCTCACATGCATTGTGTTTAATATAAAATGCTCACATGCCTTGTGTTTAATATAAAATGTTCCCGCTTTGGATGACTTTGGATGTAGACTTTTTCCTGCTGCTGGTTGACCCTGTACTTTGCACCATTTCACAGAAGGCTGTGTTATCTTACTGTCACACTAACCCGTAACTTGAGCAGCCCAACTAATCGATAACCGCAATCGTTGACAACAAATTTCATTAGCAATTATTATCGATTTTAACGATTAGTTGTTGCAGCCCTATATATAATATAATATATTATAATATAATATAATATAATATAATATAATATAATATAATATATAGTATAATATAATATAATATACCGTAATTTTAAATAAATTTCCAGACTATAAAGCGCACCCATACATAAGCCGCACTGAATTCGACAAAGATTTTTATTTTGAACATAAATAAGCTGCACCTGTCTATAAGCCACAGGTGTCTACACTAAAACTAATGAACTTTACACAGGCTTTAACGAAAGACAGTGTCTGTTACACGGTGTAACGGGTGAAATATGTTGTGGCTCCTTTAAGAGCAGAGCGGTATTTTGGGAATAGCCTGCCGCTGCGTTTTACCGGTATTACTGCATGTGTGCAAGACCAAGGAATATGTCCTTATTATTTTCTGATGCTCATTTCTAAGTTTCTTTGACTAACCCGTAACGCTGTTGCCAAGAATAATAAAGAAGCACAAGTTTTGGAAACCTGTCTGTGCTTATATGATTTCTGTTGCAACTGGAGTTAGCGAGCTCTCCCTTCACCCAGACTCAATGCGTTACAACGGCTTGTATCTAAACAGTAGCCGACCAAGAAAGTCATTGTTCACTGTCTTCCTCCTTCCTTTCACAACTATTTCTATCTGGAGTTTATCTTTTGGCATCGTCATGCGTTTAAAAAAAAAAAAGTTTTTTTCTCCCGATTCCATGCAGCTCAGAACACAGAAATTTCATTAGTCTAATGTTATGGGGTTCAGTTTTTTGGCTTAAAGTTTGTGAAACCGGGAAAAACCCAGGAAAAATTCGGGGGTTCAAAACGTGGGAAAAAAGTAGCGGCTTATAGTCAGAAAAAAACGGTAATATAATATAATATAATATAATATAATATAATATAATATTCAGGGAACCATCCCCAGCCACTCTTAGTGCCGGTCCCAAGCCCGGATAAATTGGGGAGGGTTGCGTTAGGAAGGGCATCCAGCGTAAAACATGTGCCAAATCAAACGTGCGGAGGATCCGCTGTGGCGACCCCTAACGGGAGAAGCCGAAAAGAAACTCTACTTATTCTTGTTGAAATAAATGGGTTTGGATCTGTGATCTCACATTTACTTTAAGTAAATTTAAACAAGCATTTCTAAATTGAACAACTTTAGTTTATTAAAACTAATAAAATTTATGTTAATAAATCACAATTTTGACACTTTTTTTTTATTTATCAATGATTTAATAAATGAACAAAAAATAGACCAAAATTTCCTTTTTGAATCGAGCAGTTGTATTTATACCCCCATTTTATTTAATACTCGATTCTGATTAGCTGATGGTTGTTCTAAGGCGTAGAAAATATTTTTTTTTTTCAGTTAAATCACAGCTGCATTACAATTCTATATCCACCAAGTTAACTAAAAGAATGGAAAAGTTAGATTGTTGTTAGATCAGGACACGGATCTAACAACAAACACAATAACACACAATTTGCATTATTTCCATTAATTATGTATTATTGTTTCATTTATTATTGCATGGAGTAAAAAGTATTGCAAATCATATAATAAATACATACACTGATACTTGTTCACAGGACTTTCTGCTCTCATGCTGTCTCTCTTTCTCTCTGGCAGGACCACCTTGGTTGTGCATTATTTATCCAATAATTTTATCCAATAATAATTAATCCAACAGTGTCCTGTTGTCAATTATTTCTTACTTATTAATGTTAATAAAACAAAACTATGATTCTGCAGTTTGCCTGTGGAATTTGTTTTGTACTGCAAAATGAAAAAAGGAAAAAAAAAACTTCGTTCTCTGACTACAGTGTTTGTTATGACAGAGTATGTGTCAAAGTCCATCTGTTGTAAATCCTGTCAGCGAGATAATGAACTGCCATAAATGTCTGTCCGCCTCAGTTTTGACTGTCACATTCGACACTTTTGTTTTTTTCTTTCCTTATGTGCAGAAATTCCTCTTTCACAATGATGTAGATGTAATTTAGCGTGAAAATGTCTAGTAGCAAGAATTCAGAGTTCAGGTTCCAGTCGTCGGTGCACAGTGCGCACGTACTGCACTGTCTGGATGAACAAAGGCAGAAGGACTTCCTGTGTGATGTGACAGTGGTGGCTGAGAACCGCAGTTTCAGGGCCCATCGCTCGGTTCTCGCCTCCTGCAGTGAATACTTCAGTGCCCGCATAACCAACCACACAGGCCAGGGACTCGTGATCAATTTGCCTGATGAAGTAAGTGTGTACTGTGTTCTTTATACAACAGCGTGTAAAAGTGTCTGCTATTTAGTTTATTAGACTTAGCATATCCCTCATAACCAAAAAATCTGAATATTATTTTTCTAAAATGTCCTGATGCTTAAGTGGTTTTGTTTTCCCAGGTAACAGCTGAAGGATTTGAACCCTTGCTGCAGTTTGCATACACTTCAAAACTACTCTTCACCAAAGAGAATGTGCTGGAGATCCATAACTGTGCCACTGTGCTGGGTTTCAAAAACTTGGACATAGCTTGCTTTGACTTCATCTTGCCCAAGTTCTTCGACAGCAACAGAGGTTCTTCAAAGGTCCAGCGAAATCAGTGCTGCAAGACCAAATGCTGGAAAGCCAAGGCTGAATCAGGATTCAACAAGGATGGTGCTAATGATAATGCTGATGTTTCGTTCGTGACTCTGCCCTCGAAGAAACAGGAGCCAAACATCTCCTCAAATCTCAGTGAAAAGGCAGGGAGAACCTGTAGCCCGTGTCAAGTAGACACTGAGGCAGATACAGAAGTAGAGTCAGACTACTCCTCACTTTGTCCGAAATACCGCAAGTTTCAGCTCGCCTGTGGAAAAAGCCAGTCTTACACAGACACGGAACCAGAGAACACTGTGAGTACCTGCTCTCTGAACTGCCTGCCTTGCTCCAGCTATGAAAAATGTGAGGCTACAGGCACCGTGGCTAGCGAGACCTCAACAGGAATCACCGACGAGGATGCCATGACTTTTTGCTGCTCATTAACAAAGCAATCACCAATTGAAACACCTCAAAATGTTTGCTCAGGCAAGACACTTCCACAGATGTGTCCAGTGACTGCATCCTGCAGTCTCAGAGGTTCTTTTTCTCCTCCTCCAACAGCTGAAGAAATGGATGAAAGCGCTTCTGTGCAAGTCACGGGGAAAGAGTGCGCAGTATCCGATTGTAGAAATGGAGCTGTTTGCCTGAACCCAGGAAAAGAGGAAAGGAGCAGTGTGGAGATGGAGGTGGCTAACCAGCTCAGTGCCTGGCCCGATGTTTGCAGCTCGCGTGTCTCAGAGGCCGCATGTGGCCAAGGTGTGACGATGAAAAGCTCGGAGCTACAATGGCTAAAACATCTTGAGTGTCCTTTTCTCAGGGATTTGGGTGCAGTGGATGCTCAGGTGCGATGCAGTGAGGCGACTTCTGGTTCAGCAGAGTGTTCCTACAACTTTTCTCTTCATTCAGGAGAGGATTCTGATAGCTTCGACACTGAGGGGGACAGCGAGTCCTGTACGAGCGAACAAGCAAGTCTGGTGAGCATCTTTCTGATTTCTAATCCCGTGACATTATCACCCAATTGTCAGGTGGCACAGGAAAGTTGTTTTTTTCCCCCCGCTATGTAGTTATGCTTTTTGTTTTTTTAATATAATTTAAAATGGTCACTGTTGTATTTGCATTCGGTTAACTATCGCATCAAATAGGCCGGCCCTTTTTTCAATATGACCAATGATGTACTACATGCCCTCATGCATAGACCCGAAACACTGCGAGTCTACAGAATAAAAAAGCAAGAAACAACATCGGAAATCTGTAAGTGAATTTTGAAATCACTCAAATGCCTGCATGTAGTGAGAAGAAAAATTTCCTAATGACTAAACAGATGATGACTAAATGTGTGAAATCGAAAACTTGCCAATAATACATAACACATATTGCATCTTTATCTTTAACTTTAAAAAGTGGCTTACGAGTCATTTGAGCTCATTATTCAACCACTTGTTAATACTACTGTTTTTCTTTGTTAACATTGGGAGAACACAAAGTGCTCTGTGCTCTTTAATCTGATTAAAGATAGAGCAGAGAGATCAGTCATTCAGAATACAGAGGAGTAGTCATTAACAAACCATGGCCTGATACAGTTGTGTACGAATTTAGGATGTGAGAATTGTGATCTTATTTCTAAGGCAAACAAAACATCTTTTTTTCTTTTTCTTTTTTTCATCAAGAATGAATCATATAGACCAAATTACTTGGTTTGTGATTTTAAAAAGGCAAACTGATGATCATTTTAGATTTTTTCACCCTCTGTTAGATGAACAGTCATTTTCAATTGCACCCTTTCTGTTGAAGCAACAGCTACTTTTAGCCCCTTAATGAATGAGACTGTAAGCTTTCTTCTGGTTTGACATTGGAATGTAGACATTATTTAGACTTATTAGTTTCACTGTAGTGACTGAATAATTTACAAATTGTAGATGTTACATGTACATCATACAGCACAGTGAAATTCTTTCTTTGCATATCCCAGCTCATTAGGAAGCTGAGGTCAGACGTGATATAGTGCCCCTGTAGCAAAGAGGGTTTGAGAGCCTTGCTCAAGGGCCCACCCAGGGCAAATTGGCAGTTCTGGTGCTTTAACCCCCGATCTTCTGATCAGTAACCCAGAGACATAAATGTTGAGCTACCACTTCTCAATTTATATCCAGAACTATATATGGGCTAAAGAAAAGGGCGATGGCAGGACAGATGTGTCATAGAACTAATTTCCAGACCAAAACATTTGAAACATAGAGTGCATAATTTAAATTTGACAATTGAAATATATAAAAATATAATATTTTATCCCTGCACCTTGCTTCAGTGTGTGGCTGTTGTTCCTAGGGTGATGTGCAGTGTTGGATTTTCTCTTATGATGGATTGTTCTGTGCGTTATTGTGACATTTATTTTATAAGGATATAATGGTACTTCACAATACGTATGGGCTATTTTTTATAGCCAAAGCCTGGCTGATACCGGACTTGTTTTGATAGCTCCTTAACCTTAATGCAGTATGTTTAGGTTCTTTCTTTGGGGCCTTTTCTCTCACAAACAGGTTATATTCTGATCATATTTCACTTTAAATGCATACAGGTGGACTCCATTCAGATAATTATGTGACTTCTGGTGGGGAATAGTTGCAGCAGAACAGATCTATTGGTTTTACAGTAACATTAACATTTATGGAAAATGTACATTATTTATAAAGTTAAATAAATAAAAAACTATTACACTGTAGTGACTTCTTTGCTCACCATTTAATAGCATGGGATATTTCGTATTCAATCAATACATTATAATCCAAATGGAGTCCAAGTGTAAGGTGTGGGGAGGAGATTGCTGAGATTGAGAATGCACTAGTAAGAAGAATAACGAAGAAACTATTCAGGTGAATGAAATAAAATGATTGTTATATACCTTGAAACAATTGTTAACAAAATGTTCCTTTACATCGATGTCTCCAAACTCTTTATAGAACCTAAAGTTATACATATGATCAGTGTTCTTCTAAATCTCAGATCATATGGAGTTTTCCAACTATTGCCAACTATCTGTGGCAGCCAGGTCAGGCCAAGTTTTGTGAATAGCTTAAGACTGTATTTTTTTAATGCTCTGTAAATAGAAACTGAAATGATGAAGTGGATGTATCCTTTTCATTATTCATGGAAAAACCACAAGTGTTGCTCCTGTTTAAAAAGGACAGCTCACCACTCTAGCTATTTCTGTATTGCTTCTTTATAATACAGTGTAATAAACAGCTAACACTTTGTACGAAAACCAACCCAATGCAAAGAATTGCAATATTCTGCAAAGGTCAAGTCAAAAACCCTGGCATTTTACTTCCAGAAGGCAAAGGATTTGCAACCAGACCTTAAACATGACAATTTAATGTAGGTTATGTTCCTTTGCCCTGTTACATTTGGTTTCTTAAGAAGATTTTAGACCACAATTTATTATATTCATATTTATTTTTATTTCAAATCCAGTATACTGTGGTAGACAGCTGACATAACAATAACTTTGTCAATGTCCAAATATTTACAGACCTGTCTGTATGTGCCAAGTTGGGTTTGAGAGTAAACGTATTGTTGAGATATGGCCTTACTTCCTGTTTGGTGACCTTGCCACAAAGTTAATTTGCACGTTGTGGACATGCGGTGATTCTGATTTTGTGAAGAATTGACAAAATCTATAGGAAAAGAAGCATCTTTTGTTTCTTTTGTAAACTCCAAATGTCTAACTTCCAATAATAATAAAAAAAAAGAATTAATTACATTAAGAAATTGTAATGTAAATGTAAACTGGTTGATTTTTTTTTCAGCTTCTTGCTCAGATGCAGCTGCCATTTTCTGTGGATGGCATTGTGTCACTAAGCCGCAACGACTTCCAGCAGATGCTGAAGACACAGCGGCTGACACGCGAACAGCTCGATTTTGTGCATGACGTGCGGCGCCGCAGCAAAAATCGCATCGCCGCTCGCCGCTGCCGCAAGAGGAAACTGGATTGCATCCACAACCTGGAGTGTGAGATTGAAAGACTTGTAAGTGACTATAATGTGGTGATTATTTCCGTTATAAACATAGGTAGTATTGTGGTTTTATATCTGTGCTTGTGTATTTGTGCTCATTCAGCACAAGGGTGTTAGTAAGTCAGGAGTAGTTACAGTGATGTAGGAATGTTTAGATCAGAGTTAATTAGCAGACCACTCACATGTAAAACTCAAGTCAAGTGAAGTTTATTTCTATAGTGCTTTTCACAACAGACATTGTCTCAAAGCAGCTTTACAGAAATCAACAGTCAAGGTGAACAGTGTGCATTTATCCCTGATGAGCAGCCGTGGCAACTGTGGCAAGGAAAAACTCCCTTAGATGTTATGAGGAAGAAACCTTGAGAGGAACCAGACACAAAAGGGGAACCTTTTCTCATTTGGGTGACATCAAGAGTGTGATTATAGTCTTTAAACAATACAGAACACTGGAGAGTGAGAACTAACATGAGCACTGGAGTGTAAGAGGTGCGGACCACGAGCCGGAAGTGGGAGTAACTCCATCATGCTTTAATCAGAATACACACATATATACACACACACACACACACACACACACCCACCCACACACAAGTCATGTAGAGTTACGCAATCCACGAAAGGAGTATAATCCACGGAACGCTGGCAGCCTCGAGCAAGGTCAGTGTCCATAGCCATAAAGTAGGTGATGTCGGAACGGAGGCTTATATAGGGGACACCTGTCTCTTGTTACTTCCGGGAGCGGCAGAGCGAGGCAGCGTGACAGCTACCGAGGGGGGCGTGGCAGGTGGATCCCTGACAATTATATTATAATATAAAGTAATAATAATAATATAATAAAAATATAATATAAAACATATCTTCATGTAGCTGGCTTTGTGTACAGGGGCATTGTCATGCTGGAAAATATTTGTCTTCCAGTTCAAGTGAAGGGAAAATTAAATACTACTGCATTAAGACATTCTATACATTTGTGTGCCTCCAATTGCTCACTTGCTGATGTACAAACTCAAAATATACTGATTCACCCGATATTATTTCTTTCAACACAAATTATTTTTGGGTTTGAAATTTGAAATAGACAAGGAGGGGGTACACCAAACTTCCACAAATTTCTACATTAACTACGGGTGTAACGGTATACGTATTTGTACATACACGTATTCGGCACAGGCCTTTCGGTTTGGTACACACGTGTAATGAATGCAATCCTTTTAATAATTATATTTAAAAAAAATGATTTCCCTCAAGAACATATTAAGTAGCGGACCACAAGTTTGTTTAGTCCCTGCCTTGCACTTAAAGCGCATTTTTTTATTATTGAATATATCATCATACACAACAATGCCAAGAGTATAAAAAAAAGAAACTAGAGTTAGTGCAGGGTCACTGTGGTGACTGTGGCGTACTAACCAGGAAGTGGCGAGCGGCTAACGATAGCGATATGGATTCTTTGGCGTTATATGTCCAGCTTTTAGAATTTATTTTAAAAGGAGAAAAATCCTCACAATTCTGCATATCGGGAGTAAATGAATGAAGGATGGAAGTAATAAAGAAATGTATTAAAGTATGCTGAAATAAGTCAAACAGTTTTCCCTACATTTATTCTTCAGGTAGGCTTCATTCAAATGATTAAAAAGATCATTTGAATGAATGTTCCTGGATTTCAGCTGAGGATGACGGCTGAAGCTTTGCTAATCTGGTTATATGAGTTAAGCAATATATGAATCATTAATCAGTTATGATCAGAATGTGTTCAGACCATTGTATTGTCATGATCAGAGGACATGCACTGCTATTGAATGGAAAAATCTGAATAAACTAAGGGGTGGAAATACCTGTACTTTATTATTATAGTTTTATTTATTTATTTATTTATTTATTTATTTATTTATTTATTTATTTATTTATTTTGTTTGTATTAAATTTGATTAGATTAGATTCAACTTTTGGCATTGCACATATTATGGTACAAGGCAACAAAATAGAGTTAGCATCTAACCAGAAGTGCATTGATAGCAGTGTAAAATAAAATAATATAGATAGATAGATTGATAGATCGATCTGCATGTTATACATAGACTTCTGCAAATTTTCTCTCAGGTTCAAGCTTTCAATAAAATGAATCATTGTAGAAAAATAAAATTATCAGAAATCATGTCAATCCATCTACAGAACCCTTTAATGCTATAGCTATCTGTGCATGTTTGAAGAGGGATAAGCAACCAGACTGCAATGTGAGATTTAAGGATAAGTAACTCTGACCTTACCTCGGGGTAATGTTTCAATATGATGATGTTAGCAAAATCTAGGTTAACATGAGATGTCACCTTTGTCTTCCTAAGGCACAAATTCCAACTTAAGCTTTGCTTGTTTTTTTAAGTAAAGTTTTGCTAATTAACTTAATATTATTATTTTATGATTTTTTTTATCAGAATGATAGTAAGCAAGCTATCATTGATTCAAAAAGCAAATATGATTGGCTAGAAACAATATATATATATATATATATATATATATATATATATATATATATATATATATATATATATACAGTGGGTACGGAAAGTATTCAAACCCCCTTAAATTTTTCACTCTTTGTTATATTGCAGCCATTTGCTAAAATCATTTAGGTTCATTCTTCTTCCTCATGAATGTACACATAGCTCCCCATACTGACAGAAAAACACAGAATTGTTGACATTGTTGCTGATTTATTAAAAAAGAAAAACTGAAATATCACATGGTCCTAAGTATTCAGACCCTTTGCTCAGTATTTAGTAGAAGCCCCCTTTTGATCTAATACAGCCAGGAGTCTTTTTGGGAAAGATGCAACAAGTCTTTCACACCTGGATTTGGGGATCCTCTGCCATTTCTCCTTGCAGGTCCTCTCCAGTTCTGTCAGGTTGGATGGTAAACGTTGGTGGACAGCCATTTTTAGGTCTCTCCAGAGATGCTCAATTGGGTTTAAGTTAGGGCTCTGGCTGGGCCATTCAAGAACAGTCACGGAGTTGTTGTGAAGCCACTCCTTCATTATTTTAGCTGTGTGCTTAGGGTCATTGTCTTGTTGGAAGGTAAACCTTCGGCCCAGTCTGAGGTCCAGAGCACTCTGGAGAAGGTTTTTGTCCAGGATATCCCTGTGCTTGGCCGCATTCATCTTTCCCTCGATTGCAACCAGTCGTCCTGTCCCTGCAGCTGAAAAACACCCCCACAGCATGATGCTGCCACCACCATGCTTCACTGTTGGGTCTGTATTGGACAGGTGATGAGCAGTGCCTGGTTTTCTCCACACATACCGCTTAGAATTAAGGCCAAAAAGTTCTATTTTGGTCTCATCAGACCAGAGAATCTTATTTCTCACCATCTTGGAGTCCTTCAAGTGTTTTTTAGCAAACTCCATGCGGGCTTTCATGTGTCTTACACTGAGGAGAGGCTTCCGTCGGGCCACTCTGCCATAAAGCCCCGACTGGTGGAGGGCTGCAGTGATGGTTGACTTTCTACAACTTTCTCCCATCTCCTGACTGCATCTCTGGAGCTCAGCCACAGTGATCTTTGGGTTCTTCTTTAGCTCTCTCACCAAGGCTCTTCTTCCCCGATAGCTCAGTTTGGCCGGACGGCCAGCTCTAGGAAGGGTTCTGGTCGTCCCAAACGTCTTCCATTTGAGGATTATGGAGGCCACTGTGCTCTTAGGAACCTTAAGTGCAGCAGAAATCTTTTTGTAACCTTGGCCAGATCTGTGCCTTGCCACAATTCTGTCTCTGAGCTCTTCAGGCAGTTCCTTTGACCTCATGATTCTCATTTGCTCTGACATGCATTGCTATCTGGAAGGTCTTATATAGACAGGTGTGTGGCTTTCCTAATCAAGTCCAATCAGTATAATCAAACACAGCTGGACTCAAATGAAGGTGTAGAACCATCTCAAGGATGATCAGAAGAAATGGAAAGCACCTGAGTTAAATATATGAGTGTCACAGCAAAGGGTCTGAATACTTAGGACCATGTGATATTTCAGTTTTTCTTTTTTAATAAATCAGCAACAATGTAAACAATTATATACATAACAAAAAAGTGAACTGAAAATATGTCATATTGTAGGTTCCTCAAAGTAGGCATCAAGAGAATGCCAAGAGTGTGCAAAGCAGTAATCTAAGCAAAAGGTGGCTACTTTGAAGAACCTACAATATGACATATTTTCAGTTGTTTCACACTTTTTTGTTATGTATATAATTCCACATGTGTTAATTCATAGTTTTGATGCCTTCAGTGTGACTCTACAATTTTCATAGTCATGAAAATAAAGAGAACTCTTTGAATGAGAAGGTGTGTACTGTATATATATATATATATATATATATATATATATATATATATATATATATATATATATATATATATATATATATATATATATATATATTAGTATGAGTACCACTCACATTTCATCAACCATTTTAGTACCTTCTGAAGAGACAAGACTTTAGAAATGGAACTTGGATATATTTTAGAGTAGTCAGCTAGAGTAGTGCAGCTTATATAGCAGTACAGATTTACTGTCTTCTTTAAACAACTCAGCATACATTTTATTATTGTCAAAATAACTGGCAACAAAAGTGAGTACACCCTAAGTGTCAATATTTTGTGTCAGCACTATTGTTATCGAGTATGCCTTAATCCTCCTGGCCATGAAATTCACCAGAGCTGCACAGGTTGTTGCTGGGATCCTCTTCCACTCCTCCATAATGACATCACTGAGCTGCTGGATGTTAGACACATGGCACTTTGAGGATGCCTCAAATATATATATATATGTGAGTGTGTGTGTGCTAATTCATAGTCATATAGCCAGCAAACTTCCAGAGATTGAAAAGATGTTGACAGAGTTGCTTATTCACCCATAAGTAAATTAACACAAGTTTGCTCATGAAAACATGACAAACTGATGGCGTTTGTTTACTTGTGTACATTTTTTTATTCTCTTTTAATTGAGAATATTGCATATAAAAAAAAAATTTGAACATTTACTCAAACACATCTTATGTTCCTGCTAGTTGACCGTCAGTCCACAGTTACACCTAAAGGCTTAGATTACATTGCATGTAGCTAGGGAATGTCAGTAATATTTAATGCTAGTGGTATCTGATGTTCGCTGCAATATTAACTTTCTGCTGCACTTATACTGTGTCACAATGTTTATGTATTATAAACCAATAAGCCCTGTACAGAACCTGTTTCGTGCACTTGCTTTTTAATACTCTCATGGAGCATAACATTTACATAGCTTTCTTCTACAGGCTTGAGTTTGTTGTGTCTAGAAGTAGGCTCAGGTATGTTTATTAGAAAATATTGCAGACAGATACAAACAGTATTGAGTGCGAGTGAGCGTCTGGATCTGTCAGAATTCCTTTGGGTTCAGGCAGGAGTGTGATTGAGAAAACACTATTTTGTGTCAGTCAATATAAACTGTCCTTAATCTCTGAAGAATGAGAAGGACAGTGTAACTAACCATTGATTACCCGGTTAAAGGTATGGCTCAGAGTTTTGTCTTTTGACTGGAATTTTTCAGGGAATGTTTACTTTCCCAATCCTTGGTTCTCCCTAACTTAAAACAGCTGTCTATGACCTGAAGCTGACCACTTCATCAGCTACACATGTGAAACATTGCTCACAAATTATGCCCTGTGATCTCTTTCTTTCCAAGCCTATTGTTCAGTTAGTCAATTGCTGACACTTGTTTGCTTTCGTTCCACAGCAGAATGAAAAGGAAAAGCTGGCTGCCGAGAAGCGGCAGCTGGACGAGATGAGGCTGAAGACATGGGAGAATTACTCAGTTCTGTATGACAAGCTGTGTGCTGAGGCCAAACTGCAGCCTGAGCAGCTACAAGTGTTTGCCAAGTATACCTCTATGGCAGAGTGCCCTTTCTCTGCCCACCTGTCCACCAAAGCGCAGCTCTACCACTGCTCTGAGCATGAGCTCCAAACCTTGGCATCATTTCTTGGCTCTGACACTGGTATCTTCGAGCCTAGCACCTCCACCACATCTGCCAACACTCAGAATCGTGCAGCTTCTAATCTCCGATCTACTGAACACAGGGAACAGCATGACCACGTCCATGTTTCCAGACCAAATCAGTAAACTTGACACAGATAAATCCTAAGGTGCTTCCTTTTATATTAAATGTAAAGCAAGAACTTAAAAGTCTTTTTTTTTTTTGTTTGTTTGCTACAGAAAGCAGACATTTGTTATTGACAACATGGGTCTATATTTTTATGGTTTGTTGATTCTTTTCACAATGAATTTGATGTCGTTCTCAGTGTTTTCTCACGTTTTACCAAACCAAATGATATTTTTTATACTTCTAATGTAGATACCTTGTTAATTACACTCCTATGAACTTTCCATAATGATACTTCTTAACCATTCAGATATTTTGATTTATGAACTGTAATGAACGGTAATTACAAATATTGCATTACTTTATACATTATATTGCATTAATTACAGTGTACAGGTGGCACAGCTATATGTACATTTTGCTATTGTTTTTTATTGTACAGTATTATGTACAAGCAAAAACTTGGCTACATATATTGCTTAAGCTGACTGTTCTTTTGGCACAATATTGTAGTAATTCAAAACTAATGATAACAGGGTAACATGCTGCTAGATACATTTAATTCTCTTTTAAATCAGAATATAAAATACCATAGGCAAATACCTTTTTGCAGTTTTCTTACAAAACAAATCAATAAATAGTTCTTGATCTTGAGTCTGTTTGCTTCAATTACCATATTTAAAAAAATATATATATAAAAAAAAAAAAATAATAATAATAATATATATATATTATTATTATTATTATTTATTTATTTTTATTATTTAATATTAAATATTAGTTCATTTGCTAGTCAAATTGATGGAAGGGGAAAATGTTGGGTGCACAGTATTCCTATATTAATGTTTTTGTTAGCTATTGTGTGTTGTAAGGAACATGCATTTCACCAGCAGGGGACAGCAGTTGAATAAAAACCTTGGTAATGAGCAGTCAAAGACAAAGGTTAGTATATTTTATTCGGTAATGGAGACATGATTATATTTCATAAAATTTCATAGAATTTTCACACAAGGAATTTGGTTCCAGCTGTTAGTGACTCTCAAAAGTAAAGACATAAATAACAATACATTTAGCTTGGACTATACAAGACAAAACAGACAAAAATGAGACAATATAGAGAGTACGGGATACATGATGAGTAAGTAATGTCATATACAAGTGTGAGAGTAGTGCAAATAAAAGTATTGTGCATTTATATATATATATATATATCTCAAAGGGGTGTAACGGTACACAAAGGTCATGGTTCAGTACACACCTCAGTTTTTCTGAAGTCACAGTTCAGTTAAATTTCGGTACATATATATATATATATATATATATATATATATATATATATATATATATAAATTAAAATAGAATAAATCAAAGTAATTCCTGTTTAGTGCCTAACACATTAATACGTTCCTGATGGAACTCAGATTTTAATTTTGTTTTAATTGTACATGTGTATCGAATCAAAATCCTTGTACAGAAAAATTTGGGTACAAATACGTGTACTGTTACATCCCTAATATATACTATAATATATTCACATATATTTACATACTATAATATACTGTTTTTATATAAAATAAATATATACTATTTCTGAAATGAAGTAGCTTCCAAGCGATGTGATGTGTAAATCTGTATCAATCAGTACAAAGGCAATGCAGAAGAATGTGTGTGTGTATGATGTTATTTATTTTTTTTAAGAAACAGACCTGAAAGGAAAACAGCAAATATGTGCTGTGAACATGGAAAGCACAGAAATTGGTGACAGGTGTCACTGCTCATCTTTCCTGAATTGAAATGTAAGTTAAAAGTCAGCAGATGCGGTATCTAAGGAAGACTCTGAATCCTCCCTGTGTCCTGACAGATTCTTCAGCTGTCATTCAGTTGAAACCAGCTGCTATGGAGAGAGCAAACTGACAACACATAATCCACAGTCATGTTCATCCATGATTAAAACGGAATGAAAAATCTGCTTGAGGTACTGATTATGAACAGATTAAAATCTACATACGCAGTATAATCCAACCATGCAAAGACCAAGAACTTTATAAACATCAGTCTTCAGAGAGCTTTGCATTACTTCACACTTCTGATTAAAATTGATATCCTTTCTCGAAGTGACTACCATCTCAGAACATTTTTGATAACCGTAGAAATGAAAAACTTTTTATAGGTACACATTCTGAAACTATTTTAATAAAAAGAAATTACTGTTTCCTTTCATACACTATATACATGGTGTCTGATTCTCTCAAATCTTGACAGTGAAGTTTGAAATGAACTGACCCGGCACTTATTGCTTTAATAAACGGGCCTCATTGTTTCACCAGCCAACTGTGGCCTGACCATCTGACCAAGAGACACATTTCACACAGTAATCCACTCAATTAATCTTAGTGTAACAATGTCTGTAAAAATCCAAAAGGCATTGTATAGCAGGCACAGTCTATCCACTTTAACCTCAATTGATCCAAATGAGCTGTTTATAGACTAATCCCTTTATGCATATAGAGGCCCATGTGTTGAGATTTACATTGCCAAGATAGCCATTAGCACTGCTCTGCTTAGCCTTCTGAGGCGGATCATGAGTGCGCACGGATTACAGTCATTAACACTAATGGTACATTTGGCTTCATATGTACGACCACATCATGGTGATTAATATGCATAATGTGTCCTCCAAATGTGATGAGCTGTTGTACCTGAACTATCCCTTTCATACTGCTTTAAATGTGTATTTGCCTTGTTTTTGTGTAGTCAGGTCGTTTGCCTTTTGTGACTGTGCTTGCATGTAGAAAACTCTGAACTAAAATATGATGTAGAAGCAGCTCACAGGGTCCTAAATTTCAATATCTGCATTTTGACATAGGGTATATTCATAATGACTAGTAGTTGGACATCAGCATCCTTTTATTTATATGCAACAAACTATATATATATATATATATATATATATATATATATATATATATATATATATATATATTTACACACCTGTTGACTTTTGTTGCACCATCCTAACTCGATTTAGATGTGTGCAGCAATCAAATTAAATATTACTTAATTTTTTCCTTAAAATGCTACATTCCATTAAGTTTAGTTTAAACATTTGAAATGTTTTCTATGTTCTATTGTAAATAAAATATAGGTTTATGAGATTTGCAAATCATTGCATTCTGTTTTGAATTACATTATACACACAACATTTTTGGAATTGGGATTATATTTGTGGTGGTAGTGTGAAAAACACACCGATTTATTACAAACATAATTGTTATAGTTCCTTGGCTTTATAATGTCTTCTATTTTTCCCTCTTTTTATAATTCCCTTTTTGAATGAATTCTACAAATAATTCTACAAACCAACTGCAAAAGAAATGTTAACCATTATAGGCCTGAAAAGAGGAGAACAATTATAAATAAACTCAAACTAAAAAGCAGAAGAACTGAACAAAACTGACCTGCATTACTGTCATCATTGAGAATCTCTTTCCCGAGGCAGTGGATGGAGACAGTGGGTGGAAGGAGACACTCTCCACATTATCTAGACCAATGGAGCCACAGTGGCCATAGGCAGTACAGGGGTGTGAGTTGTGCAAACCTGCACCTTCAAATGCAGTAAACTGAAATAGTGCTATAGAGCTCAAAACTCCCATCCTTGCTGGGCATATTCCTGGGTGCTTTTCAGGCCTTTTTTTAAGCCATATGTGCCTGAAACAGACCAGTCCGGTTCTCTGCTTTCAGGCTCCACCTCAGCAACGTCTTCCACTTCCTGTTCTACTTTATTCTTACTTAAATCCAGTGAAATGTCCCCAGGCTCCTATACTAAAGCATTCTTTGGAGTCGCTTTTTTTCCTCGACTGTTCATATCACGGAACAACAACAAAAATATTCGTGTTTTTAGAAAATCTGTGCTCTGCTGGGTCTGACCCAACCCCTTCCACCACATTCCTCTTTCCCCTCTACTTGCCTGATCATTAACACCTGTGCAGGCTTATCAGGATGGGGGACACAATACATATGGAGGTTAACATGCAGGATTAGAGGAGTAGAGATTCAGTTTGCACACGATGCACTTTATGTGGTGAGGACACTTACTAGTCCTTAGCCCTGTGTTTTCTGTGATGTAGCTGTATGTTGTTTTATGTAGCACAAGGTTTCAGGAGAAACGTTGATTCATTTCACTGTGTTCTGCATCAGCTACAGTATATATGGTTGAAATGACAATAAAAGCTTCTTGACTTGACTTGAAGTAGGACGACCTTAGCCTGGCCTGATTTCAAGCAAGCTTTATGCAAAGCCAAAAACATCTAGTCTAAGACTTTTAAATGGAGTACTTATAATTGGAAGAGGTTGGAGGGAGCCCAACTAGGACCTCATGGAGAGACCTTTGACATCTGGGGGAACATTTGCAATATTGAGTTACACCTGTTTTCAGGCCAGGCCAGTAGAAATGTATTTTATTTCTGGCAGTGGTCTTATGGCTTTCTAGGTAGCCAGAAAATAGAAAATTTGAATTGTTGCTCTCCACAAAGATGGCCTAGGCTATAAGAGGATCAGAAACACCCTGAAACCCTGAGTTACTGATCAGTGGCCAGGGTCATACAGAGGTTTTCCAAGATGGGTTCCACTCGGAACAGGCAAGGGTCAATCAAAGAAGTTGAGTCCTCATGCTGTGCATCAGTTGCAGAAGCTGCTTCAAAAAACAGATGCATGAGTGCTCACAAGAAAGCCCACAAATGGTTTGCTGAAGACAAACTGTTTAAGAGCATGAATTTTTGGAACCATGTCCTGTGGTCTGATGAGACTAAGATAACGTTGTTTGGCTCAGATGTTGTGGCAACGCCCTGGTGAGGATTACCAAGAAAATTGTGTCTTGCCTACAGTCAGGAATGGTGGTGGTAGCATCATGGTCTGGGGCTGCATGAGTGCTGCTGGTACTGGGGAGCTGCGGTTCATTGAGGGAAACGTGGATTCCAACATACATTGACATTCTAAATCAGAACATGATGCCCTCCCTTCAGAAACTGGGCCAAACAGCAGTTTTCCAACATTAAAACGACCCAGAAAACACAATCAAGATGACAACTGTCTTGCTGAAGGTAAAGGATAAATTTCAATTTGATTCAAGTAATTTTTATTTGTATAGTGCTTTTAACAATGTACATTACAAAAGTGATGGAGTGGCCAAGAATAACTCTAGACCCGAACCCTATTGAGCACCTATTAAGCATTCTCAAGTGGAAGGTCTAGAAGCGCCATGTATCTAACATCCAGCAGCTCCGTGAAGCCATTATTGAGGAGTGGAAGAGGATCCCAGCAACAACCTGTGCAGCTCTGGTGAATTTCATGCCCAGGAGGATTAATGCAGTGCTAGATAACAATGGTGCTCGCACAAAATATTGACACTTTGGACACATTATATATCAGAGTATACTCTTTAAGAAGAGTTATCTTTCTATTGCATTATCACTCTCAAAGTTACTACCTGTATCCTCCTGCTTTGACACTCTTGGAAATTGGAAAGACTGGCATCCTCCTGTTAGTAAGCAATGTTTATTAGCAACTTAAATCCTGAAAATTAGTCACACAAGGAATCAAATATATTAGAAGCATTATTAAAAAAAGATTGTCAGCCTTTGTTCCTGTGGGACTTCCTAGATTTTGCAGAATCAGAGGTTTATACCTCACCCCAAAGAATGGTAGGGCAATAAGCAACTGCTCTACTTCTTTCCCTTCTTTTCCCTTCTCACTTTAGCTTACGTTATTATATGCTATTTTACGTGGGTGCCAGCCACAAGAAGTCCTAAAACATTAGCAGGTCATAACTAATAAAGAGTATGGAGCAGATTCTCATGACCATTAACACAACGTTTCCTGTCACTAGAGTGGATGGCAGATGAATTATATTTACAATGTGCCAGGGTTTGGTCTCTAAAAGGTCTCAACAAGGGCTTTCAGTTCTTAGCTATTCGCCCCAAGTGTTGCCATCTGTGGGAACCTTCTGATGTTTGGAATGCATTTTTAGGACACCGGTTTTGTATGAGCCCTCCTGATCACACATATAACCTTAATACTTTATTAGGAATCTTACAAAAAGCTGCAAATTCAGGTCTTCATCCCAGAGACTGGACCAGAAAAGTTTGGCGGCTTAGGTGTAATATGCCGGAATCTCTGTTGGCCTACGGGCACCATGGCTGAACATTCTTACGTGCAATCATGAACACATTAGCATGTGTTGACAGGAACAGTCTTGGGGTCATGGTCCTGGATTTAAACCTACAGCTCATTAAAAGCATTCTTATATATTGCTTGAGAATTATAATTTAAGGGATTTCCTTTTTTGATTAATTCTTTAGTTGGATCCATTTCAAACTGAAAGTTCTTCTTACTTCATGGATATTCTATAGGACTCAAGTTTTGATATCAAGTGAGTGGAACCGCTGTGTGTAAGTTTCTCTGTTAATGTCAAGACAATCATTAACATCCATGTGAACATAAGCAGCTATGGCCTTACCAGTTAGAAGGGAAATCAAATGAAAAACCCAGTCTTTGTATCTGCAGTTCTTTGAAAGGTGATCAGATAATGCTCAATGTCATCAGATTCAGATAGCTTCTCAAGTTCCAGCTCTTTTAGTTCCGGACACAAATGAACAATACACTGAACAAGTTTGTGTGCACACAACCAGTTGTGATGTATGAAAGTGTAATAAACTACTCAATTGAAAAAAGAAACCTGCCAGGGTCTTGATCCATAACATATACTTAAATAATTAACCATGAACTAAATAAAAAAATTCTAACCACACACACATTTTATAATATATATTATAATATAACATATATATATATATAAACGATATATATATATATATATATATATATATATATATATATATATATATATATATATATATATATATATATATATATATATATATATATAAATACAGTGAGGAAAATAAGTATTTGAACACCCTGCTATTTTGCCAGTTCTCCCACTTAGAAATCATGGAGGGGTCTGAAATTGTCATCGTAGGGGCAAGTCCACTGAAATCATAATATATGATTTTTAAACTATTTATTTGTATGATACAGCTGCAAATAAGTATTTGAACACCTGTCTATCAGCTAGAATTCTGACCCTCAAATACCTGTTAGTCTGCCTTTAAAATGTCCACCTCCACTACATTTATTATCCTAAATTAGATGCACCTGTTTGAGGTCGTTAGCTGCATAAAGACACCTGTCCACCCCATACAATCAGTAAGAATCCAACTACTAACATGGCCAAGACCAAAGAGCTGTCCAAAGACACTAGAGACAAAATTGTACACCTCCACAAGGCTGGAAAGGGCTACAGGGAAATTGCCAAGCAGCTTGGTGAAAAAAGGTCCACTGTTGGAGCAGTCATTAGAAAATGGAAGAAGCTGAACATGACTGTCAATTTCCCTCGGACTGGGGCTCCATGCAAGATCTAACCTCGTGGGGTCTCAATGATCCTAAGGAAGGTGAGAAATCAGCCCAGAACTACACGGGAGGAGCTGGTCAATGACCTGAAAAGAGCTGAGACCACCGTTTCCAAGGTTACTGTTGGTAATACACTAAGACGTCATGGTTTGAAATCATGCATGGCACGGAAGGTTCCCCTGCTTAAACCAGCACATGTCCAGGCACGTCTTAAGTTTGCCAATGACCATTTGTCATGGGAGAAAGTCATGTGGTCAGATGAGACCAAAATAGAACTTTTGGGTCATAATTCCACTAAACGTGTTTGGAGGAAGATGAATGATGAGTACCATCCCAAGAACACAATCCCTACTGTGAAGCATGGGGGTGGTAGCATCATGCTTTGGGGGTGTTTTTCTGCACATGGAACAGGGCGAATGCACTGTATTAAGGAGAGGATGACCGGGGCCATGTATTGCGGGATTTTGGGGAACAACCTCCTTCCCTCAGTTAGAGCATTGAAGATGGGTCGAGGCTGGGTCTTCCAATATGACAATGACCCGAAGCACACAGCCAGGATAACCAAGGAGTGGCTCTGTAAGAAGCATATCAAGGTTCTGGCATGGCCTAGCCAGTCTCCAGACCTAAACCCAATAGTAAATCTTTGGAGGGAGCTCAAACTCCGTGTTTCTTAGCGACAGGCCAGAAACTTGACTGATCTAGAAAAAATCTGTGTGGAGGAGTGGGCCAAAATCCCTCCTGCAGTGTGTGCAAACCTGGTGAAAAACTACAGGAAACGTTTGACCTGTAATTGCAAACAAAGGCTACTGTACCAAATATTAACATTGACATCTCAGGTGTTCAAATACTTATTTGCAGCTGTATCATACAAATAAATAGTTAAAAATCATACATTGTGATTTCTGGATTTTTTTTTTTTTAGATTATGTCTCTCACAGTGGACATGCACCTACGATGACAATTTCAGACCCCTCCATGATTTCTAAGTGGGAGAACTTGCAAAATAGCAGGGTGTTCAAATACTTATTTTCCTCACTGGACAGTATATATATATATATATATATATAAAATAAATGATTGAGTGGAGCTCTGTAAACATTATTATTAAAGCACATTAACGTTGTGGCCACACATATGCAGTTGTTACTAACAAAAGTAGGCCTATTATGCAAGTGGGTGGCCTGGTCTGATGAATCATGCTTTCTTTTACGTCATGTTGACAGTCGGGTGCATATTTGTAAAGGGGTGTAGTGTGTGTGCAAAATATGCAGAGGTAATCTGTTGTCAATGTTGATATTTTCTCACACACTCAATGTAAATATCAACAATAATTATAGGATACCTCTGCATATTTTTCACACACACACACACACACACACACACACACACACACACACACACACTACATCGATTGACAATGGGAAAACCGATATGGACCCAATCTACCTCTGCAGGACTTTGTATGTGTTTTTTCCACATGCACACACTTCTATTTCTTACATTTAAACTATTCTTATATTGCACAGTTGTAAAAAACGATTATTTAAGTGACTGTAGACTTTGTCAACTCAAGCCAGTTTGGCCCATTTTTCTTGGACCTCTTTCAACATTTATTAGAGAAACAATTGTCTGGAGAGATCAGCAGTTTCTGATATACTTTTTTTTTCTTTAAACTGAATACATTTGGGTTTAAAAGACATAAAGGGGGCAGATACATCCATCCACATAGATAATCCTAGACAATCTTAAGGCAGTAGCAGATCAGTGAATTTTGTATTGGATGCCACCTTTAACACAAATTACTGCCATGATCAACTGTAAATGTTATTATGATAAAAAGGCATCTACGAGCTACAACAGCTCACAAAGCAGTAGACCGTATGATTGCATAGAGCAGGAAAATGCTAAAACAAAACCTAACATCTGCCCACTACAGAGTTCCCATCTGTCTACTCAATAAGCGTAAAAAAAGGGTTTTGCACATAATGAATTACATTTTATTTCCTGAGCGCTTTTAACAATAGACATTGTCACAGAGGAACTTTATAGAAATGCGGATATACATTTTACATTTATCCCTGGTGAGCAAGCCAAGGGAGACAAGGTGGCAAGGAATAACTCTTTAGAGACGATATAAGGAAGAAACCTGGGAAGGAAAAGACTCAAAGAGGAATCTATCTGAGTAATTTTGAGCTGCATAATTTTACAGACCTGCCATGGCTCATTCAATAAGATAGATCCTTGACCAATGAGACCCGCTGCCTATGGCTTTGAGCTAACTGCAAAGCCTGACAGCAATGACGAAGTTGAAGAAAAGCTTTTGGATAAAGATTATGTTTAAATGATTATAATGTACAACCATCTGGAGTTTTTACCAGTACAGGTTTAGCCATAACTGCTTTTACTGATGGAAACTCTAGCAGGAGCTGCTAGTCTAGGCATTACAATCTGTTCACACTAACCCTAAAATGCTGATTTTTTTTTTCTCTCTGCACCATGAAGTGTATAAACTGCCTGACTTATACAATACCACCCTTACTCTGCATGGAATCTTCCAGTTAGGCCACTGGAAAGGTCATTCAAGTCCAAGTGTGCTACTTGCTAAAGCCAATCTTATTTATTATCAGAGGAAATATACTGACCTTTGGCAATGACAGGACTGTTACAGAATAATTTAGCATGCTATATGAAATTTCATATTTTGCCTCCATCTAACATCCTTTAAAAATGCAAACTCTTGTGGAACCCCAGCAGAGCCAAACATATTTAAACTGAAATAATATTTATTATGAAGTAAAGTCTCCTTGAAGCCTTTTCTTAGTGTGTTTAGCCTAGTTTTGAAACATGCGACTGGTTCTGACTTATTTTGCCTTAAGCATTTTCTTATCTTCTCTTAGCATTTGGAGCAAACCTACGTAAATCCTAAAAAAAAAAAAAAAAAAACAGCCCAAAGGTTCTCTCAAATCTTTTAAAGGTAATTGTCTGAAGGTGTGAAATTCTACTTGAGCTATATGAGAACAATATGTGTACCTTCTGGAATCTTTTTGACAAAAAAAACAAAAAAATCATCTGTAATCATGATAATGGCAGTAAATGTCAAACATTTGTGCTCTTTCATTTCTTCTGCTGACTTATTAACAGCTGTTGCAGTTGAAAAAGCTTTTATGAGTGCTTTTCACTTGGTTTCAGTAAGGCAAAAAAGTGAGGGCAGTTAATGTTTGGCATTTATTGAGAGTCTTTGAGCTTTAAAAATATTACCAGTCTGGTCAATACATTAGGGATGTGTTTTGTATCGGAAAATGTACTGAATTGTTTCAGCTTCAACAATATGATGGATAATGTGGCTCGAATGGCTTGTATTTAGATTTCATTTGCCACTGTTTATGTATAGATGTTTTTGTTGACATTGGCTTCAGGAAATTGTATCACTGGTTAATACTTGCAATATTTTCAAGACCTGTAAACATCTGTTAATTCATATAGACTAAAATAGTTCTGTTTAAAATATACAAAATCTTTTTATTTTGAAAAATAACGAATGGGCACATGAAATGCTACATTGGAGTAACTGATATCTTCCTGATTATGACCCCACTCTATTTTCATTCAATAATTCCACATACTAAACAATTACCCCAAGATGTTTTCCACTACCACAAAGTTTGATATGAACACTATGCCCATGTTCCAACAAATAAATAAATAAACAAACTCAATTGTGCAACTCAATTGTTAAATTGAAATGCTTTGCCAAAATCAATGGAAAAGCTTTTTTTTCCCTTTAGGTCACAGTTTCTTTCCTTGGGAAGCGTTTGGAATTGCATAAGACTCCTGTGAGTGCTGCTTTTCCTCGTGGTCTTCTTCTTTTCCTCATCGCTTTGTGGCACCTGAAGGAGAATCCTAGCTCCTCCATTAACTCGCTAAAACATATGCACTGAAAAAGAAGGTGAAGCCAGAAGTGAGCTCGCATTCTGAAAGAGAAACACTGCTCCATTGTCTTACTTTAAATTCTTTATACATTTTCGTTATACATTTTCAGGAATAAGTGAAAATAGCATGAGGCCTCTTAATATAAATGAAAAGGTTTGGCAGTTGCAATGAAACTTCAAGTCTTACTAAAAATGTATTATTTGCTAAATAGTAAATAAAAAAATGATTAAAATTATAAAAAAAATTATAAAATAAAATTCTCAGCTCACTAGATAAAAGACAAATAAATGAATGATGATACATGACAACAGGATTACACACATTTGTATTTCTATACTGTGAAAAGGCTACATAGCACACATAACCGGCACAGCAATTTTCTTTGCTGGATGCAAAACTTGATCTTTTTTTTGCTCAGTGACTACAGAGGCACTTGTTTCCTACAGCCTTGTTTTTTTGACTATGGCAGAATATCTCACCTGGTCCTATTCATCAAGAATTCAGCAAATTTATATAATACATATAATTCCAGACCACAAAAGCCATGAGCAGAGACCTACTGCTCTGCATGTAATAGACCTTTAGGCCTATCTTGGATTATCTATGATGAATAAGGCTATTTGAGTTTAAAATGGCCAGTACATCCTATGCATGGGCACACTCTTTGCATATTTTGGTATTTTTTTAGCACCAATACATTAATCAAACAAATCAGCTAATTAGCAGCCCTTTTGTAACAAGCAATAAAAGGACTGTCACAAAAGTCAAAAATCTAAAGTAGAAAAATGTCAAATTTAAAGAATTAACCATCATAGAATAGAAGTCAACAGACACACTATTTTGTTGTCTATTATTTCTCTGTGATGGGGATATATTTAGCGAGTGTATGTAGAATAAATCAACAAGTAACAAGTGGAAAAAGGTCTGGTCACAGGAAATGGGTGATTAACAAGGTTGCACGCACCCCTTCCATAGCTACCAAGCTGAGAGTGGGAGTGATTAATTTAAGGAGCATACATCATCCTCAAGGAGGTGCCCACTCTCTAAATCTGTGGATTTGGATGTGCCAGTGAGCGTGGGGGAATCATGTCTCTGCAGCTGCCGTGTCTGAACCCCATAATAGAAACAAAAAGCCTTGCAGATGAAAGACACAAAACATAAACAAATAAGTGGAATCGTGCAAATGGAAACATACAAAAGCAATGTAATGAAATAAGGAAATATATTTTTTAAAGAAACAAGCATCTATTAATAATAGAGATACAATATTAACATATACAAAGCATGTAATTTATTAGCATGTACTGAAACTCTGATGCTGAACAATGAATTCCAAATCTGTGAGGTCATTTAAGCTGTGAGCTTTAAACACAGTCATATTCTATCCTATCCTACCTCCTCAACGTCACTGTTCTGGCGAGATTTATAGATGAACTCTCCGATTGCCACAAAAACAGAGAGAACAAGGCCAGCAGCAAGCACAATGAAGATACCACCAATGTTCTCAACTCCCAAGGAATTGGCCTCTTTGTTGTTCTCCTCAGGGCAGCCATTCCCCCTCCACCATTTCTCCTTCATCATGTGAAGCTTGCCCTCCTCCTGCAGCTGCAGGATGGCGATAGTCACCTTGTCCCGGTAAGGCGAGCCTGGGGAAAAACACAACTATTATGTTGCAGCTAGTGCTACTGAATAATGTGCACATTCAACTGCACAGTGCATAGGATCACAAACAATGGAGCTGCTTACGGCCATTGATGACTTGCATTTTGTAGTAAAAAATGGCTCACTGTGTGAACTGATTTATTCAAAATGTTCCTCTCAGCTCCAAAATGATAAAGTAAAATCAAACTCAAATTCAATTTTAAATTCATATATGAGATATAACCTATATCTCATACATAAAAAAACAAACAAACTACAATATACATTTGTACTGTTATACCGTATTGCACTCATTCACAAATCTTACCAGATAAGTTTGCAAAATAACTGCATGTATAAATGAATAGTCCAATAGATTTTGAATATATTATATGTTAAATATTAATGATATGCCATTTGCTTAGTGCACTCATAATCTACAACATAAAAAAAAATGTTTTATGATATTTGAGAACCACTGAAGATTCTTATCAAGAATCTTAGAATCCATCAGCTGCCTTACCTATAGGTGTTCCTACTCCATAGCCTTTGGAGTCTATGAGTCCACCGACCTGAGTGAGGTTACAGTTTCTCTGGCTAATGTATTCTATGCTGGTGGACTCCATGAGAAGGGCGTAGTCTGTGGTGAGGACACGTGTAATGCCTTCTTTATTGTTCTTCACCAGAGCGGTGTTCTTCCTGCTGCTCATGAACGCCCACATCTTCTCATATGTTGAGATCTTTGACTTCTGAAGGCAAACAAAAGCAAAGCAAAGTTGCTCCCGACTAAAACTTTCTACGAATGGAAGAGCAATCCTTTCTGTGCATTTCACTTCTCAGATCTTGTTATGTAGGTCTCAATGTCAGCTTATCAATGATAAAAAGTAAATTGGATCTGTGCAACTCATGTGCATTGACATTGTACCCAGTGCCTTTCAGGATGTAGCAAGAAAGGCACGGTGTCACAGATATGCAGTCTGTGTGCAGAGAGTCTTTAAATAAAAATAAAAAACAAAATAGGACAGGAGTTTTTCTGGGCTGATTCAATTTGTTTTGTTTGTCTACATGTCACTGCTTTATCAGCTACAGAAAGCAATAATCATGGGCTTAAATCTTTTCTTGATAAACCGATACTGGCTGTGATGGCTCTTCTGACCTCAGCATAGGTCTCTACTGATAGCTCTGTCTCTCTTTTTGCACTTGAAAATAGCTCGATTTGTCTTTAAAAGCAAGCAGAAATATTGCTTGAATACTGGAAATGAAAAATGTGGCCTTATAAAAACCCCCTTAAAATCATTCAAGGGCATTTTAGTTCAGCGCAATTCATACTAATGTTGCAATTATTTTTAAGATGCTGAGAGACAGCACATATACAGACCCTGTTGTGTGAACACATACCTTAAAGAAAGTCATGGTGGAACCATCTCGCACTGCTCCATATTCTATTTTAGTCTGTTTAGCCAGATCATCCGCTGAATCAATCGGAGCGTCCATCCGCTCCACAGTGAGAAAAGCGGCCAGGTTTGCAGTGTATGATGATATGATGATAAGTGTGAAGAACCACCAAATCCCTCCAACAATTCTGGTGGATAAAGCCTTGGGCATCTGGTCTGACCCTGTCACAAAACATTAAAGCATTAGTCAGTGCAATTTAAGAACACATACTGTAAACATACAAGTTTACAAAAAAACTCATGTAGACCCACTAATTAAAAAATACCATGCAAACTAACAACAATTTATCCTGATCTATCACTATAGCTGTCATATGTTATAATTACTTTGTATTCTACAACAATTTAAGCTTTTTAATTATTATTTAAGCTTTTGTATTTAAGTTATTTGCTGTTGTATTCTTATTATGATTATTTTTATAAAATGTTATGTTTATAACTGTAAGTTATATAATATAATTTCACTGAATATGAAAGTGTAACTGTTGAAAATCTGTTGTTTATGCACCAATGGTGCTTATAGCCTTTTGCTGTAATAATAGCCTCCACTCTCCTAAGAAGTCCTTCCAGTTGACTCTGAACCATGGTTTTAAGGATTTTTCATTCATCCACATGTGCAGTTCCACTCCAGTAAGACATACTGACAAAACAAAGCATGTTTTTAGAATTTTCTTTGCAAATCTTAAAATGCTAAATTAGAAACTGAAAATAAGATCATCAAGATAAGTATTTAAAACGTTCACAATGGCACTCCAAATTGAGCAAATTTGGCCTTTAGCTTTTATTATCTTTAGAAGTATCTAGGACATGTTGGGACTCTACCTGTGGCAACTTATTTAGAAAGGCAACACAACTTTTCCCTCTGTATAACATTCAAGTGTGCATGTCAGACCACATATCAAGCAATGGAATCCAAGGAACTCTCTATAGACTTCTGTCATTCAGCTGCATCAACACAACAGATCTGGGAATTGGTATGAAACTATTTCTAAAGCTTTTCTTTTTGAAAAACCTAAGAAGACAGACTGTAATTACTTACTGAAGAAACTGATTAACTGTGCTGCACTAGCTGTACACACATTCATAGTGCTAGCGCTTATATTTATAGCAAAGGAACAAAACAAGGTGGTTAGTTGGAGTACAGTTATGTTGATTACAACATGGTCTTACTGAAGCATTTTTACCACTAAGTACTTCATTATCTCATTCATAAAATCAATCATTAATATACAGGCTTTTTGAAAACTGTCATAACTATCACAGTAAGTAAACTCGTTCGTAAATCAATATGAATTTAGACCTATTATCACTAAACACTTTGTTAATTAGATCTTGTGTGCAGTTCTACCTCAAAAAGGCAGAGGCCACCAAAGAATCTTTATTTACATGAAGTGTGTTATTCGTTGCTCCAGAGATAACTTTATAATTGTCTGTGGGATGGTGGAGCAGAAGAGCAGCAGGTCCACTCTGCAGTGCCAATTGCTTTGTTTAAAAACTCAGCTTGGTTCTGTGCGGGGTTACACATCATTTTAAATAATAACCATATAAGCTGGACAAAAACAAAGTTGGAAAGCTGCATTTAATGTTCATGCAAAATAAATTCACATACTGTAGAACCAAGTTAAGCAAATAAGTGTAAAAGAAAAACTGAGGTTGCAGTAACGTTGTTTGGAACCAATGTATGCATTAGAATTAAGTAAATTCTTTTTGTAGGTCTATTCTCTTTGGTTGTTGCTTTGTACAGTGAAAAATATCCAGTAAGTATATTTCTCATTCATAAGGGAATTGGTTTCTGTATAGTCAGCAATGTATATTTGAAGCGATTGTCATGATTATGCTGAAATCGTCAAAAATGACTACATCACCCATCAGCCACTACATGTTACCTAATTTTTTTTTGTTCTATCCATTTAAATAAAATCAACACTTGCATTTACCTTCTCCTGAATTACATGACATCCTTAAAATAAAGCCTTAAATGCCTCACACTGACCGAAGTGCAAGATCAAACCCAGGGCAGTAAAATAGCAAAGCAGCAACACTATAGGAATATACAATGAATTATGATTAATCTCCACAATTTAAAGTTAGTAGATTAGCTATTATTATTATTATTATAAAAGACTGAAAGTTGTCATAACAGCAAAAGTGGGCTATATCTGGAATTGGATTTTTAGAATGCATAAATGAATGTGACCATGCAAAACAATGGTCACAGTGGGATCTAAATATGTGTCAAGTGAGCCCTGTGTCAGGTGAGGGCTGTCAAATACCATATGGATATGACAGCTTGCTTACCAGATATTTGCACGCTTCAGAAAGCACTCTAAGGGAGACTTTGTTAGTATAAGGTTAATATTGAATGTTGCTTCATCAAAGTTTGTCCCGTTTTTAAGATTTCAAACTTGCACTATGGGGTAAATTATAACAGTTAAAACTTAGGAAGTCAGAAGGCTTCCAGTATGAGAATAACAAAAAAAAACAGTGTTTCAGAACATCAGACTCAGCTGGTGGTCTTTGACTGGGCTTAGAAATTTCCTTTGGCTTGTCAGGTATAACTATTACCTATGATTCAAGAAGTGCTTTAAACACCTGTGCTTAGTGGCACGCTGCAGTAAGCAAACAGCAACTCACAGATGTAATTACACTGTGCTGGTTTATAGACAGAACAACATATACCATTAGCACTGACTGTTACATAGCCAGCAGATTATGGACACACATATACTACAGTATGTGCTTATGGATCTGTTAGACCTTATAGTATCTGGCCAAACCCTGTATCATACCACACCTAGCTATCTATAATATATGGTTGAATGATATTGCTATTATTTCCTATTCTAATTAAAGCCACACTTCAAGCAAAATCATGCAAACTTTAATGTACATCTGATACATCATCCATTTTGTGTGCATCACTTTTTTATTTTTTTATTTTTTTACAAAACAAGAAGGATAAGAAAAAATGGTCAAAGTTAAATCAGGCATTACATTTCTATAAAACTATAGCTATTTTATAAATTAAAATATATAAATAAAAAATAAGAATACCTAATTATAATTTGAACAAAAAGCTGTTAATTCGATTTTTTTGATGTTAACCAACTGAGAATTAAGAAAAAGTGTGATCTCTATGACTCAACATAATGGTCAGACTCAACATAATGGATTTTGTAACAGATGGGCTGGTATTTTTTTAACTGCTTGCATTTTCACACACAACAGTCCATAAAGATTATACAGAATGGTGTGAAAACAAACAAACAAAAAAAAAAACCACATTTTGTGAGTGGAAAACCTTGTTAATAAGAGAGTGGAGAAGAAAATGGCCATTGAATCGGGCTTCCAGAAAGAATATAGGAACTTAATTAAACACTCTTTATGCACTTCTCCAACTCTGCTGAGCATAAAAGCCTCAAATCTTGTGGTGGACAAACTACAGCAACTCAAAAGGATATCTGGTTATCATGGGCACAGAATTACCTAAACTGGACAGTTCAATATTAGAAAAAAGATCACCTAGTCCTTTTCCAGTCCTCAACTGCCCACAATAGCTTCAAATTCTTGTCCTTGGCTGATGAAATGGAAGCCGATATGATCTTCTACTGTGGTAGCTCAATCACCTCAAGGTTTTATGTATTGTGCATTCTGAGTTACTTTTCTGCTTACTAAGGTTATAAAGAGGTCTGGTCAATCTCCTCTGATCTCATCTCTGATGCTCATCAACAAGCCGTTTCAGCCTGCAGACCCTCCACCCACTGGATGTTTCTGTGGTTTTTTTTGGTCCATTCTGTATAAACCCCAGAGACTAACATAGGAGATAATACTGAAATACTTCAACTATTCAAGACACAGAGTTCACACTGTGTCCCATATTTTCCTTATATTGGAGTATATCTTGAACTGTATAATTACATTATTGTTTTAATTGTGCTTCTGCTGCATGTGTAGCTGATTGGATAACTGCATACATTATCAGGTGGTGTTTCTAATACAGTGGAGGGTGAGGGTCTTAACTTATTTTTTGGTCTCCATTAAGATATATATACAAAATATATACAGTATACAAAATATATATAAAAAAATAACTTTGTATCTTATTAAAGAGATAAACTATAATAATTGTTATAACATATTGCGCATTTTATATATATTATTTTATAACAGAAACTATTTCATATAAAACAGTTTTTTTATATCCTACCTTGTCTCATCAGTGCTGCAACTCCAAACCACAAGCTATTTAACAATGTGAAGTTGTTTTCCATCACTTCTGATGAAGGATTGCAAGGATGAGGGTTATACCATTCATATGGAGTGAACCTTTATGGAGTTTGAACAAGAGAATTATGCACAAGAAATACAAAAACATGCTCGTAAAACTTAGCAATTAAGAAGAACCACAGATTTCATTATGGGACCCCAGGACATCATTATCATTTTCTGAACTGTCTAGTGCAAACACAAGGTCAAGATAATTTCAAGGTTAAAATGAGTTTAGTAGACAGATTAATTCACATGTATTATCATGAAACTGAACATTGAATAATAGACTGTTACAAATGTGTGTTTTCAATTTACATATCCTGTAATAATAATTTATTTAATACATGCACAATAAATAACCTTAAACATTCTTAACATCTTTCAATGTGAAAAAACACAGTAGATTTTCCTTCAGTAAATTATTTGCTGAGATGCATCAAGGAATCAGTTTCTCTTATTAAGCCAGGTTTTTTACTTTAAATGTTTGGTGCACTTGGGCCCCATTAGAAGACAAATCTCTTAATATACCTAGCAATAATGAAGAGCACGCAGCTGACTCCCAAACACGCCAACAACACATACATCCAGATGTCCGGGGTGAGGGGGTTGAGGAAAGAGAAGACTCCTGGATTGGTGCCATTGGGTTTACGATACAAGATACTAATCCCCAGGGTCATGAATGGCTTAGAGAAATCTATGACTTTCTCTCGCACATAAGTGATAGTCAAAGGTGCCACAGCTAGATCAGCTATCTGATGAGAAAAAAGTATAGGTGGGTGAAAACAAAATCATGAACTGACTGGTAATCTGCACTGTGATAGGTGACAGTCTGGAAGCATTTCTAAAACTAAAACCTGGAAGACTAATATTATTGTGAATAACAAAACTTATTAAGTTATTTACAAAATGACCCACACTAGGTTAATTATTTAATTATTCAGACCAAGAAGATGTAGTTAATTATATATTGCACACTAGTGTTAGATTTACATTTATGGCATTTGCAGATACCCTTCTCCAGAATTACTTACAATGGGCTTTGAGGTCTCCAACATAAAATAAGATTCCATTACTGTTGTAGTACTCAAGATTATTTTTTTAAAGGTCTCACTCTTGTCTGGGTCTCAGACCAAGATTATTTAAAGACCAGTAAATACAACAACTGTCTGGATATTTCTAAATTGCCAGTGCATTGTCTCATTTATTTGTTAACATTATTAATGTTATTAGAAGTAAAACTTCCTGCTTTAAATGCAATCAATAACATATCTCTAATTTCTTTTTGTTTATTTTTTGTGCTGGTTCAGAAATAAACAGGGGATTGTATCAAAGTGTCACTAAAATAAATACAAATGGTCACAAAATGCAAGATAAGATTGTAACTGTGTTTGATCTTGTTTTTTATCATGTCTGTTAGAATCCAGCAAGAGAGCTGTTTTCCAGAATAGAGCATGATTGCAAACTATTTCAGTGAGGAAAATAATTGAAAACAAATTAATAGCAGAATTGTTGTGTGTATCTTTAAAACAGCTTTCAAACAGTGAAATATCTCTGTAGTTCACACTCTCAATGACTGCTGATGAGCATCAATATTCCACATAAAGTATAATTATTACTATATTAACGATCATATTATTATTCTATTACTGTTTTATTGGAAATTTATAGACTTTAATATGTCTTTGGTATTTACAAATTGTCTGCATTTAAATGTAATTTTTGTTTTTTGCTTCCACCAAATTATTTATGTTTTAGGTGTATGATAAAACACTGAAAATTAGTGTTGAATAAATCTATCTATCTATCTATCTATCTATCTATCTATCTATCTATCTATCTATCTATCTATCTATCTATCTATCTATCTATCTATCTATCATTTTTATTATAATAATAATAATTTCTGTATAAATAAATCCTATCTAAGCACAAATTCTGTACCAGTTATATACAGTATATAAGAAGTAAGAGTATTGAGACTCACATGGTCAATGAGCTCCCTGACCATTCCATTCCATTCCCCCTTGTCATTCTGGGCACCGTACTTTCCATCCGACACCAGCCTGACTTCATAGCTGAATCCCAGAATGTTGGAGAGCTCCTTTAGTAGATCTAAACAGTAGCCTTCAAAGCGATCATTCCCATAAAGCACCTTATCAGACTTTCTATACATTACATACGGGTTTTCCTGCAAACACCCAACAAATCGACCTTATTAAAAGACATTAAAAGCCATACAAAAGATTAAAAGTAACAGTAGTTAATTACATAGTTATACCAGACAGAAATTTTTTTTTAACTTTACCAGAATTGTGGTAACAATCAGCGTTCTGTTGGCCAATGAATCTGTGATGTTATTAGAGCTGTCCCGCTTTTTAGTCAGGTTCAAACCAATAGATGATTTCCACACTCCAATCTATGAGTAACGCAAATTAAATACATCTTAAGAAACATACGCAGCTAATTATAAAAAAAAATAAGGGGACGTTAAGTATTTAATACAATAACAGAAGAATTCTTTATATTTCAAGTCTTAATATAATTTCTATTATGATTATTTGTTTGCATGAAAGATTTCTGCCTTGATAGTTCAAATTCACATTTACATTTACATTTGTGGCATTTAGCAGACGCCCTTATCCAGAGCGACGTACAAAAGTGGATTTGTACATTTGTATTTGCCATCTATTTGTTATTATCAGAAGCACACCTTTACACCAGGTATGCACAAACTGTTTTCAGGTACATTGTCCCCTTTTTATAAAAACCATAAATGACTAGATATGCTGTATGTATTTAAAGTTTCTGTTTATGGTTCAGTAAAGGGTCTATTACCGACATATGGCAAAAAAAAAATAGGATATACATCATGTTGATATGTTCGCTAATATAAAATGGCTCTTATCTGAAATTTGAAAATGCAATCTGTTTACTTCTGTAAAGCTACTTTAGGACAATGTACATATTTAAAAGTGAATTGAATAAAATTAATCTGAAAAGCATTTGAATTAATATAACATAGGCAGTATTTCAGCACAACGTTGTAATGTGATTTTTGCCAAATTATTTGCTTCAGTGATGCTCGCTAGATTTATATATTTGTGTTTTATGGCTTGTGAGGGGAGAGAGAGAGAGAGAGAGAGTATCTAGTTCACTCATCTCTTATTTTCTTTTTAGAACATAAACTGGAAGAAAATACTTTATAAACCACTATGCAGCTCTTTAAAGGATTTCTGTTTACGCTGTGTTTCGCAATTGTATAAAATTCCAAAAATGATATGCAATGATTTGGAAAGCACATAAACCCATATCCTGGGGGTGTTTTTGGGCCCATGCAGTGATTTCCATTACAGATCATGCCTGTTTTAATGCAGTGCTGCCTAAGGGCCAAAAGAACACGGGCATCTAATATGACGTTTTGCCTTTGTTTCTTGAACACAGAGATTTCTCCAGATTCTCGGAATCTTTCGGTAATATTATTTACTGTAGATGATGGGATATTCAAATTCTTCCCAATTGTTCCACAATTTGTAGACAAAGTTTTTTTTTTTTTTTATTGGTGAACCTATTTACTTCTAAGAGACTTTGACTTTAATGACACTAATTTTTTCAGCCTTTTGTTGCCCTGATCCAACTTTCTTGAGACGGTGTTGTGACCATCAAATTCAAAATGACCTTTTTCCCTCAATATGGTACATTTATTGTTTAAACATTTAATGTTTTGATGTCACATGTTTTCTATGTTCTATTATAAATAAAAAATTCATTTGCACATCATTGTATACTGTTTCATGTACAAATTGGAATTAGGGTTGTAAAATCACAATGCATCATCAGATCTGTTGTCTTGTCATGAAGAGTTAAAACAGTTATTATTATATTTTTAAGAATCCTAGTAAGACAGTGGTAGTATTTTGGTAAATGCAACAACACTTTTATACAAAATGACTGTAATTTAACAATAAACACATTGGGCTATGTTTTTTGTTGAATTAACCGTTAATAACAATATTATGTTAAATATTCAATTAATCGTAATTGGTAGACATTTTTATTATTTGCATTACATGAAAAATGTAATGAAACACTATCAGTACTCTAGAGCAGTATTAATGAGATTTGACATTTGTAATGAAAAAGAGGATTGTTGGATTGAAATAGGGAGTGAAAGAGAGCACTAATACTAGAGGAAGGGGGAAATGGTATTCACACAGGAATGAGGCAGAACTGTGAAACATATGGATTACATATTGCAATATTTGGAAAAGCTAAATAATACACTTTACAGAAGAAACATTTTTGTGTATTAAACACAAGAGAGTTACTGTGAAGTGTGATAGGGAGCTGGCAGAAATGAGTATAAATGGAGTTAAATGTCTTTAAAGAGGGAGAATTTTTCTTCCCCTCATGCTCTCTAGCCTGAATCTTAGACTCGCTAATACAAGACATACACAGAAACACTCACCATGACAATAAAAAAAAAAATGCATTGCTGTCATTTCTAGTGACGTGCTGGTGAATCAACAGAGCTGTAAGCAATAAGAGAATTAGAGAAAAAAGCTACATAAAATGACAAGTCTACCTCTGTTTGACAATGTCTTTATTAACAGTGCCATAAACCACTTTAAGTATTTTGTATGTCATACATCCCTTTATGGATTTTCTATGCAAAGGCTCCAGAAATAGTGTTCAAACATGAATTAGCACTTCTCTCCGAAGATCTGCCAGTGGATTAACTGTGTCTGTGTTGAAGCCACATTCAGAAACATATTGTTTCAAAGAATTCAGTGCTGAAAATCCGAGAGATTTTCATTACTCTGAGAACATAAAATGTAATTAGTGGCATTAATTATAACTTGCATATTTCAGAATCACAGCTGTGCTTTACCCATATAAAGTTCAGAGATAATCAGTGAAGGAACTTAATGAGGAAAGTTTGATATAGGAAGATGACTGTGGGGAATGGCTATTTTGTTTAAGAACTGAAAAAAAAAGACTACAACAAACCTTTGTCCACAATTTTGTACGACGCGGTGCACCATCATCTACATGCTTTCGAAAAGTAAGCATATAAACAAGGTTTCTGAAACAAGGACTTCTCAGGTGGCAATTAGAATTACTATTTATTAAAATGAATAAAAAAAAATGAATAAAAGTATTATTTTAGCAAATCTATTTTAAACAGACAAACATACTTTTAATAGTAATACCCCAGTAGGATTTAAGAGACAACATACAGTCCTCTCCAATAGAACTTGGAAAAATGGCAAGAATGGCAAGACCAAATCTATTGCTTTGCTCTACACGAGACATATCATATCATATGCTTTGTTACAGTGAACAGTTAGTTTTAAATATTTAGTCTTTAGTGTGAGCCCTGAATTTCACTTGTAAAGACTACATTTGTTGAACAAGCACTGGACATAACCAATACAAAATCTTTGTTCTGAAAAGAAATTAACCACCAGTATACTAAAAATCAGCCATGGAACAGTCAGCCAAGGAAAACAGCAAAATTTGATAACAGAAACATTGGTAGAGCCGTAAAGAAAACCCCCAAAACAACAATCAGTGATATCACCAACAACTTTCAAAGCCATTTAAAGAATACTTTAAGGGCAGAAATATAGAGGACATACCACAACAGTAAGAATTAAAAGGCTGGTTTGCAAATTAATACAGAGATGAGCCACAAAAGTTCTGGAAACAAGAACCACTAGCACGGATATTGATTATGTAACTCATGGTTGAAGCAACTGAATAAATTTAAAAGTCTACAGAAATATGTATTGCAATTTACAAAGGCAAATACATTCAATAATGTGTGAAAAAATACAATGAACCGAATCACATGATCAACACAATAAAGGATTATCAGAAAAAGGTTTCAGACTAGCCAAGTAAATCATCAGACCTGAAACCGATTAAGCATGTATATCTCCACCTGAAAAGAAGAGTGAAGGGAAATCCCCTAAAATAAACAACAACTGGAAGAAGCTGCAATACATGTCTGGGAAAGCACCTTGAAAGAAGAATTCAACAGTTGATGTCAGTGGGTCACAGGGCTGAAGCAGGAATTAAAGGCAAGATACAAGCCACCAAAATATTGGCCTTATATTTCAATACTTTTGGAGGGGACTGTAAATGAAATACATTTTAAAATCTCAGATTGGAATACCAAAGTACAACCCCAATTCCCAAAAAGTTGGGGATGCTATGTAAAATGTAGATAAACACAGAATGCAATGATAATTGATTTAATTACTTACCCATGTTCTATTCCAAACACAACATAAAAAAACGTATCAAATTTTTAACGTGATGAAATGTAAAATTTCTACCATCATATTTGCAATTTAAGATGTTTATACCTATAACACATCTCCAAAAAAGCTAGGATGGGCTCAGAAAAAAAGACAATATAAGTAAGTGTTATTGAAAAGAAATAGCTGGCGGAAAATTTTGCATTTAATTAGATTAACTGTCAACAGGTATACAAAAGACTGTCAGAGAGGCAGTGTTTCTCAGAAATAAAGATGGGCAGAGGTTCACCAATCTGTGAAAAACTGCATCTATACATTACGAAACAATTTCAAAATAATGGTTGTTAACATAAAAATGAATATCATGTAATCTACATTACATAACATCAAAAGATTTAGAGAATCTGGAGAAATCTCTGTGTGCAAGGGACAAAAGTGAAAATTAATATTGGATGCCTGTGATCTTTGGTCTATTGAGCTGCCATGCATTAAAAACAGGCACGATTCTGTAATTGAAATGACTGCAAGGGCTCAGAAACACCTCCAGAAATCATTGTCTATGAACACAGTTTGCTACAAATGCAAGTTAAAGCTTTATCATGCAAAAGATAAAGCCATATGTAAACATGATTCAGATACATCACCATCTTCTCCGGGCCAATGCTTATTAAAAATGGAATGAGGCAAATTGGAAAACTGTTTTGTGGTCAAACAAATCTAAATTTAAAAATTCTGTTTTCTATATTGTTTCTATAATGTTTTCTATATTCTATTATGAAGAAAACATAGGATTACATTTTAAACAGCAGCTCTACTTTTTTGGAATTGGGGTTGTACATTAGATTTTGATTACCATTAAAAGGACATACAAATAAAATAAAAATAAATACATTGGATCAAACCTAAGCAAACCTATTAATGATCTATTAATTCAAATACTGTTCTGTCAGAAGCTTTAACTGAGCTGTTTAACTCACCTTTGTTGTACCTTCATCCGTAAGGCTGATGAGGTCCAAATTAAAGACTTTTCTTAGTCCATCGGTCTTGTTTAGGACAATGCGTCCTGTCAAGCCATCCCATTGCGCCTGAGGCATTGGCCACATTAAGGAAAAGGTGGTTAGACATGGTTAGATTAGATACACAGTGAATCATTAGGTTACATCGCAGTCAGCTGTACTCAGCAGGATAGGTTGGCTATATTTAAACAATTAAAAGTAAGTGCTTCTAGTTCTTTCTTTTGTATAGCTTTTTTACTAAAATGACTACTCACTGTACAATAATTAATGTGTCATTTGTGTCATTTGTCCTCACCTCCCCTTAAACTTATCAACATTTTAGATGGCACCGTTAATGGCAGAACACAATATTTTGGTGGGAAGATATGAGAAAATAGCCTTAACGTAAATAAAAGCAAATAACTCCTAATAACTGGTTGCTTATCCCTTAGTTATAACTTTTAATAACTTTTAGGTTTCTTACTACAGCATCCTTTTCAGGATGTTAAATGCATGCTCAACAGTGTTAATCTATGGTGACTGACTTACTTTCTAAAACATTCCACTTTTTCCCATTTATAATGCCATGATGTTTTGGGTCATTGTCCTGAAGGAGATGATTATTAGATTTAATACATCTTTCTGTAAATTCTGCTTCTTTTATCAAGATTTTCATAATCAGTATAGATATGTGAGCTCATTTAAACAGTCAGGCAAGTGCAATCCATGAGACTACTTCCACCATGCTTGATCAATATTTACAAAACAAATAAATGGTTTACATCTTTACATCTGTGGAATGACCTAAATATATTTCTTAGAAAGGGTGACTGTTCTGTTGAGTTTGTTAGTGATGTCATTTACTGTTGTTTTTTGGACGTCCTTCACAAAATGTACAATCTTTGTTATTTTTATAAGTTCTCATTTATTGTCTGATTCTTAGTATATTGGTGATTTCTTTCTTTTTCTGTACAATCAAATTGATGTATTAACTATAGTCAATGTTTGTACAAAGGCTTTGATTGATTTCCCCCCTTACTTAGCTTTAGAATGGATTCTTTTTTGTTCCCTTAGATGGTTTATCTTGTTTAAATTTAAAATGGAGGGCTGAAATCAGGACTGTTTTTAAACAATAATAGAGATCTGTAATGGAGCATACCTGGACATCGATCTAATAAACAATCTGTTACAAGATATTATTATTATTCCAATATGAATTTTCCATACAGACTGAAAGGATTTATGCACTTTGAGCACAAGATGAATCTGCAAGAAAACCACACATGGAGGTGCTGATCCAAATGTGAAAAGATTTCAAGGGGTGGGTGTCAACGCAGTACTTGCAAATCACCTAAGGCTTATGGCATTGTAGTTTAATAATACATAAGACAATCTTACCTGCTTTACAATTTTCATTAAATGATGTTTATTCAACAAAATACAATTTTTTGATAAGTGGCATTACCTGCAGCCAATGGCATGAATGCCATATTTGAGCCAGGTCAAGGCTGATATTCTGATGTTTCTCAGGCTGAATGTTAGTAAATACTTTTTGTGATTCCACTGTTAAATATTTTAAGTGTTGTATATTAAAGCACATATTTTTATGGGTTCATTAAGATACATTAACAGTAGAACAGCTTGTGAAGAGAAACAGATGGGTATATATGTGAAATGAATGGGTATATATTGGTATAGCCAGGAAGCCCTTATAAATGATCAGAAGCACAGAAATAATTTTTCTTCACAGAAGCATAGTTTCTACCTGTCATAAAACCTGAACATGTTCTGCCAGATCACCAGGCTATTACACTTTTTCTCCAGCCATCTCTGTGATGATCACAGTTTTACTTCCTTATCTCATTACCATTCAGAGGAGGGAAGTCCAAATCCTGTCTAGGATGACAGCACTGCAGTGTGTGGTGTGTGTGTGTGTGTGTGTGTGTGTGTGTGTGTGTGTGTTAAGAAACAAAACCCCAAATTCAGCTCATGAGGGATTTGATAATTAGCAGGTTAGAGAAATGAAAATACTAAACACAGCAGTGTCCAAGACCTCAAGGGCTGGATTTTAAGCACCCCTGCTATGAACAGTAATGAGACAGAGAAAAATGCTGCCATTCAACTGTGGTACCTAGACCGTGAAACAGAAGGTGACCCTGGGCCAGAATATATAACTACCATCAACATGGGATTAAATCTGAAATTATTTAAATACACACTGTAGTCAATCACATTTTTTTATTACCTGTCTCACATACATAAAAAAAGTTCTAAATAGTCTCAGGTATATTGCTCGGATTTTCCTAAAATACCTAAGGAGGGTATAATTCATGACCTTACTCTTTGCAGGACACTTATTTCACAGGGCTTGTGAAATAAGAGTCCTGTTGAGGTAAGATATATCAGATTCAGCAGCAAATGTGGCCTTGAAGTGCTACACAGTATAATCTTCACAGCAGTGAGCATATGATGAAGTCCTTCTACCCTTGATCAGATGCAGTATATTGGTTAGTATTATAGCTTGTTGGATAAACTGTGGAAAAAACTCACAATTGCACAGTTAAATGACTTAATCATGCTGTAATTGAGTTTTTATAGGTCATTTAAACATGGCATCTGGAGTCATTTAAGACTCAACCAAGCTTGGTCTTTTTTTTTTTTTCCTCTTTCATTAGTTTAATGTCACTTGCTAAAGTTTTACGGCTTTTTGCTTCGAATGTAAACCACTTATTCTCGTTACACACACAATTGGAAAGCGATAAGACCAATTACATGCAAATACTGTTCTTTAAGTTTGTCCAAGTCATACACAATCATGAAGTATCATTAGTGTCTGGAAAAACAGCAGATGAAGAATTGGGGATTCTAATTAAAGTGCATATAAAAAAACTAAAAAAAACAAAAAAAAAAACTGATTCTGATTCTTATATCTTACTGCCGACTGTCTTGTCCATCTCTATCTTTCTTTCTGGTGAGTTTAGCGTGTTTGTTCTCCCGCCTATCAATCAATCAATCAGTGTAGTAGTTTCTGGAGTGCGATTGCTTTGTTCCCTTGCATTCTATTTATTTTCAACATAACAAATATGATTTAAAATGTAGTTAGATACAATACTTCAAACAAAACATGTTTAAATAAAAGTAAAATTGCAGATTTAAATAAAAAATAGAAGTACGCAAAAACTACTCAATTAAAATAGTGCGAGTAAAATGTAAATAATCAATATTTACCTCTGCCAGACTGCATGATATGAACAAATGTTACATACTATACTTCAAGTGTAATAAGCATGTCAAATGAGATCAATTCAAATGATATTTTATTGTATTTTATATTAGACTATATTTCGTATTGATATAGACTGATGTACCATTTTGCATACATTTCAAACAGTCAAGTGACACTTTCATTTGTAATCATGCTGCTACATTCAAGTCAAAGTTCTGGGCTTGTATATACAGAACTGCATTTTTGAGGCTGAACTTAACTTGAATTGGGTTGAAGGAATACTCTAGCCTGAAGCACCTCCAGGAACACATTTAATCTTTGGTGTGATAAATTCTCGGAGCAAAAACTGTAAACACAAGTTATAAACCGGGCTAGGCTAGTGATTTACGCTGCATTCAGAGTGCATCGAGGCTTAACAGGATCAAGCTACACATTTATCAGAGTCCATTAACTGACCCTATATTCTGGTCTGAAAAAGTCTCTAGAATTATGTATATGATTTTGAAAACCTTCTGGTAGAGTGAATAAACCTGTGATACATTAAATAAACAAGGCTTATTTTACTTGTATACAAGATTTAAAATGCAGTCAAAAGATCCAAAATAGCAATGGTTTGCAATTATGTGTTGGGTGAGATGAAATAGAGCTGTGCCAGTATGTCCTTGTACTGTATGAACTGTAATAATGTTATATTCTTATCATGAATATACATTATTTTGGTATAGATGATGAGTCCAGGAGTATCCTCAACTTTAATTAATTATTTAAAAAAAAATACTTATGTAACTACAACGACAATCAGGAAAGGTTATATAATTTTATTATTTCTGATTTTATACAATATATTCTATTATAAGTTAACAATGTTCTGTTATTAGTGGTGTACTACAAAATGTATGGCCCTCATTAGAGAGCACTGTCTAATTTTATTCCGTACTGTGAAAATGCATCTTGGACCTTTCTTTCTGACAAAAAGATTCTTGGGTACCTATTAATAGTGAAAAAGTGCTGAAAATCAGATATTGCAAGAGTGTGTAGTTATAGATTCTTGAAGCTCAGTGAAAGGAAGTGTAAAGGTAGACCATATATTTTAAACTGGAGAAAATATTAGGCAATTTTCAGTAGTGTTTCCAGAAAATAAAAAATAAAATACAAAGGAAACTGATGACTTTCACCTTGTTGCTAGTTTTTGCAGAAAGAGCTTTTAGCTTACTGTTTCTCTAATTGATTTATTTTCTAACATCAACATGCACCGAACAACAAAACTAAATTCGTCTATAAATTTAGCAGTAATCCTTAATGATGGTATATAGTATATTTTGTAAAACACAATTCTACACAGGTAATTATTATTAAATAAGAGAAAAATCAATCAGCTAACAAGTGTGGATATTTTTTTTAATTGTTTATTTTTTATTTTATTAGGTTGTGATTTTCAGTTTTACACACAGTCTCAGATCCAAACTAGATATGACTGTGTCACTTTCAATTTGTGTTTTTCCTAACCCAGCCAGCAGCAAGTGTTTGTTATAAGCCCTCACCTCCTTAAACAGGTTCATGAAGCGAGGTCCATACCGCCACGGTTTGTGCCTGTGGCACTGCAGAGAACTCACAGTCATCTGACTGGCACGCTGTGATGCCACAGAAACCATGAACACAGCGTCATACATGAGAGCGGCTGATGTCTGAAGAGAAAAGTAAAATGATGAAATTATGATCTATCCAGCCTAAAATATTTAATGACACCTCAGTATGACTATCACAGAAGTTGATCAGCAATACAGGGCAGACATGAATCTAAGTGCTCCCATCAATATATAAAGGATGATCAACAGTTACTAAAAGCAATATCAGTAGCAAAGCTTAGAGCACAGTTTAAATGCTGACAGGATGCTGTTCAGTGTAGTTTGGTCATTTATCTGTTCAAGGACATATGATTTAACTCAAAAATTGTTTATGAGGTACAGTAGGTGTTAGTCAGCCCCCAGGACAAGAGCTGTGTCCCTGTTAATGTGTCAAAATATGAGAGAGGAGCCTAGGGCTTGGGCACAGAGGGTGATCAAAAGGAGGGTTACCTGAGGCCAAAATGGGGGAACTCAAGGTTAAAAGAAATCTAGCCATAAAACCCAAAGATTTTCTATAAGGTTTATTGTAGTAAAAAGCAAGTTTTATGTGTATATTTATTTTTTATTTGTATTTGTTAAAATATACATAAATGATTGTGTAATTTAGCACCCAGTCACAGTTTAAGGTTCAATAGATGTGATTTCTATATCTGTGAAAATGTTATAATGAAGCCATCATCAAACTGTAAAAATGTACCTGGAATATAAAGGTAATAGATCTCCATCTGTTTTAAACAATCTCAACCAGCATGACTAATTCTACCTAGTGAGCAGTGCGGTCATTTCTGTAAGTTGTTCTATTCAGAGTACATATAATAAATAAGATATACGAGATATAATATGGTTTTAATTTAATAAACAAATTCTACAAAAGATCTGTTACAACTACGGTTACACTGACACAGAAAAAACGGTGCTGTAATGGGTAACTGACAAGTGGAATAGATCGATCCTTACAGTCATCATGCCACTCATCAGGCCACTTTCAGGTCGGTATGGGGCGAACTGCCATTCCGCGCTCCATTTTTTAACAACGGATGCAACATTTGGATTGTCCAGGTTTAGCAAGCGGAAAGCCGTCATGTTCACGCCACTGTATCGGTATGGCTCCAGGTCAAGTGCAAAGAGATCCTTAAAAGTAGGCAAGAAGGTTTTTTAGACTGATAGAAGCTGGTGTCTCCTCTGTGCAAAACTGTAAGAGAGATAGCAGACAGGGGAAACAGCAAAGTACTTATAGTTTCCAGAAAATCTAGACATTTTGGACAAAAGCCCTTCATCAGCTGTGTAAGCAAAGTGCTTCTGAGGCCGTAGGAGGTTAAGACTAGTTGATCATTTGATTGCAGGGATAATGAAGGACTTTCATCATCAATGCCCTGCTTCCCTGAAAAGACTGTATAAGACTACCATTTAACTAGCTCACCATTTATACTGGATTGCTCAATACTTTAATGGTATGAAGAGAATTTCTGAGAAGCCTTTTGGAGAGTTTTCAGAGAAGCATCAACTTATTTCTATATACATATTAACTTATGTGATATATGTTGAATATATAAAACATGCAGTCTGAGCAGTAGGCCCACATCATATTTGCATGGCCATTTACATTTAAAATGCTGTTACCAAAATAGTCAACAATTTTAAATACATACCAAAGTAGTGAAGAAAAAATGGTAGTACTCTGTCATCATTCCCATCGACATTAGCTATATATACAGAAAAATAACAAGAACACTCTATAACTTTAAAATATAATATAAAAAATTCCATGTTTTAAAAGGAATTAAGAAAAATGGAACAACTTGAATACCCTGGATTATGGACATTCTACAATAGAAAGACCTTCAAATGTTAAAGAGTTAATTTTTTTTTCTTTTTCATTTGGTACCTGTTTAAGCAGCTCAGAGGCCATTTGGTAGGAGCAGTCAAAAATGACATAGAACTCCTGTTCCTTCTTCATCTCCTTGAGAAGTGGGCGAGCGTCAGTGCTCCCCGTGGGCAGCTGGCGAATACGCACCTTCATACCATTCCTGGAGGGTGCCTTGATCACCTCCTGCATGCGCATTAGGCCTGAGAAAAGTGAACAAACAAGGGAACTCAAATGAAGGACAAGAAATTTAGGATTAAATTTGCTGGAGTATTTTTTATTTTATGGACTTTTTTGAATTTCCCTAGTGTGAGAATAGTGCTGCTTTGAATCAATAAAACTGGGACCCAAATCATCTCCTGCCTTGTCTATTTTTTTTAAGCACACTTTAATTTTTAAGCACACTTTAATGTAGCATAAAAAAAGTTTGGAAACGTAAGTTTGATTCCCTGTAATTTAACAGTAGGTTTTGGAAAATACATGAAGAGGGTAAGCAAAGTACACAATCCACAATTGAAACAATTGCTTTACCTGTTTAAAAATAATTGATGGCGGTGTAAGACTGAGATTAACAGGTTTCATTCAAAGCAATCTTCAATTAGGCACATCTTGTACTTTAGTATTAATTTGAATAAAAAAATTACACAAAAAAAACATCAAATCTATAGATTAAATAAAGAAAAGACTTGACTGAAAATTATTTATTTATTTATTTATTTATTTATTTATTTATTTATTTATTTATTTATTTATTTATTTATTTATTCTTTCACCCAAAATAATACACACAAAATCAATCCGGTTTGTTAAGGAAAAATGTAATGATTACCTAATGTTTATTTTATACGAACAATACGACCTAAAAGTGATAAATTAGGGGATTAGCTGAAATTTTATATTTTATGTTACCATATTATGTAGATATGAATCATTATGGAAATTCTTGTGTTATCGCATTTTGTATTCAAAGGAAAGAAAATTGCCCAATAACTACGCCAATTATGCAGTTGATGGAGAGCACAAACCCACATAGCAACATGTTGCTATTAACATTACACTGCAGCATGGTTCCAAAATATTTAGGATTTGTTAAATGACTTTTACAGCACTGTGCTCTGTTAATGTATTCATGTAAATTACTATCCAATTTTCACACTTTCTCTATCCTTTACCAGTCAAAAAATTCTAAACCATAGGCTCATTCATTAGATACACTTTGGCTTAAAAAAAAATCTACCTAATATATATATATATATATATATATATATATATATATATATATATATATATATATATATATATATATACACACACACACACACACACACACACACACACACACACACACACACACACACACACACACACACACACACAGTGGGGGTGGGGGGGGGGTGTATTTAGTCAGCCACCAATTGTGCAAGTTCTCCCACTTAAAAAGAATTTTCATCATAGGTACACTTCAACTATGAGAGACAAAATGAGAAGAAAAAAAATCCTGAAAATCACATTGTCTGATTTTTAAAGAATTTATTTGCAAATTATGGTGGAAGATAAGTATTTGGTCACCTACAAAAAAGCAAGATTTTTGGCTCTCACAGACCTGTAACTTCTTCTTTAAGAGGCTCCTCTGTCCTAAACTTGTTACCTGTATAATGCACCTGTTTGAACTCGTTATTAGTATAAAAGACACCTGTCCTGAAACAGTCAGACTCCAAACTCCACTATTGTTAAGACCAAAAAGCTGTCAAAGGACACCAGAAACAAAATTGTAGACCTGCACCAGGCTGGAAAGACTGAATCTGCAATAGGTAAGCAGCTTGGTGTGGAGAAATCAACTGTGGGAGCAATTATTAGAAAATGGAAGACATACAAGACCACTGATAATCTCCCTCGATCTGGGGCTCTCACAAGATCTCAACCCAAAATAATCACAAAAATCCCAGAACCACACAGGGGGCATGTAAACCTTTAGTGTTTAAGCCACAATGTTTACTGAATTGCATTATTAGATTGAGACCGTACAATCATGCATTAAAATTAAATGGTTAATAAAAACAGTAAAATATATTCTTTAAAATGTCCTGTCTGGCAGGCCTTAAGGTCCTTTTAATGACTTAGACACTTCAGAGATGTTCAGGAACTTTTACACCCAGGTTTGGGAACAGCACCAAGAAGGACAGGTGAGCTATCCAGAGGATGGTGCGATCAGCTGAGTGTACCATCCTCACTGAGCTCCCTGACTTGCAATCCATCTTCAGCAAGCAGTGATGGACCAAGGCCAGGAAGATAATGAAGGATCTCAGCCATCCAAACCATGGATTGTTCTTACTGATGAGTTCAGGGAAACATTTCCAGGACCTTAAGGCCAATACGAAGAGAATGAGAAGCTTCTTCCCTCAAGCAATTCCAGCCCACAACCAGGGGACCACCAAGGAGACTATAGAGCCTGGATTCACATTTACAATTCCTATTACCTTATCATCTTTTTTTGCGTGCACACACACACCCACACACCCACACACCCACACATTTCAAATTGCACATCCTGAACAGCTGCACTTCATTAGCTATTTGATTTGACATTTTATCTGCTTCTACAATTCTGCTACATGTTTGTATATACTATATTTTATTTTATTTGTATATCTGCAACCATATTCTATTTTGTCAATTCTTCTGCATTCTATTTTTATTATTTAAATTTTCTAAGATTTTAGTTTTCATTTCATTGTATGTAATGGAGCATTAGTAACAAGCATTTCACTATGTTGTACTGTGTATGAGTATGGATAAATAAATAAAATTATATATATATATGATGCCTGCATTGTATATAAAACATGATTCTGGTTTTATATCAACTTTTGCTTATTTATACTGTTTACTGTGTTTGATGTGTGCTTTAATAGCCCACTGGCCTATCTAGTAACCATTGTTTGGAAGATCTTTTGATCTTCATTTTTATTCACTTGATATGCATTATTTAAACCTATCTGCCCATCACTCCAATTTCCTATTAATTAATGACTAGCAACTTACAGTTTTTTTTTATCAAAATCTTAATAGCAGGGGCCAAATGCTTGGAAAACAACAAACAAAAACCATCATTGCATTCTGCCACCTGCATTCTGTATGACTGCCGCTTGATTTCACCTCTAAAAAAACTTTATTAAAACACGTCTATCCATTGCCCACGCACATTTTCTTGACAGCAGTCAGCTTTTGCGTCTGCCTTTGCCTTCTTATTTTATAATTATATAAATGGATTTATTTGACAACAAGCATTTTTGTACGATAACTAAAAAGGCTCTGCCTGAAACATCCTCAGAGTAAGAATATTCCCCACCTGCCACTATTGTTTGCTACTTCAAAAATTTTTTACATGTTACCACCCCCTCGTTTTTTTCTTACTGCTGTTCATGAATCCTACATCCCAGTCAAAGAACATTTGGTTTAGTCTTGAATCAAGTAGCAAAAGCAGCCTGTTCTGAGTTTTTCTTCCCTTTCTACTGTTTTAAGTTCATTCCTCATACCAGAATTAATTCATTATTGGCACAGTTTAAAATTTTATTATTTTTTTATGCTATGATACATGACCTTTGACCTGGTCAAGATCTTCTAGAAACAACCATAATTGAGCTCATTAAATAATGATTGAGAAGCAGGAGACCAGGCCACATCAGTCATTAATTTGTGGAAATCCATTAGCCCTCATCTCATGCAGATTGGGTTACTCACTTCATCAGAATCATGTGGCTTAAAAATGCATATTGATACAGTATTTCACAAAAGTGAGTACACCCCTCACATTTCAGCAACCATTTTAGTATATCTTCTGAAGAGACAGGACTATGAAAATGAAACTTAGATATATTTATAGTATTCAATGTGCAGTTTATATAACAGTAGAGATTTACTGTCCTCTCAAAATAACTCAACATACATCCATTATTGTCAAAATAGCGGACAACAAATGTGAGTACACCCTAAGTGTAGATGTCAAAACTGTGTCCAAAGTGTCAATATTGCCTTAATCCTCCTGGGATTTCACCAGAGCTGCACAGGTTGTTGCTGGGATCCTCTTCCACTCCTCAATAATATCACAAAGCTGCTGGATGTTAGACATACTGCGCTTCTCCACCAACCCCTTGAGGATGCCCCACAGGTGCTCAATAGGGTTCAGGTCTGGAGACATACTTTGCCACTCCATCACCTTCACCTTCAGCTTCCTCAGCAAGGCTGTTGTCATCTTGGTGGTGTATTTAGGGTTGTTATGTTAGAAAACTGCTGTTTAGCCCAGTTTCTGAAGGGAGGGCATCATGTTCTGCTTCTGAATGTCACAGTACATGTTTGAATCCCTCAATTAACAACAGCTCCCCAGTAGCAGCAGCACTCATGCAGCCCCAGAACATGATACAACCACCACCATGCTTGACTGTAGGCAAGACACAATTTTTTTTTGGTACTCCTTATCAGGGCATTGCCACACATGGTGCCACCATCTGAGCCAAGATAATTGCATGGTTCCAACTTTGTAACAACAGTGTAGAGAAGACCCACATGCGGGTGTGATGGACAGCCTGCCAAATCTGCACAATCATTTATTACTCTCATGTCACGCTTTTTTCAAAAGGTCAGCTTTTTGGTGCTCATGCTCAACAAAATAACATCCAGACACTAACATGAGTAACCTTGTTATAGGCCAACCAAACCTCACACAGATGAATAAATACAATAGTGCTCCTAAAAATGCAATTAGTTCATCGCAAGAGTGTTGTATATTTCGTCGTCTTGATGAGGTGTAGTTGTCGGCTGGAAGGACTCTCCTTAGACACCGTATTTCGTGTAAATAATGATTTTTATTCAGCACAGAAATATAGCATCTTTACAGGCCTTCCGGTCAAGCCTGGAGTCAGCACGCTCTGATTCAAAGTCTGACTCCAGATCCATGTTTACACACACATTAAATGCTTGCCCGTTTCCTGGGTCCACCTCTTAATGTAAATGAGATGCATATGAGCTTACTATGCAATAATGTTGAACGTAAAAAGAAACCTGTCTTTGTCCAGACTGATGTGTTCCAGATGTACCAGGGCTTACATTCCCAGATCATAAAACATAAAGCGCATCCCTTTTTCCTGTACCTCGAAGTATATGGTGAACGGGGAGGTCGCCTCCCAAGAAGATATACATCCTGGACCACATTCCATATTTGTTTTAAGAACATTATCTCAACACTGGTGAGAGCGCGTATCTCTCACCAGTCTTAAGATAACATTAAGTCTACCCCCTACACTTTTGTTTACAGAGAACCATCTGTCCAGGCGGTTCAGTAATTAACTTTGGCCTCTCCAGGAATGTCACCATTGCAGAATAATACGAGTTTAGGCCTTTTGATATTACACATTTAAGATACTATACATTTAAGACACTACAAGAGCTCCACAGTTTCAGTCACCAATCAATGAACAATAATTTTAATTGAAAACTATTTCTGGTGAACTGGATCATGTTGTCTTGCACTGTCTTGCACTGTCTGTCTTGCACTGTTTGCACCAGTTTGCACACGATGCACTTTATGAGGATACATACTAGTCCTTAGCTCCGTGTTTTGTTATGTAGCTTTGTGTTGTTTTATGTAGCACCAGGGTTCCTGGAGGATTGTTGTTTTATTTCCCAGTGTACTGCGTTGGCTATACATGGTTGAAATGACAATGAAAGCTTCTTTACTTGACTCCAATTTTTTTTATAACAAGTTTTTTTTACATCTCAAGATCTTACCAGTTCTCCTGTCTGAGCTTCTATGGAGTAAGTTGCCCATTAGAGGTAGTAGCTAAACAACCTGAATCCCTGTCTCACCAGGCAATTCCTCCTCCTCACCCATGATGAACCCTGCTCACCCAATTCACCTCTAAAAAATATCTAATAGCTATTAAATCCGAATTTTTCTGAACTTCTTAATACCAATGTAATACCCTTAATCAGGATCTTACTAGTTTTACTCCCAAAAAGTTCATGATCAGCTACTGCGTATACATTTAATGCATATGCTAAAGCATTAATTCGAAGAAAAAAAATCCACTCAGTGGTCCAGCTGTTACAAGAAGCTTAGCACAGCAAAGCAATCTAGTAGTATAAGTCTCACGTCAACATTGGACCAAAGCTGAATGTTGCACCAGCTGCTGGTTTAAATGCAATGATTAGAATGATTGTTATTCTGGTCATGCTTTTTCAAACACAAATGTAGCTTTTAATGCTCTGAGAAAACCCTGTCATGTTTGCCATGTTCGCTATCATTAAATAACAAGTGAAAACTGTTGTGAAGTGAGTCATTGAACAAAACAGTTAGCTGCTTTTATAACTGATCATTTTTTTAAATGCAAATTTATTTTTTTAATGACATATGCATCAGCAAACACAAAATGAAAGCATGACCAGAGTTTTGTTTAATAGCAGGAAGATTGCAAATAAAAGTTTAAAGCCAAAATTAGCACCCATTCTTTAAATTTATATTTAAAAAAATAAACATGGTGATGCACTTGTTATTATACTATGTGTATTTCATGTTGCTGTCAAGTATGCATTACCTTTTTGACATTTGGCAGATGCCCTTATCCAGAGCAACACCCGATTTTTTATTTATACAACCGAGCAATTGAGCGTAAAGGTTCTTGCCCAAAGGCCCAGTGTGGACAGCTTGGTGGTGCTGAAATTGACCTGATTAGAAGGCTACAGTCTTAACCAATGAGCTACTGTAACACTTTTCATTTGCATTGAACCAATATGCATATTTATATTGAAAATTAAACCATGAAACGTGAAAAAGTGATAAATACAAGAATACAATCACAAACATTTTTAAACTGTCTTAGTAACTCACCTGTGCTATCTTCATAGACCACAGTTATAGTCTTCCACTTATAGTAGGCCACAACATCCAAAATGGCCCTGCTGATAGAGCTGTGCTCTGGATAAAGATTGATAAAGAAGGAGTCCTTGTTGTCCACAGAAGGATGTTTCCAGTGGGTCTGAATGTGTGGGACTTCGAGAGCATTACAGATGGACTGAACAGCACTGACTGAGGAACTGTGAGCAGGGCCAAAAACTGCAGCAACACCTAGAGCTAACTGGTCACACACTGACAAAGGAATGCAAATGAGTAACAAAAATGAATATGGAGTTAAAATAGAAAAAAAAAAGAGAGAGAACCAAGGACCATAACCACAATAAACACAGAGAATGAGTACACATAAAAGTAAGAGATGAAACAGCATACAATCAAAATAGAGAACAAAGGACAAAGAGAGGAGAAAAGACAGAAACAAATGAACTGTTAAATAGTTACCCTTTGTCCACGGCATTATATTTCTATACAGTATAATCTGAATTCTGACCTCTTCGAGAGGCTTCGAAACTGTCAAAAAAGTTCACTCTCTGGATGTCGTAGGTCAGTGTGGTGTTTGACATTAGTGATCTGTTGCGGTTGATACTGGTAACAGCAAATTTGAAGGCTAACTCATCCACGCTCACTGGCTCATTTTCCCGAGTTTCAAATATACCCCCTGCAAATGATGATAAATAAAGACAAAAAATAGAGAGAGAAAAAACAAATTTGTAATTGTGAATTATTTTTTTTTTGCCATTTTGAAATTGGATACAATAAAACATTATAAAACTATAAAGCAAAAATGTAACTATAAATATAAATGCAATGCTGTATGAAAATCATTGTGGATAACATTCAAATTAATAAGAATTTAAATAGACAGAAACGGTGTAAAACTAACACACTCAAACGTTAGCCAGTGTCATGCCCTCTTGCTTGCTGTGTACACAGCAGGTTCCAGATTTCCTCCCTTCTTTGCTCGTATAATAAGATTCAGTCTTCCGCAAGGGCTTTTCATGCTATTTTAGAGAGGGGATTTGTACCCATTCAACCAAAAAAGCATTAGCCAGGTCAGGCATTGACGCTTGGAGTGTTCAGGCTAGCTCTATGCAGGTCACTTAAAATCTTTCACTCTGACCTTAGCAAAGAATGTCTTCATGGACCTTGCTTTATGCACATTCGGTCAGTGCTGTTTTTTGCCACATTGCACTCCTGTCAGCATTGACAGACTACAACATATCACATGAACCTGCCACATGTCCTCTTTAATAAGTTTAATTTGTCAGTGGAGACTTGTTTGTGGCCTTACCTTACAGTATAATCTAGGACATCAATACAACAACACAAATATTCATTAATTAACACCATCACTCTCACCCTGAAGTTTTGAGGTTGTTTTTTGTGTGGTTGTTAAGTATGAAACACTAGGTAGCACTTGAATGCCAGTCATCACTATAAATAATTATGTCCAAATAAGCAGCAATGTAACAGTGTGTAGGTGGAGTCCATGAGTCATTAAAATATGGTCTGGTCTTCAAATAACCCTAAACACAATTAATCCATACAGAGTGGAAAAGGCCATATTTTCCTCAAGAGTCAATAGATATGTCTGCAGTAGGTCTATGCTATCCAACATCTTTACAGTAGACTTGGAGCAAACTTTACTGTGCCTGAAACCATCTCACAGTGCTGAAATAAAAACCAAGGGGCAGTTTATTTTTATTGGCAGAATATATACATGCACTCAGGTTTTTATTGCTGTTCATGTGTGATGTAATATGTTGAATGCATGATAGCGGATGCAAGTGCAGGGTAACAGAGTTTATTGTAAAACAGCCAAACAAATACAAATCGATAAGCAAAATAAAAATGTAATCCAGGCTAAAGTTAAGCGATATTAAAACAACAGGAACTGGGCAGAACAAGAACAAGAAAGAAACCGAGAGTCATTAAAGAAAAGGCTTAGATATTGTAGCATGCTGAACAAGTGACTCCACAAACGCAAAATGTACACAAAGAGGTATATATACAGACATTGGTTAAACACAAAAATGGCAGTGAAAGAGACAAGCACAAGAAAACCAATGATGGGGCAGATATAGGGACATGACATGAAAGAACTAAAACACATGGCTATAAACACTAAAATGGGGAATTGTTTCAGCAATGCTAGCCATCTGAGTAGGCACTTCACGCTGCCATAAACAGAGCGAGGGGTAATCTCTGACATTAAGAGTTGGCTTTAAAAACAACTCAGAAGCTCATTGTGTGACATACTGGCAATGGTGTAACCAAAAATTACAATTGTTTTTATGATCTTTTCAGAAAATACCAGAGGTGGGAAGTAACAACCCAATCAACCTATTTCCTGTTGGGTATTTTTTTAATCAACCCCTGGTATATAATTTCCTTTCTCTTACACACCACAGATGTAGAATAATTTATGAAGATAACAATGAACAAGGCAGAAGGCAACAATAGTAAACATGACTGAGAACAAATCAAATTCCCGATCACCTAATCATCATAATCTTTTTTTGCTTGTGTTTTATATGGTGGTTGTTCAGCCTGGATACATTGATTATGTAACAAAATAAGAAATTCATGTTGTATAAATATATTAATTAAGGCTGTCAAAAGGTAAATGAATTTTACCGGAACTAATTTTATTTAATCTTCCCGTGGGCTCACCACCTGCAGGAGGGACCGTAAGGGACAGTGCTGTGAGGATTGGGCAGCAGTCGAAGGCGGGGGCCCTGCTTAGACTGCTGCCCCCGCGACCCGAATAACGGATAAGGGGGAGAAAATGAATGAATGAATAATTTTATTATTGCGCAATTAAGGCAGCTCATTTTTGTTTCACCGTTTTTACTAAAAATATGAATAAATAAATATTATAAATATAAAAGTGCCAAAATTAAACCCATGAAATTACGGAGTAAGAGCTTTGAGGATTTGGTCTGTAGTTAATGTCAACAGTCCGCTACATTTACTCAGGACTACAGTTGTCTTCTGATCATCACTGAACATCGTTTATCTGTAATAAATGGACATTCGGTGCAACCTAGATGAGGAAGGGTCTACTTGGTTCTGGTCTAAATTCTGGTCTACTTTTATTTAGCAGTAAACTCCTTATTTATTATAATATCAGTACACAAAAAGTACTGTACATTCACTAAACTAAATAGATTGATCTTATTTTCATAGAAACATCCTTTCCAAATTTCAGAGCCATGATTATTGGTGGCAGAATAATTTGAATACTTGAAATGTTAGCAGTTAAATAAATGTATTATATACTGTACCTAAAAACCTCGATTATGACCCTTCAGGGTCTCCCAAAAATGCTGATTTGGTCCAGGCCGAATTTGAGTTTGACACAATTGTAAAGCTAACACAAAGCAAATTTCCCCATGTACTCTGTTCTAATGGCTCGATGACATCCACAACAGTTCTTATAAAAGGGACCTTGATTACTGCTAGGGAGCATGGTGCTTTTAGGGTGCTGATATTTTTTGTAATAGGCTGTATAACGCTTGCCAACAACCCCAGTTTAACCATCAATTACTTTCAGTTGGTGGAGCTAAACTCCAAAGCACCTGCTAATCCTCAGTCTGTGCCTGGCAAAGAGCCCCTTAACCTTATAAATCAGCATGCAGCTTCAGGAGGGCTTTATACTGTCTTTTCTGAATGCTGGCAAGGGTTTGGATGAGGTCAAGGGTGAGGACTCTAGCATGGCATAAACTTCCGCAAACCTAAATTTCAACACCACTGAAGAGGAGGAAGGAGAAAGGTTCTAGAGAGCATGACACACTTCGCTGTATTATTATTTTTTCTTTCTTTTTCTGGGGTACATTCAGTGCTTCCTTCTATTAAGTGAAAAACACACACACACACACACACACACACACACACACACACACACACACACACACACACACATTATTCTGCGTTTTTTTGCTAAATGGGTGGGTTTAAAAAAAGGACCCATGTACTAAGTTATTTAATACATTCAGATAAAAATATCAGGACATGAAAGCTGAAATGTCTGGTATCTATCTATCATCTCAAATAAATCTTTTGATCTTAAATACAAATGTCTCCAGAGTATGCCAAAAAAAGATTTGGGCCTACCTTTCCAGTAATTTCAGAAGGGATTGTAAAGAAGCATTTGTTGGTCATAATGTCATTAAATAACTGGACAACAATTTTCAATATTCTTTTTTAATAAGAAATTTGCAAATTACACTGCCCCTCTAAAACAAATTAACATGCAGAATACCATTTAATCTGCTCACAAGTTCATTCATAATGAATAAGTCCAATACTACAATGCCTACAGTGGTGGTAGCATCATGGTCTGGGGCTGCATGAGTGCTGCTGGTACTGGGAAGCTGCGGTTCATTGAGAGAAACATGGATTCCAACATGTACAGTGACATTCTGAAGCAGAACATGATGCCCTCCCTTCAGAAAATGGCCCGAACGGCAGTTTTCCAACATGAAAACGACCCTAAACATACTGCTAAGGTGAAGGTAATGGAGTCTCCAAACCTGAACACTATTGGGCAGCTGTGGGACATCCTCAAGCTATAGGTAGAGGAGCACATATCCCTTATTTTTAAAAATTAGTACCAGCACACTACTTCTCCATTCCTCAGGCAGAGCGCTGGTAACATTTTTTAAGAATAAGGGAGATGTGCAGACCTGCAGTAACTACAGGGGAATAAAGTTGATCAGTCACACCATGAAGTTATGGGAAATAGTAGTGGAAGCCTGGCTGAGAGAAGAGGTGACCATCTGTGAGCAACAGTATGGTTTCATGCCGAGGAATACACTACGACTGAAATATTTGCTTTGAAAATGTTAATGGACAAGTATAGAGAAGGTCAGAAAGAGTTGCATTGTGTGTTTGTGGATCTAGAGAAAACATATGACAGGGTGCCAAGAGAGGAGTTGTGGTATGTGAGGGTGGTGCAGGACATGTACAAGGACAGTGGGAAATGAGTGAAGTGTGCAGTAGGAACGACAGACTGGTTCAAGGTGAAGGATGGATTACATCAAGGATCGACTCTAAATCCTTTTCTGTTTGCAGTGGTGATGGACAGGTTGACAAACGAGGTCAGACAGGAGTCTCCATGGACTATGATGTTTGCGGATGATATTGTGATTTGTGATGAGAGTATGGACCAGATTGAGAAGAGCTTGGAGGTGAAAGCATGCACTGGAGAGAAAGTGAAATTAAATTTAGTAGGAGTATAACAAAGTACATGTGTGTGAATGAGAGGGAGAGCAGTGGAGTGGTGCAGATGCAGGGAGAAGAGGTGAAGGAATTTAGGTTCCTGGGGTCAACAGTGCAAAGTAATGGAGAGTGTGTTAGAAAAGTGAAAAAAAAAAGTGCAGGCAGGGTGAAGTGGGTGGAGAAGAGTGGCAGGAGTGATTTGTGATAGAAGAGTGTCTGCAAGAGTGAAAGGGAAAGTTTAAAGGACTGTGGCGAGACCTGAGATGTTGTATGGTTTAGAGACACTGGCATTAAGTAAAAGACAGGAGGTGGAGCTAGAAGTAGCAGAGCTGAAGATAAGTTAAGATTTTCGTTGGGAGTGACGAGGATGGACAGGATTAGAAAGGAGTTTATTAGAGGGACAGCGCATGTAGAACATTTTGGAGACAAGGTGAGGGAGGCGAGATTGTAAGGGTTTGGACATGTGCAAAGGAGGGACATGGGGTATATCAGTAGAAGAATGCTGAGGATGGAGCTGCCAGGAAGGAAGAAAAGAGGAAGGCCAAGGGGGAGGTTAATGGATGTGTTAAGGGAAGACATGCAGGTAGTTGGTTTGAAAGAGGCAGATGTAAAGATTCTCTATTGGGTTTAGGTCTGGAGACTGGCTAGGCCACGCCAGATCCTTGATATGCTTCTTACAGAGCCACTCCTTGGTTATCCTGGCTGTGTGCTGTGTTAGGTTGGAAGACCCAGCCTCGACCCATCTTCAATGCTCTAACTAAGGGAAGGAGGTTGTTCTCCAAAATCTCGCAATACATGGCCCCGGTCATCCTCTCCTTAATACAGTGCAGTCGCCCTGTCCCATGTGCAGAAAAACACCCCCAAAGCATGATGCTACCACCCCCATGCTTTACAATAGGGATGGTGTTCTTGGAATGGTACTCATCATTCTTCTTCCTCCAAACACGTTTAGTGAAATTATGACCCAAAAGTTCTATTTTGGTCTCATCTGACCACATGACTTTCTCCCATGACTCCTCTGGATCATCCAAATGGTCATTGGCAAACTTAAGACATGTGCTGGTTTAAGCAGGGGAACCTTCCGTGCCATGCATGATTTCAAACCATGACGTCTTAGTGTATTACCAACAGTAACCTTGGAAATGGTGGTCCCAGCTCTTTTCAGGTCATTGACCAGCTCCTCCCGTGTAGTTCTGGGCTGATTTCTCACCTTCCTTAGGATCACTGAGACCCCACGAGGTGAGATCTTGCATGGAGCCCCAGTCCGAGGGAGATTGACAGTCATGTTTAGCTTCTTCCTTTTTCTAATAATTGCTCCAACAGTGGACCTTTTTTCACCAAACTGCTTGGCAATTTCCCCGTTGCCCTTTCCAGCCTTGTGAAGGTGTACAATTTTGTCTCTAGTGTCTATGGACAGCTCTTTGGTCTTGGCCATGTTAGTAGTTGGATTCTTACTGATTGTATGGGGTGGACAGGTGTCTTTATGCAGATAACGACCTCAAACAGGTGCATCTAATTTAGGATAATAAATGTAGTGGAGGTGGACATTTTAAAGGCAGACTAACAGGTATTTGAGGTTCAGAATTCTAGCTGATAGACAGGTGTTCAAATACTTATTTGCAGCTGTATCATACAAATAAATAGTTTAAAAATCATATATTGTGATTTCTGGATTTTTTTTTTTAGATTATGTCTCTCACAGTGGACATGCACCTACGATGACAATTTCAGACCCTCCATGATTTCTAAGTGGGAGAACTTGCAAAATAGCAGGGTGTTCAAATACTTATTTTCCTCACTGTACATACATATATACACACACACACACACGCACACACACACACACACACACACGCACGCACGCACGCACGCACGCACGCACGCACGCACGCACGCACGCACACACACACACACACACACACACACACACACACACACACACACACACACACACACACACACACAGAGTATATATATTCCACTGTCAATATCAGTCTGTGATATAATGCAGTTTTGAAAGTTCAAACACTTGCAGGGTTAGGGTGATGCTCATTGCTCACATTATGAGTATGCTAATATTACAGCTTCCTGCAGTTTCATACTACAAAAGAACACAGTGGATATCAGGTCTAAAATGTGGCAGTTTTGTGTTACTGCAACAAAAGGTGCTAATAAGGACTATTTATAGTTTAAGTACTAAATAGTGTGTGTGTGTGTGTGTGTGTGTGTGTGTGTGTGTGTGTGTGTGTGTGTGTGTGTGCGCGCGCGCATGCTCGAGAGAGAGAGAGAGAGAGAGAGAGAGAGAGAGAGAGAGAGAGAGAGAGAGAGAGAGAGAGCGTGAGCGAGAGAGTTGCTGAGCTGATGATATGAAATAATATGATCTTGATACTGAAATCTACACTATATAGCCAAAGGTTTTGACTCTTCAGCAGACTAAATTGTCAGGCTTTTCTTTGGCCCGGATTGGTATCCAGGGATATCTGACCACTAACAATAACACATCACCTTGTCCAAGAGGGGCAACTTGGTGATACAGGGACTTAAACCCCCGACCTTCCAATCAGTAACCCGGCACCTTAACCACTGAGCTACCACTCCCACTCCCACTATTAATGCTCTCGTTCAAATATGAGATAATTTAATTTTATATGCTGCCTCTGGGTGAAATTATACATAAACATGGTATTCACTTCCATTGCTATGCTGATGATACACAGCTGTATATTTCAGCAAAGCCAGATGAGAGAGATCAGCTTAATGTTGAGGAGGGTGTAAAGGACATTAGACAGTAGATGCTTGATTACTTTCTTCTGCTTAACTCAGATAACGCAGAAGTACTTTTACTAGGGCCACATGCAGCTAGAAGCAAACTTTCTGATTACATAGCATCTCTGGATAGTGTTTCTGTTTCAGCGTGTATAGCAGTCAAAGATCTTGGTGTGATAATTGACCCTAGTCTTTCCTTTGAGGCTCACATGAATAATATTACCAGGATTGCCTTCTTTTACCTTAGAAATATGATGTCGTTTCAGGATGCAGAAAAACTAGTTCATGCTTTTGCTACATCTAGATTAGACTGTGACTGTAACGCTTTACTGTCTGGGTGTTCAAGTAAGTGCATAAATAAGCTTCAGTTAGTTCCGAAATTCAGCAACAAGGGTCCTCACCAGATCTAGAAAATATGACCACATCACTCCTGTTTTAATCAGTCTACATTGGCTCCCAATCAAATCTCGCATTGATTATAAAATACTACTACTGACGTTTAAAGCACTTAACGGTCTCGCACCACAGTATCTGAGTGAACTCTTGTACCAGTATGATCCCCCCCACGCCTACTGGTGCAGGCTATTTGTAAGACCCTCAAATAATGAAGACTATAGCAGGGGGCAGATCTTTCTCTTATAAAGCCCCACAGTTATGGAACAACCTTCCAATCAGTGTTCATGGATATAGTGTTTGGTGAACTGGGATATTTGTATGCTGTCGTCCCCTCACTCTCACACGTTCACTCAGGTTTGTTGACGGTGGTGTGGTGGGTCATCTCTTATCACAGAGATCCCTCATTTTGGTGTTACCTTCTGGTTCTCCCTTTTAGTTATGCTGCCATAGCGAGTCTTGCCGGAGTCCAAACTGCACAGTGATATTAACTTTCATACAACAATAAGGACACTTAATAATCAATCTCTCTCTCTCTCTCTCTCTCTCTCTCTCTCTCTCTCTCTCTCTCTCTCTCTCTCTCTCTCTCTCTCTCTCTCTCTCTCTCTCTCTCTCTCTCTCTCTCTCTCTCTCTCTCTGTGTGTGTGTGTGTGTGTGTGTGTGTGTGTCTGTCAGGATAAGCATGCTCCTGGGGTTCCAGTGACCACTGTTCTTGCCCCTCTTTCTTCCGTGGCTCTTCCCACTTCGTCCAGGCCTGCCTCTGGCTAGTGTTCTCTTCGATTGGAACAGATATTAATAAAAACTGTTTTATCTGCACTTTCATCTGGCCATTTTCATGTTGCATGACACAGATCAAATTTAATTGTGTTTTGTTTGTTTAAAAAAGAAACCTATATACACTGAGATGCTCATTTAACATTTATGGAAGGAGTCTCAGGTGCCAGTGCCTTGTAATAGTCAGTAAGATTTTCTGCAACAGGAAAATATATATTCTACTCTGAACCTTCTGGTTTTCATTTACTAAGACAAGCAGTATTTTATTGTGTTATTAGCATCAAGAGAGAAAATATGATCAGGGAACAGCTGTTTACATATGTTGCAAGTAATAACTGGAAAAAAATTAAAAAACAAATTTCATGTAATAACTGTGCCAGTTATGATTTGAAAATGAACTAGAAAATTTCATGTTGAGTGATTTAAGAACAAGAGAACATATTTTTATGATATTTCTTTTTGCTATATGTGACATACAAAAGTATTTCATATACAAACAGTATATGCTGGATTAAATTAATTGGACAAAGATATTCACATTCAACATATTTTCTCAATCACATAAAAGTATTCTAAGCCTGGTGAAATCATTATAGAACAATTTAAATGGAAGACTTCTATTAACACCTTAGCTGTTAGACTTTTTTTTTGTGCTATTTTTGAAAAGATTTATTTTACTTTCATTAGTTTATGAAAGGCTTTGAAAGGAAATGTAATAGTACAGAATGTTTAATCTTTCGTTGATTTCAAAGCATAAATTAGCCATTATTCCATCGTAAATTGAAATTATTTACAACATGATATGCCTGTAAATTATAAATGAACTGCTGCTGAAAATAACTCCTATAAATAAATGGTCTTTATTATGGCTGAGAACTAACTCTTTTGCCAGAGTGAAAGGTGCAGGGTGAACCCGTTACTAGAGTGGAAGTTAGTTATACTGTAATCCTTATACCTAGCCTTATGAGTGATCATAAAGTAGTATTCAATTTTTTTTTTTTTATCCATATGCGTTAATATTTTGCTGAAATCATTTGACAAATGTATTTTAAATGGCTGAACAATAACTTCAAGGTTACAAAAATAAAGCATGAAAATGTGGCCTACACTACAAGCAAATCTGTGAAATCTTTGAATCAAATCTGTGAAATCTTTGAATCAAATCTGTGAAATCTTTGAATCAAATCTGTGAAATCTGAGCATCATTCTAACAACTGAATAAACTTTAACAGACAGCAGAATTGTTACCAATTGTTACCATCTGCTACCATCTCTGTTTTAAGAACTCTCATAGTGAAATATTCCAAAGCCATATAATCGCAACTTTCACACGCTTTTCTTCTTATACTTCCTCTTCTTCCTTTAGGGTCGCCACAGCGGATCATCCGGCTCCACACTACCCTGTCATCTACATCTGCCTCTTTCACACCAGCTACCTGCATGTCTTCCATCACCACATCTATGAACCTACTTCTAGGCGTTACTCTTTTCCAACTTCCTGGCAGCTCCATCCTCAGCATTCTCCTACCGATATACCCCATGTCCCTCCTCTGCACATGTCCAAACCATCTCAATCGTGCCTCCCTCACCTTGTCTCCAAAACGTCCTACATGCTCTAATAAAATAATTTATAATCCTGTCCATCCTCGTCACATCTTTAGCTCTGCTACCATCTCAGGTCCCACCACAGTCCTATAAACTTTCACTCTTGCAGATACCCTTCTATCACAAATCTCTCCTCACTAGTCAACACATTTCCATCTCCATCCTTTATTGCTCTAACTTGCAGCACATCCTTCCCAGCTCAGTCCCTCTGCCTGACCAAATGTTAATTTATTTTCTCCTTCCTTAGTGTAGAGCTTCTCATATGGCTTTTCCTTTGCTTTTGCCACATCACTCTGTGCCTGCTGCCGCATTTCCTTGTACTACTGCCTACTTTTCTCATCTCTCTGCCAAATTCTTTTTCACCAACCTCTTTCTCCTTATGGTCTCCTGCACTTCCCCATTCCACCACGTCTTTGTCTTTCTTTCTCTTACCAGATGTCACATCAAGAACCTTCCTAGCCATCTTCCTTATCACTTCTGCAGTAGATGCCCAATCATCCAGCACCTCTTCATCACCACCGAGCCCCGGTCTGACCTCTTCCCTGAATCTCACACTACAGTCTTCTTCTTTCAGTTTCCACCATCTAATTATTTTTTCAGTTCTCACTCTCCTCCTCTTCATCATCATAGCCATCCTACAGACCACCATCCAATGCTATCTAGCTACACTGTCCCTTGCTAACACCCTAAAGTCTCCAATCTCTTTCAGGTTGCCTCTCCTGCATAGAATATAGTCCACCTGTGTGCACCTTCTTCCATTCTTGCACGTCACTCTATGGTTCTCCTTCTTTTTCAAATATGTATTTATTACTGCTATTTCCACTGCACTGTGTGCACTGGCTTGTGCAACTTGATCACGCACTGTTCAAATGTACCTTAAATTAATTTGTTACATGTCTTTAATACTTTAATCAACATGAACATGGACAAATATGGATGTTTTGTGCAAATGTATGTTTATTATAAGTAAAACCAAACTCAGCATAGAACATGAAGACAAAATATTCTAGTTAATGTTTAAAAGTAATTATGGTGTTTTGAATTACATAAATCATTAGGACACCCAAAGGAACTTTTGCTATGTTTCCGCACGGACGGTTTTATTGCCTGATGTGAGCATCATGGTGGATTTTGGTGCTTGATTTTAGACTTGAGACATCAGCAAACAAATGTTTAGTGATTAAAAATTATTTTCCAGTAAAGTTTATTTATTTTTCATATATCTAAGTAAAGAAAGGACGTCGTAAATAAATGTGATGCTTTTAAGGTTTTAATTTTGCCTCTTTTATTAAATTAATTTGCGTTAAGTTATAAAGTCATTATTTTTGACAGCCCTAGCACACACACACACACACACACACACACACACACACACACACACACACACACACACATATATACAATAATATGTAGATAAATATATTGTATATATGTGTACATATTATATATAATATAATATGTAGATAAAACTATCTTTTCACCACCAGGAAGGAATAGTGGTGAACTTGGAGACAGGGTCATGGGCAGGCTAGGATCATAGGTGCACGTCGGGAGTGAAAGCTGGATTATCCAACAGATGAGGTACTGTAGCTCCGTTTCCTAAAGAAATAAATGCTGTTAATGCTGAACAGGCCAGGACTGTTTGGCCTGGAGGCCACTCTGTGCAGCTTGGGACGGTTTTTCATCAACGCCTTGGGTGGTTCCATGAAATTCCAGAGTAAGAATGGGCGCTTTTGAGGATGGATTGGACTGTAGTTAATGTCAACAGTCTGCTACATTGACTCAGGACTACTTGTCGCTTCTGATCATCATCACTGTACCCCGCAACATCGTATATCTGCTATAAATGGACATTCGGTGCAACCCAGATGAGGATGGGTTTCCTCTTGAGTCTGATTCCTCTAAAGATTTCTTCCTTATGCCATCTCGGGGAGTTTTTCCTTGCCACAGTCGCCACCGGCTTGCTCATCAGGGACAAAGTTACTTATAAAGAACATATTCACTTTTAATCACCACATTATCTGTGTAAAGCTGCTTTGAGACAATGTTCATTGTTAAACGTGCTATACAAATAAAAATTAATTGAATTGAATTGTTTGGTCAGCAAAAGGGGAACCAACACAATATTAGGCAGGTTGGTCATAAATAATATTTCTGATTAATGGCCATATAGTTATACCTGATACTAAATAATGCTCATAATTTCTATACTTTCAATTACAATACAGGCTTATTTTAAAAACACTCAGTAACAGGCAGTAAATAGTTAACCAGACAACAAAACCAACTAATTAAATAGAAATTACATTGCAGCTATGTGCCAATCTTAATCTTAATCTTAATGATAAATGTCAACTTGCTCTGATAAATGTGTTCTGTGATTGATGTTCTGCACATTCTGAGAAGGAACAGGATTATTTGTGCACAAGCTGTGAATAAAAGCAATCACAATATTATTAATGCATTAGAATAAAGATATCTCTGAACATTTTGGCTTAAATCAGTGCCCAAAGGCGGGAAGTAACGAAGTACAAATACTTTGTTACTGTACTTAAGCAGATTTTTTTGGTATCGGTATTGTACTTCACTATTTATTTATTTATTTTAACTTTTTCCTTTTACTCATAAAATTTTGACACAAATATTTGTACTTTTTACTTCTTACATTTTCGAAACAGGCTCGTTACTTTAGTTTTAATCGATTAATTTGGTAAAATGTACATTTTTTTTCTTTTCACTGCGCGTTGATTTCAGCCCATCAACCTATTTCCTGTCATTGCACTTCTTTTTCAATCTACCACTGGTGTATAATGTCTTGGCTCTCACACACCACGGATTTAGACTAGTTTATGAAGCTCACAATAGTATAGCTAATGTGGATGAGACAGAGGGAGTCAGTGATGTTAACATGACTGAGAACAGAGACATTCCCGATCACCTAATTATTATCTTTTCTCTGCATGTGTTTTATTAATTATTAATTAGGGCTGTCAAAATTCAAACGCAAATTCCTTTTTAACAGCACAAAATTTTATTAACGTGCCATCAGTGCAGCAAGCATTTTTGTTTGACCATTTTTATTAAAAATATAAATACATAAATAAACAACTAAATATAAAATAAGCAAAAATTCAACCCTTTAGCAAAACATACATTTATTCACAACGTTCTTTTTTTACTCAGATATAAACTATATAAATAAACTCCACTAAACATTTGTTTTATTGATGCGCCAAGTTTTAAATCAAACGCCAAAATCCACTATGATTTACACAATTGACCCTCTGGGGGGCGACAAACGCTGGGGGGTTTTGTGTTTTTTTTTTTCCCCTCATAATGCCAAAACAAACCTATATTATCATTCGAATCCTTGAAGGATCCTCTTTTATTTGTATACAATTATAACAACAACAAAACGCTGTGCTTTTGTAAAATAAAGTAAACAGACAGGGGGGGCTCTCTGCCATCACCGTCATCTCCCTTTACAAACACATATATATGTATTGAAAGCTCAAAATGTCTACATAAACCAGTTCACGTCAAATACATACATTATTGTATAATTTTACTCAAGTACATATCAAAACCCAAACTTCATTACTTTAACTTGAGTAAAAAAAGTGAAGGTCAACTTTTCAACTTTTACTTGAGTATTTTAAAACATGAGTATCTGTACTTCTACTTAATAAAAGGATGTTTGTACTTTTGTTGCCTCTGTCACTGCCTCATGAAATGTAAATACAAAACATTTGACATAAGACATTTTCAGCATTTCAGTTAAAATGTGACAACACATTTACATGTAATTAGTAAACAACAAACAGCTGAATCATCATTCATCTGTAGTAATCACGCTATCGTAGTAAGTTAGGTACATCCTAATTACTGTATGATGCTAGTTTACTGGAATCTAATATCATAGAAAGAAGTCACAAAATATTAATACTATACCGAATACTGCAGGGGGAAAACACAGTGCATCTTGCTGTGCATGAAGCTACATAGCTGCAGGCCAGTTAGAAGTGCTCATGCTGACCCCTGCCCACCTCAGAAAGTGCCCACAGTGCCATGGAAAATTTGTGGTCTGGTCTAATAAATTACGTTTCTTTTTACATCACCTGGATGACAAGTTGCGTGTGTAGTCCTGGCACTCTCGGGAATGCTACTTTGACACATACTGTACCACCTGTATATAGTATACATACATCATTAAGTCATTAGCAGGTCTCACAACTAAATAATTACAACCTCAGATGAACAACAGCTCGTTTTATTATTTATTTTTACAAAAAGCTGAAATAGGGGAACCATGCATAAAAAACTAAGTACACATTATGATTTAATCGATTGTACAGCCACCTTTAGCAGCAATACCTTGAATGAATTGTGTTCTGTATGACTTTATAGGTCACTCACATCGTTGTGAAATAATTTTGGTCCACTACTACTTGTTTCTTCTGTTCATTAGGTTTTGTGGGCATTTGTTTATGCACAGCTCTCTTAAGGTCCTGCCACAGAATTTCAGATTGAGGTCTGGATGTTGAGTGGGCCATTGTACCACCTTGATTCTGTTATTTTTTTCCAGCCATTCTGTTGTAGATTTCTTAGTGTGCTTGGGATCATTGTCCTGTTGCATGGCTTGTTTCGGTCAAGCTTTAGCTGTGAGACAGATCGCCTCACTTTTATTCTAGAATGCTTTTGTATACAGAGGAGTGTAATAGCAACTGGCTGTAAGTTGCTGTGGCACCATGCTTGACAGTTGGTATGAGGTGTTTGGTTTTCGCCAAACGTGGCACTGTGCATAATGAAAAAACATCTCTAGTTTGCATCTCTCCAGTGTTCCAGAAGTCTTGTGGTTTGTACAGATGCAACTTTGTAAAGCTAAGCCAAGCAGGTCCTAATGATCATTAATTTTATATGTAGGTTGAAACACACTCATTAACTAAAAGCGAATCAGCTGTGTATGGGGCTTAAAACTGGGTGAGGAACAATCAAACTCTGCTACTAATGTGGGGTTGTGGAGGACAGCTTCATGTCACACACCATGGCAAGACTGACCAGAGCAACAAAACACTGCATCAGCAATGTCTGTTTCAGGCAAAGATTCAAATCAGACCCGGATTTCAAAATTTGCTGATCATGCTATTTTAAAGCATAAAGCAAAAAAAACCCGGGAAATGTTGAGGACCATAGCCAAGGGAACTTAATGCAGCAGATAAAAGACACATCATGCCTACTTCCCGCCAACATCGGAAAATGTCCAGCAGTTCCATCAGCAAGAACGGGCGAAAACCAGTGGGACCCAGGTACACCCATGTACTGTATAAAGGAATATCTGGCCAGAAGTGGTAGAAGAATTAGAAGAATTGTGGGCAAAAAGCCACACCTCCAAAATGGAAAAAATGCTAAGTGACTTAATGCAAAAAACATAGGAACTGGGTTCAGAAAAATAAGGTGATCTGGAGTGATAAATTAAAATAAAAAATATTTTGCTGTGGCACGAGGCAAGTTGTTTGCCAAAGGGCTGGAGAGCAGTACAATAATGAATGTCTGCAGCCAACAGTGAAGCATGGTGGAAGTTCCTTGCAAGTTTGGGGCGGCATTTCTGCGTACATACATAATGGAGTGTGTGTTAGAGAAGTAAGAAAAGAGTGCAGGCAGGGTGGAGTGGGTGGAGAAGAGTGACAGGAGTGATTTGTGATAGAAGAGTATCTGCAAGAGTTGAACGGGAAAGTTTATAGGACTGTGGTGAGACCTGCGATGTTGTATGGATTAGAAACAGTCGCATTGAGTAAAAGACAGGAGGTGGAGCTGGAGGTAGCAGAGCTGAAGATGTTAAGATTTTCGGTGGGAGTGACGAGGATGGACAAAATTAGAAATGAGTTTATTAGTGGGACAGCGCATGTAGGATGTTTGGTGACAAGGTGAGGGAGGCGAGATTGAGATGGTTTGGACATGTGCAGAGAAGGGACATAAATTATGTTGGTAGAAGAATGCTGAGGATGGAGCCACCAGGTAGGAGGAAAAGAGGAGGTTCATGGATGTGGTGGGGGAAGACATGCAGGTAGTTGGTGTGAAAGAGGCAGATGTAGAGGACAGGGTGGTATGGAGATGGATGATCCGCTGTGGCAACCCCTAATGGGAGCAGCTGTAAGAAGAAGAAGTAGAAGTTTGGAACAACCTACCTGCTGAGTTCCTTTAAAAACTGTGTGCAAGTTTACCTAAAAGAATTGATTCTGTTTGGCTGTTTGGGGTCACACAAAATATTGATTTGAATTGGATTCTCTTCCATTCATTCGCTTTTTATTTTACTACTTGATTAAAATAAACCATTTACACTTTTATTGTTAATTATGAACTGTTATATTTATTCACTTCAATCCCCTAGTTTTTGTTGCACAGCAATAGTTTTTTTAATCAACAATGCAGCAATACATTATATTAATATTTTAAAAAATATATTAGCATGAAACGTGATTTAGGTCACATGGCAGTATACTAAAACTTTCTGTTTTGGATTAACTTTAAACTCTACAGCGGATGGAAAAAAAAACCTACTATTTCATTGCCTACATGGTGCACTTGCACACAGAAAACAATATTCAAGTATTGTAATTGATCGGTATCAGTCAAAAAACTGTTGAACAAAGTGTTTATACAAAGTGTTTAAACAGAACAGAAAAAGGGTCAAATGTGGATGGGATTTCTAAAGAAGTAAAGAAACAGCTGGGACAAAAACTAGGTCACTCAAGCAATATGTCAAGCTCTTCAGTCCAAATCAGGGTCGGTGTTTTGGAGAGGAGGCTCAAATCAAGCTTTAGATAGAAAAGAGGATTAATGGAAGTTGTTAAAACTGATTTGAGGATTTCCTGAATGGCACTGGCAAACGATAGACACAGGCAGGGGGCATTTCTCAGACAAAGCACAGCTATAAATGTCTACATAGTCATTCAGGTCATTTTTTTATTTGTGAAATAGTAGTATGTCTAGACTCCTTTTTTATTCATGCCTAAACGTCAGGGCTCAAACCAGGAACTGATCTAGCCTTCACACAACAGAAGACACATGACGAAGTCAAAAAAGCAGTATATCAATAGTACACCGATATGAATTATGAAGAAAAAAAAAAAGGATAAATAAAAATAAATAAATAGGTGTTAATGCAGTTAAACATTCCCCCTGGGCTTCCCATGTGAGCTCGCAGTAATTGGTATTCCGATGCTCTCTGGTTTATGCTTTAAGATCAAGTGTTGACACCTGGTGCACATTATCAAGAAAAAGTAGCAAACATTTTCATGCATATCGCACAAGCTACAGCAAACTTGACAAATTTTACCTACTGGAGACATCTTTCAAATCCACACAACAACAAAAATGTTTCGGCCTTTTTGCTCACAAAAGCAAAAAAAAATTTTAAACTTAATACGTGTTTCAATGAGAGCACCAAAACAAAATTCAAACATGGGAAAACAGCAGAAACAAAGGGACAGTGTTTGCAAATCAAAGCTCACTAACAGAAATAAACTGACACTTTACAGCAAAATATAACACCATTCTGTCTCCAAGTCTCGACACCCAACATATGCTCCCAAATCTGGAGCTTGAAATCAGAAACCTTCCAGGTAACTTGGTGAAGTGAGCACAAAGCCTTGACCACTGAGCAAAGAAAAAGTACTATTGGTCATGTATGTTAAGAAACTTTCATCATTTCCTACATTCTGAATAGAGTTACATACAATGGCAGCATCCAAATGTTGAACATGATGGAGGACAAAAAAATTCAACTGAATTCTGAGAAACAGCCAAAGAATATATACACCTGAACTTTTTAGGAGTCTGTACACACAATATAAATGTTCTGAATTCAGTTTGCAATTTTTATGTAAGAATGAAGTGAAACATACACAGCGGTGGAAACAGGACTTGCTAGTTTGTGTTTTCCTCACATAATAAATGTCACACTTTGAACAGGTTGTCGGTTATGTGACACAGTGAAATGCACACAAGCCTAAATCAATTACGATTACGTCCACAACACAGAAATCGAAACTCCCTTACAGTTTCTGCAGAGATGACATGGGATTCAAAATGCATACATGACCAAATAAAGGCATGGAAGATGTGCTCAAGAACTCAAGAACTACAAGGATGTATTTGAATGGTAATTAATATGAACAGTCTGCTACAATGGCTTATAACCGCAGTTTGCAGTTCTGCACAGTTCACCACAACAATGATAAAACTATAACAAATAGACATTCGGTGCCACCCAGATGATGACGGGGTTTCTTTTTTGTCTGGTTCTTCTCAAGGTTTCTTCCTCAAACCATCTTAGGGCTGTTTGTTAGGCATAAAATGCTCGTTAGGCATAAACTTATAAGGAAAAAGCTGTAAAGCTGCTTTGGGACAATATCCATTGTTAAACTCTTTATACAAATAAAAATAAATTGAACCGAATGTAGCAATGTAAAAAAAATAAATAAATAACCTGTACAAGAGCCCAAACTAGATATTTTACTATACTGTATAACAATAATGGCAAAACAAATACTACAGCAGACTCACTTCTGCAAGGAGGATTCATAAGAATGGATTGTGCATGAGGTTAAGAAGAACTGAAAAAAACATCTAAATGAGAAAGATTGAATAGTTGGAATAGTCTATGAATCGTTTGCCTCAACAAAATTGACACTGATATTGGTGTTAATACCAAACATTAATATTAATCGGTCATCCGAACAATATCTGTATTTAGTATTTATTTCTTTTTTTCACTTATTTCCCCCAATCTTTCCTTCTTTCCTTCATTTCTTTCCTTCCTTTTATAACATTCAGACGTTTAAGTCTAGAGAGTCGGTTTATGTCTTTAGGGTGTATAAAGGATCCATATAAACACTTGTTTTCTCACAGGGTGTTAATTCACTTTCTCGATATAAGTTTCAGAGAAACCATTTTACAGACCTGTAGATCTTTTAGATACAAGTGTACTTAAAAGAATTGATGCTGTTTTGCAGCAAAAGGTGGTCACACCAAATATTGATTTAATTTGCATTTCTCTTCAATTCAATAACTTTCCATTTTGTTCAACGATAATAATGAACACTTCTATTTTTAAAAACAGCAGTTTGTGTCTTAAAAAAGTATGTCCTCCTCCTTTGCTGGAGGGAACGCATGTAGGAATTTGCAAATTAGTAAATCAGAGAGAAAATAAGAAAGAAGAATAATAGAATTTTGTTCCAAAGCAATCATTTTTAAAAACAATGCAGCAATAAATAAATAAATAAATAAATAAATATATATATATATATATATATATATATATATATATATATATATATATATATATATATATATATATATATATATATATAAATACACACATATATAAGTATGATTAAGGTCATATGGCAGTATACCCAGAATTTACTGGTTTGAATAAACATTCAACTCTACATCGTAGTACAAGTTTTTTCCTACAGTCTGTTAATTCACTTGCTGGATAGAAGGTTCAGAAGAGAGACACTTGTGCACAGACCTGTAGGTTCACCACTGAGTTTAAACACAGAGAGAGTGAACATGGAGCATCTCACATACACTGAAATAAAGGCTGCCAGGAAACGTACCGATTCGGAGGACCTGGTGTTCACTGAGACACAACTTCGACATCACGAAGAAAAGCCAGAGCAGCAGCCGGGCTTTTTTCTGCATAGCTCCGATCTGGAAACTGCTCCCAAACTTCATCTTCATCTTCCTCAACGTCCAGGGACGACGCTTTCGGGTCAAATGCACGCGCATACGCTTCCGCGCTGTTTCCCCTGCTTTCTGATACCTGCGTGAAAAACTGGGTAAAGGAAGTCTTTCCAGACTCGAACGTCAAATGTTCAACATTTCTTTATCTTCTTTTCCTTTTTATGTTCTTGTTTCAGTCCGTGTGCTGAGCTTGAGAAACAATCCCAAATGGCACTTTGTACATAACGAACACCTGGCTGAGCGCGTGACCGTGTTATTAGTGCGGTCGGTGTGGAGGCGCGTGCACCGTGCGCTCTCGTTGTGAACGCGCAGCCCACAGAGGGTCCGTGCGGGTCAGGAAGCACAGGCTGGGTGATAATCAGTGTTGAAATAAGGGTTTTGGAATATTCGTGGACATTTCCACTTATTTATCCAACTGTTCTGAGGGTTAAATCACTGTATCGCAACTGTGACATTTTGTACAGAAGATATTCCGTATATTAATTAATTAGCATAAAACCAAGAGTGGAAAGTCGGTTGGGACAGATGAAATACCAGTAGAAGCATAGAGATGTTTAGGAGAGATGGAAGTGGAGTTTTTAACCAGGTTGTTCAAAAAGAAATGTGAGAGGATGCCTGAGGAATGGGGAAGGAGTGTGCTGGTACCGATCTTTAAGAATAAGGGAGATGTGCAGACCTGCAGTAACTACAGGGGAATAAAGAGGATCAGTCATACCATGGAGCTATGAGAAAAGAGGTGACAATCTGTGAGCAGCAGTATGGTTTCATGCCAAGGAAGAGCACCACAGATTAATTATTTGCTTTGAGAATGTTGATGGAGAAGTATATAGAAGGTCAGAAGGAGTTGCATTGTGTGTTTGTGGATCTAGAGAAAGCATACAATAGGGGGAGGAGAGAGGAATTGTGGTATTGTATGAGGAAGTCAGGTGTGTCAGAGAAGTATGTGAGGGTGGTGCAGGACATGTATGAGGAGAGTGTGACAGCAGTGAAGTGTGCAGTAGGAACGACAGACTGGTTTAAGGTGGAGGTTGGACTGCATCAAGGATCGGCTCTGAGCCCTTTCTTGTTTGCAGGTAATGAACAGGTTGACAGACCAGGTCAGACAGGGGTCTTCGTGGACTTTGATGTTTGCAGATGATATTGTGATTTGTGGTGAGAGTAGGGAGCAGGTTAAAAAGAGCCTGGAGAGGTGGATGTACACGCTGGAGAGAAGAGGAATGAAAGTCAGTAGGAGTAAGACAGAGTACATGTGTGTGAATGAGAGGGAGGGCAGTGGAGTGCTGCGGTGCGGTTGTAGGGAGAAGAGGTGGAGAAGGTGGAGGAGTTCAGGTTCCTAGGGTTAACAGTGCAAAGTAATGGAGAGTGTGTTAGAGAAGTGAAGAAATGAGTGCAGGCAGGGTGGAGTGGGTAAAGAAGAGTGTCAGGATTGATTTGTGATAGTAGGGCATCTGCAAAAGTGAAAGGAAAAGTTTATAGGACTGTGGTGAGACCTGCGATGTTTTATGGTTTGGAGACAGTGGCATTGAGTAGAAGACAGGAGGCTGGAAATGGCAGAGTTGAAGATGTTGAGATTTTCATTGGGAGTGACGAGGATGGACAGGACAGCGCATGTAGGACAGTTCGGGGACAAAGTGAGAGAAGCCCGATTAAGATGTGCAGAGGAGGGACATCAGTAGGAGAATGCTAAGGATGGAGCCGCTGGTAAGAAGGAAAAGAAGAAGACAAAGGAGGAGGTTTATGGATATGGAGAGGAAAGACATGCAGGTAGTTGGTTTGAAAAAGCAGATGTAGAGGACAGAGTGGAATGGCGACAGATGATCCGCTGTGGCGACCCCTAATGGAAGCAGCTAAAAGAAGAAGAAGAAGAAGAAGAAGAAGGAAGAAGAAGAAGAAGAAGAAGAAGAAGAAGAAGAAGAAGAAGAAGAAGAAGAAGAAGAAGAAGTGGCATATTTAAACAGCCACTATTCAGTATCCACTGAGTTGGACTGTATAGTGAAGTAAAAGCAGCCAAAAAGTAGTCAACACCTTCAGGAATTCCTTCAAGATTGTTGGAAAACCATTCCAGGTGACCACATGCTTTAACATTTAACATGTATTGTTTACCTGATAATTCTATATTTGTCTTGTAATAATTGTATTGTCTTCAGTATTAATATACAATGTTAAAAACAATAAAAATAAAGAAAAATAATTATTTGAGACAACTAACAACTAACTATAAGATCCCAAGATGAGCTCTACGGAACAATTTTTTTAAGGTGTAGAATGGCGCCATCTAGTGAACTTTTATTTTCTCATTCTGAACACAAGTTTTTTTAACCCCATAGGTCAGTGAAATGTACTCTAGCAAACCAGAGGTACACAAACTTTTTCCTATGAAGGGCCTTGGCACAAAAATAAATGTTGCATTGTACCAAACATTATATAAAAAATGTAAGATGCCATGGTTCCTTTCACTTATGATTTACTAATATTTAAAAATGTATAAAGACATAGACCATGTTTCTGTAATCTGTTTAATTAATTCAGATTTATTTTCAAAGTTCTAGTTCGGTAAAATATTTAGTACAATAAGAAACAATCCAATTTATTGCACTATAGACTTCAGTGCGTAATACATCTATTCAGTGACATCTAATGAGCGACATGAGGCTGGTCTTTTTTAATCAAAAGTTATTTTCAAATAGCAACATATTTTCTTTTTCCCTTTTCTCATATATAGCATAGTGACCCAAATTAAAGGTCAACACAGGCTGTACTGGGGTTCAGTGAATGCAGCTGATAGACCTGATTTTACTCATCAAATTATAACCATTTTTATTAAGTGTGCCAACTGGGTAGCTACTTAACTGAAGCAAGATTGGAAAATATGTGCAAATTGGCAGTTACACAAGACACAATACACCCATCAAAGCATTGAAGACCAGATTGGGGCAGTTGCTGGCATCCAGTATATTGTTTGGGCGAACGATATGTTGGGGTATTTTTGATGTCTGTAAAGTACTATAGGTTAAGTCAGGTTAGGCCCAATACATTTATTTATATAATTTACCAAATGCTCTTTTCCCAAAAGCACAATTAATTCTAAGTGGAGCATTCACCAGATTCTGAATACAAGTTTAATTACAGGAAGAGTTTTTTGTTTTTGTTTTAAGAGCTCTGTTTGAACAGTTCCTTTTTATCTAAAAACTTTGTTTATTCTTATTTTTATTCCCCGTTTCTTCACTCAACCACTTTTTTTTTACATCCAAATTGCTACATTACTTTATTATAAGTGTTATTACAAGTGTCAGTACATCCATATGCAGTCTCACATGACTGTTTGATATTAATTCACTGGAACACATAGATTACAAAAGGCAGGTGCTACTTCCTGATTATAAATATAAGCATCTAATTCATAACTATAAAAAGGGTAAATGCTTTTAGTAAAAGTTTTATTAGACAGATGCACTGTATATAGTTGCAACAATTGACATTTTTTAAGACACTACTGAAACTAGAATTTTATACTTGATATTAAATTGGTCTATAATCTGGTTGTTTTTTTTTCTTCGATTGTTTGTTTCACTCTCTCCCTTTGTCAAACAACCTCAGTGAACTCTGTTTCCCAGAAATCACCACAGCTTACAAATATGGCAGTCAGAAATTACACTTTCCACAACTGACTCTATTACATTCACAGTCACCTGACTACTAACCACACATACTTGTCAGCAATTATTTCTCACACTTACTATATAAGAAGCCTAAGTTGTACCAGCTCTAGGTTTTTCCACTTTTGACTTACCAAGACTCTGGATTTTATCTGTTTGTTTCTGGATTTTGATTGTTGGATTTGTCTCATCTTTGTTGTTTGCACCTTGACTGAACTTTGCACATACTTTTTTAGGAACGATTTGGGAATTTTACTGGGATTTGTTTGTCTGACTGTTTTCAATAAATTTGCATCTGTCTCTATTCACTTGCTGTGACACCCTTATTACTAAGTCAAGTTTATGTGTGTATTCATCAATAATGCACATTATACTCAAGCAATCCATGTTAAAATGCCGATATAAATAAAGAACTTTTATTTAAGAAGCGCAATAATAATAGTTCACGAAACTGTGAGCGTACATTTTAAAAATGAACAATGTAAAAGTTGAAGAATATTTACAGTTTTTTTACAACGCATCTCAGCCAAAAGTTTTCAAAAGCACATATACAGGAAGTGATTGCATTTTACATCATTTCACATACATTTAAAAAATATAACTTCTCTTTCAGAAATACGCTCTGTCCACCATGTTCAAAACAATCGTTGTGAAAAACACAACAAAACGTCCGAATTCATCAAAACCTTATATGTCACCTGATTTAATTCTAATTCACTGCCTTTCGAACTGTTCAAGTGTAGTTCATGATATCAAGTGAGATTGGTGATGTTATATCAAATAGTTGTCAGTGACGACTTTACGTGGGTGTGTAATTCAGTAGTATACCTTTATAAAGATAAATTGTGACTAGTTTGGTACTTGGAACCAAAAGCACTCAGGTCATTGCAGTGTGCAGGGCTAAAAGGTCAAGGCTTTACACCTTCCCAAAACAACTGTGATAGAAAATTCAAGTACAGCAGGATCTATGCTAATAATTTAAAATATCCCTTTAAGTGGTTAGGGCTGGGTAATACTGGACTGGAGGGCATGCTGTAAAATCAAAAGGAAAAGAAAGATCAAGGATGTCGCTGAGAAATCGTAAACGGTGGCTTTCAGAGGATCATAATAGCAACGATATGCTTTTGTGCTCTGGACAATGTGATCTGCATGGTGCTGTTAAGTAAGACGAAGCTTGAGTTTAGCCATGGGGTTCTGGACATCACAAACACACACACAGCCCTTGAGTAAAGAACAGCGGTCATAAGCTATGAAAACAGGACTGACCCACGTTCCTAGCGGTTTTACAAAAATAATTATTTTGGCAACTAGGTTTGAAAAGGAAGTGTAGCTGCCTACAGGATATGAGTGCACATTATTCAGCATGTCAGTGTGTTTTCGTTTTAGAAACATATGGCTGTCCCCAATTACTGTGTGATCCCATTCAGATGTTTTTCAGCATCTTAAGTCATCCCATCCAGTCCCAATAAACTGCTTAAGAAATGAAGAGTTCAGATATCGTGTAACTTCATCCAAAGATGTGCAGGGACTTGGGTTTTATGATGTTGACCCATATTGCTTATTTAAGCAGCTGTCGAATGTATTTACACCTGCAACCATTTCCTTTGACATTTTGTCTGACAGTAAAGACAAAGGACTTGTAAAATCGACTTCAGAAGATATCAGTGCCGCAGCCACCGTTAAAATCGTCTCTGCGAACCCAGATAACCTCCACCTCCCTCTGAGGCACATTGTCTTCTACAGCACACTGCTTACGTAGCGGAGTCAACCTTAGATGGCCAAGGGACTTTTCCGGCAGCTTGTTTTCTGAACCTTTGCTGGGAGCTATGTCTTTGTCCTTCTTGTCCTCGTTCTTTTGCTCCTCCTCTACTTCGGCTATAAGAGCTTCGAAAGACTCTTCCAGGCTAGGCTCAGCAGAAGAACCTTTGACAGACTCGCAGTATTCGTCATCATCGCTGAGGATGTCTGTCTCCTTTACGTCCGTCTGTCTGTCATACAGCTGCAAGTCAAACTGCTCTTCCACCCAGTGGTCGGTGTCTCCATCCGTCCTATGATTATTCTGGGATGGAGACACATGATCTCTCTGAGGAAAAACTGTGGAGTCTTGACTGGTGCAGTTGTCAAAGACAATGTCGGTGTTAATGGTGAAGCGATTGCGTACAAGTCTTTTTCGGCCCAGGTTTCCAGGTGGAGCTGAAACTGAAAGGAGAAGGGAAAAAACTGTTAAACAGTTTTAGCACTGAGGTCTCTTGACTTGATCAGTAGATCAGTAGCTATGCAGGTCTAACACAAAAATAAAGGATTTGGAGGTTTACCTGCTCTGTTTATGGGCCTGACTCCTTTCAGTGCGAAAAAGCGTTTTCCTCCAAATGGAATATACTGCTGACTATGAGGCAAACTCTCTGTCTTCAACAGCTGCCGACGCTGTTTGTCCCTTAAGACAGAGTGCACTGTTTTCAGGAAGTCCCTTTTACTCTCAGAGGAACTGGAATAAAAGAAAAAGCGAAGTGATCATTACATGTTTGTTGCATAGCTGATACAACAGGTTCATGTCCTAAGCAAAAGAATAATCTATGTAGCCCCAAAATAGCTGCTTTTAACAAATATGCAGTTAATTAATTAATATTTCTGAAAACAACAACAACATAATCCCAGTCTTCCATTGTAAATACAACGCATGACTTTCAAAGATAAAAATTAAATAATGAAATTTATTTTCTGGCGTCAAATGACGCTTTTGGTAAAAGATTCTTTAGCGACACCAATGATCAGAGGAAAAACTAGTAGTGTGTAGTAGTATTACACTGTTGTGATTAAGCAGAGTATAAACTTTCTTTCAGCTTCTCCCATTAGGGGTCACCACAGCGGATCATCCGTTTTCATGATCTGCATGTTTGATTTGGCATGTTTTTACGCTGGATGCCCTTCCTAACACAACCCTCCCCATTTATTCGTGCTTGGGACCGGCACTAAGAGTGCACTGGCTTGTGCAACACTAATGGCTGGGGTCGGTTCCCTGACTGGGAATTGAACCCGGGCTGCAGCGGTGAGCGTGCCGCATCCTAACCACTAGACCACCAGCGGACCCTAGCAGAGTATAACCTACTATTAAATCATATAATAGTCTTGCACTAGAAAACACATACCATGTGATGTTCACATGGTTCCAGTCTTACCTACAACACAGATGAAAAGTTCTCTCTGGCCTTCCTTCAGACTCAGATCTTATGTGAACTATCTCACATACTGCTGTTCCATCTGAATCTTGAAAACATAGGGGGAAAAAATAACATTTGTTTAATAGATTGTCAACTTTCAACACAGAATCACCACATGTAATGGTGCAAAAATAAATTACAAATTAAAAAGTGGAAGACTGCAGGGATTTAAGAGATTTTGTTTAATGATAAAAGGCAGAGCATGAGGCCACTACTTTCCCATTTACTGAAAAACATGCACTGCAATTGTCCGTGTAACATCTACATATGGAATATTGACAGTGTATAAAAAAATTGAATATGTTATATCTTTTAGAAATTGCATGGAATAGTTATCTCTATGCGACTCTGATTTCATAGGATTGTTGAATCTTCCAATAGAAATGTTTAAACAAGGTTTGCAAACATAATTAATAGCCATATATATATATATATATATATATATATATATATATATATATATATATATATATATATATGTATATATATATATATATATATATATATATATATATATATATATATATATATATATATATATATATATATATATATATAACAAGCACAGTAGGAGACACACTTGTTTGTTTTTTTGTCAAGCTCACATGGCGTCTTGAGTGAACATCAAATTGTTTGAATAATTTGTTTTCAACACATAATCAAAATCTCAATCTGCCTTTTAAATAGGAAAGTGGTGGAATGAAAGACACTATATGGTAGACTCACTGGTAGTATTGCGGACTTGGAGGGCATCTGAAGGAATCATATGCCTGAATCGAAATGGGTCTCTCTCATCAGAAACAAAGCCTTTGTGAGACGTTCCCTACAGTGAAAGAAAGAAAAAGTATAAAGACATATATAGTATAAACTATAACAATTCATAAAGTCACAGACGAAAGGGTCCAGTTCATAATTATTGGCCACCTTCAGGAGAACAGGCATATGTATGATGAGACATATTTCTCATAAATTGGAAAAATTTCTCAGAGAAAATAATTTGCATACTGTGCCGAAGTCTGCAGTTAGTAAGGTCAGAGGAAGTCCTGGTTATCTATAGCTGTTTTTACAACTAATGAGAACTTTTAAAGAGTTTTCTCCTCTGACATTTTTATTGCAGACGTACACAAAGTACGGCACAAAGGGCCAAGCATACATGCGTTAACAGTAATCATGCTGTCAGGACCAGACTTGTATTGCCCATGCTGTAATTCTCTTATTGTATAATAAAAGAAAAAAGCACCAAAAGCACTCACAATTTTCTTCTTTTGCTTGGAGCAATCTTTGTACACAAAAACTATGGCTGTCTTGAAAACTGAAAAAGAAAAGCAGAGAGAAAGGCATTAGGCATGGGAAATCAGAAAGCATGCCAGAATGTAATAGAATTCTTCAGCACAGATGGTTGACTAAAAGGCACTTGGGGCTCTATGTTCCTTTATTTTTTTTTTTATCATCCTTTTAGTTTTGCATTTAAAGGAATAACCTCCAACCGAGATTTATGGGCAAATCAACTTTAATGTTACCTGGCTATGTACATTCTTTCTTTTCAGATTTTCTTTAAAGACTAATAAAAGCAATATTATTGTGCATAGCACCAGCTGTGATTCCAAAGCAGCCATGGGCAGTGGTATATGATAACAAAGCAGAAATACTGTGCTTCCATCCCCCTATGTTTTGAGAATAGTTTTTATCCCACATTAAACTTTAGGTTGTCCTTTACCTTTAGTCAATATTGAATAACTATAACTTAAGTGCAAAAGCTATTTTATCTTCTTTAATTTTATTAATTTGGGTTTTTTATTTTCAGTCAACATTGTATGCATCTACAGAAGCTTATATGACTCGGACAAACAAAACAGTAAACTATCTAACAAATGATAATGTTCAATATGTTCTTTAATAGCTACCAAATCTGCACTAATTACAACCATGATCAATAAAAATACCTTTTTTTGGTTATGTAGAAAACATTTTTAGATTTTTGAAGCTAAAATTGTACATGGATAGAAATAGTCCTGTTAACATGCTTCTTCTTCTTCTTCTTTTTTTTTCAGCTGCTCCCATTAGAGGTCACCACAGCGGATCATATGTCTCCATACTACTCTGTCCTATACATCTGGCTCTTTCAAACCAACTACCTGCATGTCTTCCCTCACCACATCCATAATCCTCCTCTTTGGTCTTCCTCTTTTCCTCCTTTCTGGCAGCTCCATCCTCAGCATTCTCCTACTGATATACCCAATGTCCCTTCTCTGCACATGTCCAAACCATCTCAATCGGGCCTCTTTCACTTTATTCCCAAAATGTCCTACATGCACTGTCCCTCTAATAAACTAATTTCTAATCCTGAGACAGATATAAACTATGTAAACTGTAATCGCATCACTGAATAATAAGATAATGTAATTAATTCACTCTTTAGCTAAACAATCAGTACATCAATATCAATATAACACTAAATTAACGATAAAATTAACACTAATCCCTCCGCTGTCAAAATGTCAACATTACACTTAGAGAGTCTTTTTACAGATGAACACTATATAATGTTTAAAAGCAGAAATGTAGGTCATCAGTAGAATGCTTTCAAACCTAATACTTTCTTTATGAGTTGCTTTAACTTTTACACAAGTCATTTTCCAGAAAGGGTGACAGTAAGTGCAAAGATAAAGTAATAAATAAAAGAATAGATTCTATTTCAGGAGGCGGTGTACCACTTTTTCTCTCCCTTCATATCATACAGACATGAACAGAAAGAGAGAGAGAGAGAGAGAGAGAGAGAGAGAGAGAGAGAGAGAGAGAGAGAGAGAGAGAGAGAGAGAGAGAGAGAGAGAGAGAGAGAGAGAGAGAGAGAGAAATACTAACCAAAGGCAGCAAGCTCTGGGTCTTTCTTTCCCTTCATAAGGGAAGATGGAGGATTGATCCAAACCACAGTAGCATGCAGTAGCAGGTCACCCATAGATAAATCAGCCACCTGAAACACACATAATGTAGAATCTTACTTTGTACGAATTTATAAGTAAATGTATAACACTGCTTTTTGGCCAAAATAATTTTAAACAGGTTTTATCAGCTAAATTACCTCTTTCTTTTCGGTACTCTGCTCACTGATGAGCTGGTCAAAAACAGCTCCGTACTCCTCATGGATCTTCTGCATTTCATTGATGTGACTGGCTACTTTATTCATTGCGTTCATAGCAACTGGATATGAAAAAAACAATGCCAATAGTCAGTCTATGAAGGAATACATATTGCTCTTGATAACTTAACTATGCTGTATTTATATGGAATCTCAAGTGGTCTTCCAAAAGATGATCAAAATATTATAGATATTTTATCAGAGTTATAGCTTATGAACTTTTGATGAATTTGGTTGCTTTGGCCATCAGCTTATGGAATATGGAACAATGACAGTGAGTGTAGAGTAGGCAGGACCAGTGGTTTCTTTGCATCAGTGGTTATCAAAAATGAAAGCTAATAGAATTTAAAATAAAATAAAATAAAATAAAAGATTTCTTAGATTTTGGTCTTTGTGGAAGCATTTGCTGTTTCATAAAAACTGTAAATGGGAAATCACTGTAGTTTAGTAGCCTATTCATGAATATTGAATATTATGAATTGTGATTATTGTTAGTCCTATAAAAGACACATTATTTTTTGTATTTACCATTGAGATGGTAGTGCTCCTCACTATCAGGGTCCGTAAGACAGTAGAGCTCTCTGAGCAGCAGAGGGTATTTCAGTACCCTCTGGATTGGCTTGATCAGGTAGGACTCCAGAGTGGATGAGTGTTGCTGCCTCGGGTTTCTCTTGGCAAGGAATGCTTTAAACTCAGGGTCTGTTTTAGCTATTTTTACCCAGATAGAGGGAGAAAAAAAATGTTCAAACAAGGGAACAGTCACAACAGCCTTTATGTAAATAGCTTCCAAGATGGTGTGTATCTTAGTGTAAAACATATATATAAAATATAGATATAAAGATCTCTTTAATCAATGATTATTGTAATTATGCTTTCTTGCGTTTTGATCTATTCACTGATACATATGTTCACAGTTCAACAATTATTAAACAAAGATATTTAAGTGCTATATTTAATGCTTTTTTTAATATAATATTAATTTCTTTTAAAGTTAAGGGGTCCAGTTTTTCCAAAAGCACATGTTTACTCCAGTCTATGCATTAAACAATAACCCTTTTACTTACAGTGAGTGAGTGTGTGTGTGTGTGTGTGTGTGTGTGTGTGTGTGTGTGTGTGTGTGTGTGTGTGTGTGTGTGTGTGTGTGTGTGTGTGTGTGTGTGTGGGTGTGTGTCTGTGTGTCTGTGTGTGTGTTGGGGGTTGCTAAACACTTGGCTGAATACTGTTCATTTTTCTGCTCTACTCTCCATAAGTACTTCACACACTGCCAAGCAAACTGCTATGCAATGAAAAATGTGCCAAAAAACATGACTCAGAAAAACACCAACTATGGGACACTTCATGAATTAACAGTTAGGAAGGACCATACATGTTCTGCTGCCTTTAATTAAATAGCATTTTACATAGATTTGGGTTGATGATTATAAACCTTTAAATCTTAGTCATTAGGCGATCCAGGGTGAAGGCAACATACTTCCAACAGCCATCACATATTTTAAACTGTTGCTAATGGATCTTTTCAGACATCTAAATGCCTATAAATCTGTATTTACATTTGTATTTTTAAGCTCAGATATTCTGACAGTCATTCTCATTATTCTCATTTGGTCCCTAAGCCCATACTTTAATGAATGCAAAAACAGCCAGGTTTTCTGGCACAGTGATCAAAGTACTAGAAAAAGAGAGTAAATGGTGCCTGGGCTTACCTTTGGTGAGGACTTTTGGGACTTTTGTATGACTGGCACAAAAAGCACTGTAAATTTTAAAGCGGTCTGCATAGTAGAGGAATGAGCCACCAAGAGAGAAGAGCACTTTCTATGGAGGAAGGAAATTTTATACAAAACAGGATTAATATTAAAATAGGTTTTCTACAGGCAATTGATTTCCACTCCACTGGTAAAACAATTATGGTTTGATAACAGCACCTTGAACTGATCCACTCTCTCAAGCTTGTCTAAGTCTGGAACCAATCGTGTTCCATCTTCCAGAGTCTTGAGAAACTCCACTTGAAACTCAACCATCTCTGGCAAGTTCCCAAAAAGCACATCCAACTATAAACACACAGACAACCCATTAGCACCCAGCAATGACCTTTCTGCCATTTAATGAATATCAGTGCACAGCTCTTTCTACACTCTTTTACTAACAAGCCCCAAAAACTACAGTAAAATTACATTTTACTTTTGATTCTGAATTTTTTTAAAGGTACATCCAGTTCAACAAAATTCAACAAGTTATGAATCACAGTTCTACAGAAATCAGTCAGTACTGGAACTCACCTCATCCTGTGACAGAAAATGTTCCTTCTGCAGCGGAGTCCGGTATCTCTCGATCACAAAATGTAGGTCCTATGAAAAGAGAAAGTGAGGTGTTACAGAAAACAAAAGAGACTTCATCTGCATTTTCAACACAAACTTTTAATAGAAATAACTTTAAGTAGAATGTAGCTGTCTTTGTCTGCAACCAGAACATGAAGTATTGTATTCAAATAAGGGACTCCATCAAGTCCATTATTCTTCAGTCATTCACTGAATAGATTCAAAAAATGTCGTTTTTTGACATGATAGCCGTATCCCCAATGTGTACATGTGTCACACACATCAAGGCTATGCAACTACGCAACTACTTTAGTTGCTTTAATGTTAAAAGTTAAACTCAAGCAGGTTCCGACCTTAACATAGGTGCGCTCTGTGTCCACCAGCTCACTTATAACCTTGCGCAATTTGTCAGCATCGGAGAGCTGACGCAGTGTGGAAGGAACAAGTCCCGAAGAGACAGGGCTGGGAACACATGAGGAGGAGGAGGACGAGGGCGAGTATGCAACAGGCTCTGGAGGATTCATGTCATGAAGGCTGCGGCAGAATGCAGTCATTTGCTCTGTGCTCTGTAGAGAGAAAGAGAGAGAGAGAGAGAGAGAGAGAGAGAGAGAGAGAGAGAGAGAGAGAGAGAGAGAGAGAGAGAGAAAGGCAACCATTATATAATGTCAGTAATAATACAGAGCACCACACTAGAGGAAGCAATGTAAATGCTAATACTGGTCAACAGATCAGATGACAAAAGGTCTACTATTAACATGGTGATTAAAACATAACTCAAAACACAATCCCAACGATTTCTGTATTAATTCTGTGATTTTATGTTATGAATATACATTAGCATTCAAATTAAACATTTAGGATTTCAAAAGAATAGAGCAAATGGTATAAAACAGACCCTTCAGATTTATGATACAAAGTCAAGTGAAGTGAAGTGAAGTCAAGTTTATTTCTATAGAGCTTTTCACAAAAGACATTGTCTCAAAGCAGCTTTACAGAATTTAGGAGTTAAGGTGAATGGTGTGTATTTGTCCCTGATGAGCAAGATGACATGAGGAAGAAACCTTGAGAGGAACCAGATTCAAAAGGGGAACCCATCCTCATTTGGGTGATATTAAGAGTGTGAATATATTCGTTAAACAATACAGAACACTGGAGAGTAAAAAACTAACATGAGCACTGGAATGTAAGATTATAAGTAATGTTCTTTCTACAGTCTTCCCACACAGCTAAAAATCTATTTAAATTTTTTTTGTTCTTAAAAAAAAGTGTTTTGGACAATTATCTTTTTTTGTTATTTTTGTTTGTTTTAAAACGTATTGTTGTTGGGCTAAATACCATACATCACTTCATTCCCACCAAGTTATCACTGCCACCAACATGGAAAGGTAGAAAACCATGCTTCCTCTGAAACATGTGTGGTCACTGAGGTCACTTTTTTTTTCCAGTCATGCTATGTCCCACTGCAGCTCAAACTATTCAGAAGAAAGTGGAATCTGCCCTTCCACATACATGAGCTCCAAAGATGGTTTATTTCACTAGAAAGGGTAGAGAGTAAAACCATCCTTTCCACCCAGACACAACAGCCGTTCTTGGCTCTCTTGGAGAGTGGATGGTAATTTTGAGATTTAATAGGAGAAACACATTTCTTGCCACTTGGAACCCAGTGCCACTTTATCCATCAAACGGAAAACTCAGCTTAATTATTTTTGTCCTCTAATTGTAAGTTGTGTAAGAAACCAAGCAGCATGCCTTGCTTCTTAAACACACTGAACATCATGAGAATGTGAGTTGCTCTAGTGCTTGATCACGCTCACATGAGTGATTCATACAAATGTGATTTTAAGAATTATTTTTCAAGCTCACTGTTAACTGGGTTACAATGTGTTGAAGGAAGCTCAAAGACAAAAATGTGGAGCAGCCGGATTTACTGGAAACGCTTTAGTTTTATAGACGCACACGTACACACACTTACGCCCACATACACACACAAATATACTGCCGACTCCAGTTAATTATAGACAATTATCGTTAAAGCAGAAAACTTCGCAAACAACCGAAAAATAGGAGCAGCTCTGAAGCAACAATGGAACTTGAGACGACTTTAACTCAGCATGCAGTCTCGTACATTAAACGATGAAAACAAATAGCCACCACAGATCAGTAAAAATGCTAAATATCTTTGCTCTGGTTACGCAACAACAATAACAACAACATGAAGATTATGTAGAAAAAAGAAAGTATTTAGAAAAGTAAACTGATTTTCTTTCTGATGAGTTGGATTAAAAAAAAAATTATAAAAGATGATTAGATTAGATGAGGTATCTAGAGCATTTGCAGAACCTGAAAGGAAATGCAGCACATGAGTATTAATACTGTATACATGAATCGGGCATAACATTATGACCAGCTGCCTAATATTGTGTTTGGTTTCCCTTTTGCTGCCAAAACAGTCGTGACCCATCGAGCATTAACAGCATTAATTTCTTTATCAATTTGAGCTATAGGAGCTCCTCTGTTGGATCGGACCACACGGGCCAGCCTTCGTTCTCCACGTGCATCAATGAGCCTTGTCTACCCATTACCCTGTCACCAGTTCATCACTGTTCCTTCCTTGGACCACTTTTGATAGGTACTGACCACTGCAGACTGGGAACAGCCCAAAAGATTTGGACTCACTCAGATCCTTACGCTCACCCATTTTTCCTGCTTCTAACACATCGACTTTGAGGACAAAATATTTACTTGCTGCCCAATTCTTTTCCATAATATATATGAAGAGATAATCAGTGTTTTCATTTCACTGGTATTATGATGTCATAATGTTATGCCTGATCTGTATATATACTGTATATATATATATATATATATATATATATATATATATATATATATATATATATATATATATATATATATATATATATAAAATTGCTTTGTCTAAATAAGACTAAGAAAGCAAAAACTATTTTCACATTTCCCAATTCATGAAGTGACCGTGCATGGTGTATTTATTAAAATCTTCTTTAGAAGGACTTAAAGGTGAAGGGTTAAGGAGAAACATTGTCTCATTTCACCGTGTGCTGCATCAGCTATATATGGTTAAAATTCATATTTAAAAAAATGTTTTACACAGATATCATTACAAAAACACAAACAATTTCACACAGATCATATCATTTGCATAAATATATAGTAAATAAATATATAAATTTATAGTTGCCATGCAAACTTCAGTGCACTGTAATAACTAATGCTGTCTTGAAAATGAATACCTATGACAGATTTATATTTTTCGCTCATTATTAAGTTATGACAAAGTGTTTGGACCCTGCACGATCCTGGTGTTCCCAACCTGACTAACAGCAGAGGTGGAACAGATCCCCGAGGACAGCAAGTGGAAAGGACAGATGTGGCTGCCAGCAGCTTGGCTTTTCTCCTAATACACAGAGACAGAATGACAGCTCATCACTGTCTCCTTTAAACTGCTCAGACAAGCACTAAAGAGTAGAATTAACATGCACCATCTATTGGAACTAACTATTTATTTCCCTGAACAGAAGTGATCAAGAATTAAAAAAAAGAAAAACACTAATACATATACAACATGTTAAATAAAATTAAACTTTAAAGATCATACACATAGCAAGAGAGTTTATGGAATAATTCCCATAGCACACACGCATGTTCATTCATGCATGTATACAAAAACACTCACACACTCACACAGGTTAGCTCACCAGCTGCAACATGTCATAGACAGACTCGGCGGAATGCTTGGAGCTCCTATTCCTCCACAGGACAGACATGCTTATCCTAACGTTTATGAAAGTCACAACAGAATGATGGCTAAAAACAGGACCCAACCCAATTCAGCTCCTTCAGCTTGAGCTTGATCTTATCTCCTCTAAAGAGCTTCCCCAGTGTGATGAGACAAAAAAGTCTGTCTCCTTCGTTAGTTCGGTGTTTTATCCACGAAATGGTTTCCTCCCTGCATCCTTTCCTCTCTTATTTTGACTCGTTTGTTTTCTGGGTAGATGGCACAAGTTCTCGTGCAAGAGCGAGAAAGAGAGTGAGCAGGGAGAAAGCGAGAGAAAATAATAACAATAATAATCCCATCTGGAGCAGGATGAGAGGGACTGGAGGGGAGGGGAAAAAAGGAGAGGCTCAGCAGCGTCATGTCACTCGCCCCCACTTGCCCAGCAATGCACAGCTTAGTGTTGCTTAACACCAGCAATACTACTGTCAACATCAACAAGAAAATTAAAAAACAAGGGATCAGCATGCACATGTGATACTTTTCAGTTTTCTTTGTCTTTTTTTTTTTTCCCTGGAGAACGAGTGTGACCGAATTCCAGTGCAACTACTGTATATAGCAAATAAAGTGCTGTGGATCTCGACATACAGAAGGAAATGCAAATAAACAAGGTCTCAAACATACAGATTTTCAACTATGGTCACTAAAACCCAGAGATTCTCATTAAAACGCTGCACAAAACATCCAAACCAATAGTTCCAAAAAGACATTTAAAGCATAGAACTGGAAGCATTTTTATTATAACTAGCTGATCATGTAAAACTAACCCTACTGTATAAACTGCAAAATTGAATTAATCAGAATAAAACATATCAGTAAGCCCACAAAAAGTAAGAAAATTGTTACAACGGAATATGAGCCATACCTCCATCCATGCACATGTACAACCGAAATAAGGTGAAAACAGGAGCAGTCGAAAGTACAAGCACGAATAAGCAGCAAGTCCAAACCTGTTAACGGTCTCTTTCGCTGCCAAAGGAATCTGAACTAGGACACTGCGTTTTAGGTGTAGCTTTGTACACCAAAGTACCCACCTCTCAACTTAAACACACATAGCACAGCCAAACACTTAAGGAAGACTCATTTTATCAGAGAAGTGACTCATGGGACAGGAAGGCAAGCATTTCCTTCCCTAGTGAGCAATGATGTCCTCTTATCACCCTCTTCCATTTAAACTCTATTACCATAACAATGCTGAATGACAAATGCACAGCGAGCTGTTTCACAACGAACAGAAAGGTTTCCTTTCTGTTAAGGAAACCTGTAACGGTTGTATGATGATTGTTCTGTTCATGTTGAGAATACAAACAGAATCCAGGACAAATGGAAAACAAATAAATGTGCACTTCTTCTATTAGTGCACACCATCACACATACTATACAGTACACAAGTACTCTACACATTCAGCGAGGCTCAACAGCAGCACAATATAATGATAATCTTAGTGAATTTTTAATAATTGTATTTGTTTCCAGCTGCTGTAGTGAGAAACAGGATTAACCAGTATCATGAGAACCCTGCCTTCAGTTGAAAGCCAGCAAAATTTGAGGCATATTTGGATCCAGAGGAAAAGAAAAAGTAGATCTGGTTTAGTAAGAATCATTTTCGATACATCAAAATACTGAAACCTGACATTAATTCATGCCACTGTTTATGATTAGATTCATTTGTCATGTGCATGAAATGCGCCTTAAACATCAATTTACAATTCAATTCTTTTACACTGCTACACAGAAAATGCCAAATAAACTTTTGTGCAGCACAAACTCACAGACCAAAGACCAAAAAATGCTAGTGCTCTAAGCAAGCAGAATCAAAAATACACTGCAAGCAGTGGACGCAGTCAAAAAAGTGGCAAGTTGTCAGTATTGGACATACATTACAAGACCAGTGAGAGTCTGATATCAGTCTATCTGTCATTTAGACTAGTTTAAATCGGCTGTGCTAGGGGTAGTTATTGGGTGTTGTAGGTTTGGGATCAACAGTCCGATGGGCTGCAAAAATTAACAGTCCCATAACATGTTAGAGCAAGATTAGATGCTGCAATAGATTAACTTAATAGTAAAGAAAAAAACAACAACAACAAAGAAACGCACTATAATTCCACAGCAATTTGCATGAGCTATTACATACATGACGCTGCAATTTCAAAGTGATAAATGTGAAATTAACTTGACTTTATCGAACCCCATCTTGGTCTTTCCCTTCCAGTGTGATTTTGCAAAGCATTGAGTCTTGTCTCTAATTGGTCTAGTACTTAAACAATGACCCTTATCATCTCACCAGGAGGAGAAAAGCACACAGGCTTTACTCATTGGGAAAACTAATGAAGTCTTTCTCCTCATTGTGTGGCTCGGCTGTCCATTCCTCCAGCACCTGCCCCAATTTATCAACACAAAGCAATCTTAATTGTAATCGTGCAATTAGAATAAAGGTCTAATTTAAAACAAGGTGTCTTCCTTCCTTCCTTTCACCTTTTTTTTTTTTGCTTTGGAAAATAAATAGCCAAAGGGATTATACCATTGGCCAGCAGTGTGATTCAAAGGGATCTGGGTACACAAAGCATGGCTGGGCCTAAAGGGTCCCACTTAGCTGAATAGCTGGTAAAGATGTTCATTTGATTATACAGAAGGAGGAATGGCTTCAATAGGAGCTGTATAAAGAGGGAAAATTGGGTCTAATTACAGGCTCTTCATTCTGGAGTGGTACCAGGTGAGAGATGTGAGAGACACGTGATGGCTTGTAGAAATTCATTATTACCTTTAAGAGGGAAAAAGAATGTCAGTGTTCGTTGTGTGATTTACTTTAGCTAATAAATCATTTATTTCATTATTTTAAAGGTGTTAAACCAAAATCTGCTGATGTTGCCTTGAATCGTTTAAAGACTATTCTACAAGAAGAATGCCAGTTTAATGAGAATTCCTAAGTCAAAAGAAAAAAAAAAGAGACAGACATGGACACACACAGACATGCACACACACACACACACACACACACACACACACACACACACACACACACACACACACACACACACAGATGGCATGGCATTGCTGTGCATGAGTTACTGGGGCTAAACACAAGACTCGGCAGCAGATGGTGTGTCGGCTCACAGGCCAGAGAGACAAAGATTATTTACTCCTCCTCTACTGTCATCAATATGGCAGAAAAAAATATACATAAACAATAAACAGAATAAAAAATCTGAAGATGAAAGGACACACAGAATTAACAAGTAAACAAGTAAATAAAATACAAATTTTAATTCTCAGTCAAGCGCTGCGATCTGATCTCAGCCCAGCAGACACACAGGCTGAATCAAGCGTGTAAGCATCACTTTATTACCTTTTCCTGGTTTGCTAAGTGAATGTATACGCCAGTATTTCAGATTTAATACCATGGTGTGATCTCTGTGGCACTGATGATTAACAGGAGGAAATGGGACTCGGTAGTAATTGGTTTTGAATACAGCAATGGAAAATCAACGTGACAAGCATGGAGACTGTAGCATGGCTTCGGCGCTGACACTTGAGACACATGAAATTCAGTGCAATTCGACTCGTCATCTTTGTCAGAATGAGATTGAATCAGGATATATGGGCAAATAGGATTTTCTTTTGCATTAAAACTATATTAATAAAAGATTTAAAGATCTCAAAAATGATCAAACAATCTCAAATGAGTGCGTTCTCTCGAAATAACACCTACAGAGTTTGGATGCATGCTTTGGGTCATTGTCTTGTTGTATGATGAAGTTTGGGTGCAATGAATCGAACAGAATTGCATAGTGTTGAATTATGGAATGGTAGCCATATTTGTTCAGTTTTTGTTTCACCCAAAATAAGTCTCCAACCTTCCTTGCTCTAAAACAACCCCAAACCATTAAGCTTCCACTTCCATGTGGGTGTGAAGCAATCTGCTAACGTCTTCTCTCTTGTTTTCTATCTTACAGACAGTAAGTTGTTTTGTTAGAGCCTAAAATGTCAAATTTGGACTCAATTTGGTCCACAGAACTTTCTTCCACTTTCTCTTTCTTCCAGGCATTCACTGTCCACTAAAGAGTTTGTTGCATATAAACAAAAGGAGCATGCATGTGTCTCAAAAACAATTTTCAAAACAAAAAATACTTCTACAGGCAAAAGTCTGTATTTATTTTGACTCCCTAATTGCCCCCTTACAAAACGTGGACTCATTTGGGTAAATTATCCTGAAGTTTGCTGAAGTAATCTTCTGGTATATAATACCAGGCTGCTTTCAGCGTTTCCCAAAGTTATTCTTTATACTTTGATTGTCTTTCATTTCTTTCTTTGTCCAGGTGATCCCACACAACGTCTAAATACCGCAGTGTGCTTGTGATAGAACGATATAGTAAAACCGTGTACTTTTTAGGATTCATGATCCGATCAGTCCGGACAACATCGGCAGCACAAGTGGCAGAAATGCAGCCCCACACACAGAGCCTCCACCAAGTTAAAAGTGCTTGGTCTGTGTACATCATATTTATTGGATTTAAAATTTCAGAATGTAAATGAAATAAGTAGGAAACAGCCACCACACATAGCTACAGTTAATCAATATATAAACTTTAAATTTATGAAAAAAATCAACAACTGAATTTTCATAGAATTCAACTAAGAGAGAGAGAGAACACCCATGACCTAACTGACTTTGACAGAATATAACAACAACGCATCATCTTTACTGTTTCCTGATCAAGCTCATCCCTCTGGTGCTAAAGCAAACGTGGTCTTATGACAACCTCAACATTTTATGAGATTATATGACAAAAGAATATGCTGAACAATAGATTCATACAAAAAGCACAAAAATCCAATGCAGTGATCCCCAGATACTGTACATAGTGTAAAGTAAAACCTCACAGAAATATTAGAAGCAATGGATTGTGCAGTTGTACAGCTTAATATAGATGGTGTCTAATAAAGAAATAGGTGCCAGTTATAATGTGAAACAGGAGATGGCCACATTGTGCTTTAGTCAGTGAGCTGATGGAAAAAAAGACACGCTGGAAAGAAAACTGTAGAACCAAAAAAAGCTAAACATGAACAAATGAAAACCAAACCAAGTGTCCTGCAGCCAACATGTAGACATGTTAAATAGAGGACACACTGCTGTGTGTGTGTGTGTGTGTGTGTGTGTGTGTGTGTGTGTGTGTGTGTGTGTGTGTGTGTGTGTTTGTGTGTCTACAGTGACAGTGGCACACAGCTCACTGATTGTTTATGAGTGCACCCACAGTAGGGATACAATACAAATATGAATATGTTTTTTTATTTTGTATTTTTTAAGCTTGTTAGAAAGCTTCAGATTAGTGTGTGCACTAGTCTGGGCCTGGGATGAAATAAAGCTAAAATTGACAGTTTGTGGAAACTCATTGAGATGGTTGCCAGGTTTCAGTGACACTAATCATGATACTCCAAACCCAGTAGCACATTGTTTTCCCACACTGATCCGACAACTGATCTGAAACTCAGTGACCTCTATTTAATTACTTGAGCCATACAGAACTCTGAAGCTGACTTTGTTTAGCAACATTAACATAAAATATACCTTAATGGCACCTCTGCCTTACCTTGTGTTCAGAGACAGTTTCAAGATCAGCCTCTGTGCCATCTACTGCATCCTCAACAGGTAAGAGCACACCTTCTTCCACTTCTTCAGTGTCCGGGCTCTCAAGAACAATTATAGATGCCTCATCCAGGATGTCCTCTAGAGGGAGTTGGAGATCAGAGCCAGTAGAGAGAAATCAGAGAGCATTTAATTATCTATAGTATTTATAACCAAAAGTTTGGTACATGCATAATTACCAGAAGATACTGTAGTCAAAAAACTAAAATAAAATGCATATTTGCTATCTAATATTTAATTTAATTTGAACAAATAATTTCAGTCCCTTTTACAATGTAATCTCTTGACTTTTTTTTTATTATTCTATTTCTTTAATGTCCTGTTTTTCTCTCCTAATTTTCTCATGCACATTACTGTCAATTGGCCTCCATTCTGCCAGATTTATGATTTCTCACACTATAATAGCATTTGTAACATAATGCATAAATAATTATTTTTTTACTATCCTTCCTTTGCTAGTCTAGTGGTATTTATAAAATAATACTTTTAACTCTCTATTCATTATCGTGCTGTGACTTGTTGCAAAGGAACGCAATTTCATTTATGGGATTAATTCCAGATATTACATGAACTAAGTAAATAAAAAAAATGCCTCATGCAAGGGATGCTGCTTTTTTTTTTTTATAGTAAGTAGACTGCATGCCGTAAGATATATTGCGCTCATGTACACAATCTGTCTTTAGCATCACATGCTTGCGATATATACACTAGTAAAATTGATTCGGAAACACGCCGATATGATACAGTTATTAAGTCCAGTATAATAATCAAATAATAAGTTATTTTCAGTTTTATAATGTTACATCCTAAAGCCAGTTCTAATTGTGTTGTGAACTGGATTAATAATTGTACCTTGGCTCTGAGAGAAGATGTCCGTGCAGAGATTGTGAGGTGTATCTGAGCGGCGGGGAAGCAGCAGACATCGCTGGCATGGTTCAGATGAGGGCACGGCACTGATGGTGAGCATGAGAGAAGGGTGGGCAAATGCAGCACTTAGGTCCGACAGCTCCAACACACTCGCCTGTTTCTCATTCAGCTGCAGGATCTCATCACCAGCTCTCAGACCTAAAGAAACATACACACATACCAAGCCATGGGGAATTGGAAAATTACAAAGGAATTTGACAAAAATGAATTAATATCATCAGTGAATAAATACTCCAAAAGCGTTTAAAGGGTGCTCTCTGGAAAACGCTACTACATTCTAGATACATGTGACAGGGGTATATTCCTTGGTGAGACCATTAAAGCATTTGGTGGCACAAATTCTCTCAGATCAGTTATTTTTAAACACTCCTTACATAATATGAGAAACAAAACCTACCCCTGTTTCATCCTCCTGTTGTTCCCCATTCTTTTGATTATCAATTAGTTAAAAACGATTGCACAATCGGCGACCGGTTCAAAACAATTACAGTAGCACTAACGCTTTAATTGTTTTTCATGTTCATGGTTTCATCATTTCTTTCCCTAGCAGCATGCTTCAAAGCATTTTATTCCATATTCTTCAAAATTATTATTGAACACATTTAAATCCTTTTAATTCACTCTGTTATAACGTGTATTTAATTTTTAACTAGAAATTGAATAATAATAATAATAATAATAAAATTGTAATAAATAATTTAATAAGAAGCAGCTTGTCAAATTATTGAGAGAACAGAAATCACAAAGTGCTCTATCATGAAGACAAAGGCCGAAAAATTACAAATGCTCACACTTGGGAGCACTCCCAATATAAAACCGTGTCAATTAACATAAATTTTATTTTTAAATAACTTTGTGTTTTAGATCCATTTTTTATTTGGGTTGAACTGACTATATAAATAATAATGTTAGTGTGAGTGCATTCATTTAAACATGTACTTTGTTTTGCAACTAGCACTGTTACAGCTGCTTTTTTTATTTCATTCATCAGCAACTTCTGACCAATCAGAATCGAGAATTTTACAGCACATATTACACATATAAATAATTGCTTTGTTTATTTTGCATCATTCGAGAAATTGGTTTTCTAGTTTTATGTAACAGGCATAACCTGAAATGTGACCCAGTTGGCTGTGAAACAAATCAGAACTAGTGGAGTAATGATAAAGGTCAGAGTGATGAAGAAGAAGTGTTGTTCTGAGCAATCTGGCCTGGATTCAGAGCACAGACCTCTGGGCAACATGCTACAGTGATATATCTCCTGTGCTCATTCGTCTCAGACTGCATGTGGCTTTAATTTCAGCTTCAATATAGAGGGGGCACAAGCATTACACACAGGCTTTAGGCAAACATCATCTACAACGCTTTGTCGTGATTGGCCTGGTTATTCATGGAGTCTAGCCATAAGCACTTTTCTGCTCCAGTAGTCGTGAATGGCAGATTGACCAGACTAACTAGAAATAATCAAAGGCAAACACAATAAGCATTTTATCTAACATAAAGGCTTAACTATAACAGTCACTAAACATGCTGTGCTCAAATGTATAAGTCCCTAATCTCTAATTAAAACACTAACCTTGCTCTAAATCACATAATTACTAAAGACCACTTGTAATCACTATTTGTATACCATTTGAATTTACACTACTTAAATAGGTAATATATATATATATATATATATATATATATATATATATATATATATATATATATATATATATATATATATATATATATATATATATATATATAAAACTGTGATTAGTTTTAGGTTTTCTTTGTTTACCCATATGATTGATTGCTTTTCTAGTTTATTGACCATTAGCCTGGCTCATGTTGCTTAGTATTTATCAACTCCTTTTCTTTCTTTGCTACATTGATTGTAATATAACCAGAAAACCTGTGTGAGTCCATCTGTTCCAAGAAAATTCTGGAGTCACAAAGAACAGCGGAACCTTTAAGTTTTTATTAAGCTTTTGATTTCAATCATCCTTGGCATTTTCTCAGGTCACATATTTGAACTAAGTCATAACCTATGTCAGATGGAGATGAGCTGACATTATGTAGGTTTTAGATGCTGATGCAGTCACATGTGAAAGCTTTTAAGGCACATTTCCTCCAGTTGAGTGGAGATTTGGGTTAGTCTGTGGTGTTTTAAATAGCTCAGTATTCCCTCAGGAAAGTGTCAGCAAAAAGGCCAAGGTAACACTTAGAACACACTAGTTGGAAATACACTGTAAATCATTTACTGTTAGTCAGCAAAGCTATAACTTTTTACAAGAACAAAAATGCTTCACTTGAAGATGAATTTCAACATTAAAGTTCATTGAAAGATCACCAGACATTGGAAGGCATAGGACGATTTGTAGCTCTAACAAATAGAGGAAAATGTATTGTATACATTTAAATAATGCTCAAGGTAAGAGGGAACATTTCTTTGACAGTCAATGGGGCCTGAGAACTCTTGGTTTAGACAGAATAATATGTGCTTTGGTCACTGCAATGTTGGAGCGACTCTGTGCGGATTAGTGTCTACCGGATGCAGTTTCTGAATCAGACCATGATTTAGTTCCAAGTCGAAAGTTCTTGGCTATCTGGTAGTCATTATTGAGTGCTAATATGTTACCATGAAGTAGGCTAAGGCTAAGTCTTTTTTCACTCAGGTTTATGGCAAGGTTATGTTGAATTTCTAGCTGTGTCTTGTACCCTGGTTTAGCTTACTGTTTAAGGTTTGAAAGTTGATTTGGGTACTTATATATTCTAGGTAAATAAATGACTAAACCTTGTGGTACAATTTAAATATAGAAGCTATACCTGCTATACTGACAGCAGAGTGGGTATACATACATATTTTTATCTTCAATATGAATATATATCCATGGAAAAGGAAGAATATAAAATGGAATTATATGTGCACCTTACTAGGCAATAAATCATCTAAAAGTCTACTAAAAGTCCAGCATCAAGGTTTTATCTGAAGGTGTACAGCACTCTTAACATCAGATGCCAAATTAAAATAATGGCATCTAGATTCGATCTTCTCACCTTTAGTGAAAGCCATGCCTGATGCCTTTACATTTGTAATATGTAGCTGCTGTGTACCATCCTCATCCACCACAACTACAGAAAACCCTATGGAGGAGAAAAAACAAATAGAAATCGATTTTAGTTGATAAATAATGTGTGATGCATTACATTTAATAATACAATTATTGTATTATTGAGACATTAGTGTGAATAAAAGTCTATACCATAGCCAATGGCACAGGATTCATTTCTGTCAAACTGGATAACTTTGATAGTTTTGCTACAAACTTCAATCTCTTTGTAGAGCTGAAAGAGAAGGGACATAATTGTAGTAAAAAAAAAAATATATATAATATATATCATATATATATATATATATATATATATATATATATATATATATATATATATATATATATATATATATATATATATATTTTTTTTTTTACAGATATTTTATTTATATATATTTTCAAAAAGTATAATATATATATATATATATATATATATATATATATATATATATATATATATATATATATATATATATATATATTATATCTTTTTGAATATGTTCTTAGTATATAGGGTCCATTTCATCAATATAATACCTAAAAAATACCCATTCTTATTTTGCATTATAATAAATATTAAAAACCTTTGCCAAAAATCCAAAACACCTTCACCTGCAGGTGTGTGCACATGATCGTGCATGTAAATTATATTTTGCTGCATAATTCCAAGGTTAAAATGACCTGCACATGTTTGTGTTTATACTTGCTTTCATATTTATTAAAGACATTTGAGTCAAGCTGTTCAGATGAAATGGTTTATTTGAATAATCAGTCCGGAATCAGGAATTCTGAAAGCGACACCACATCTACCTATATCACACTTAGTCGTTCAGATAATCAATGAGAATTCATTGTTTGGGCTTTTCCAAATATACAGAACCAATATTGCATTTGTGGTTAATGTCGTAATTCAACTCACCAGGTCCCAGAGTTCCTCTTCAGGCTTAGGGACATAAAATTGCACTTGATTGTCAATGAGAAACTTCAGCCGGAGATAGTGCTTCGCCCGATCCAGACTGTGGGCCTTGGGAGAGAAAAGGAAATACATGATTAGCATCCACACAGTGGAAGTCAGATGAACTATATTGCCAAAAGTATTGGGTCACCTGGTCATTAGTATGGTATGAGATATTTTGAGTATTGCATTTCACATTTAGTCCCAGTTTGCTCTTATAATTTCACCAACTCTTCTGGGAAGATGTTTAACTAGATTTTGGACTGGCTTATTATTATTTGTGTTCATCAGCCGCAAGGGTGTTACGAAAGGCAGGTACTGATCTAGGTGAGGAGGCCTGGGGTGCAGTCATCGTTCCAATTAATTCCAAAGGTGTTCAGTAGGGATGAGATCAGAGCTCTATAGCAGGTCACTCAAGATCTTTCTCTCCTAAGCATGTAAACCAGATCTTCAAGTTTGGAAAAAACTACATAGAGCAAGAACGGTCAGGTGACCCAATACTTTTGGTAATATAGTGTATATGTAGTAAAGGACACTGTGAAACACTGACTAGCTTCTGAGTAAAGCTATTAAAACAGTTAAGTGTCACAGCATGACATTATCAAAATGATCATGGGAACACCCTTTACTAGAAAAACACCCTCTACTAGTTCATTTACTACAACACCCTTTACTAGTAAATTCAATGCCATTTACTAGTAAATTCCCTTCATGCATATGGCAAACCACAGTGGAAACAAATGTTTTTTCTTAACCAATAATTAGGCTACATAAAGATCACCAAACTAGACCACCCGAACTAAACAGCATTGCCCCTTTCCAAGTGCCCTTACTATGATTAAATGCTATAAGCAATTTTCCCCCTCTTAATAAGGTAGTTATAGCTTTTCATCATAAACCCATTACTTATTAAATTACGAAAAGAAAATCTCATTCTATTAAGTGAAAATATGCATTTTTTATGATGGACCACAAAACATCAAATGCCTCATATTGTATTCCATTACGCTATTTGACAGAAAGCCATTTATAGCATTGAAAAGGTCTGCATGCCAACATCATAATATAACTTATATAAAATTCTATTTCCACGACCGCTACTAATTTCTTTCAAGACGCAATAAGTGTTCGCATGTGCACACCTCATGTTTTGGGTCAGTTAAAAGTTCTTTATTTCAATATATTATCCTGCATTCATTTCTATCACCCAAATCCCCTCAAACCCTCATGTGCTTTACCTAATTGTAGTTGTAGTTGTAGTAAAACTAAAGCATATGTTGTTTTATGTCATTATTCAAACTCAGGTTCTCTGAGCCCTGGTTTACTGTTACTCCCTAGTAAAATAATAAAGAGAAACACAGACTCATTTCTCAGCATTGCCAGACAGGAATATGCCTTTCTTTAATACACCAATCCAGGCCAGATAATTGAGATTACTCTCTATTTTCATGCTTAAGTAACAACAGCACTGTGGAATTAAGAGTTTATTCCTGGTTTGGGCACATGTGCTGGAATCTAAGATTTGGCCTTTTTATGGTAGTCACAGATCATATAATTGAGAGTCTGTTTTCCAAAATCAACTCAGTGGAAATATGTCTAGATTAGTGTAATGTAATGTAAACACTCATTTTAAACGATACAATCGTATTCACCAGTGTTGGGCATTAACGCGTTACTAGTAACTACTAGTAACGCGTTACTTTTTACAGTAACTAATACTGTAACGCGTTACTTTTAAAAATAAAGTAACTTCGTTACCGTATGGTGCGTTACCCGTTACTTTTTAAAATGAATTAATTTCAGCTGAAGTGTAGACTAAAGCCTAACCTGCTTACAGCAGCGTCGCATTGTAGGATTGGTGGATAAACACCACTGTAAACACGAAGAAGACGCGCTGTGGGCGTGTCTCCGTTTATTCAGGTCTGTGCGGCAGTAATGGCGAGTCAAAGCGAGAGCAAGACGAGTTTCTCAAAGTGGAAATATGCTCATTATTTCACTTTAGTTGAGTATAAAGACAAAAACTTTAAAAGTCAAATGTAAGTTGTGTCTATCTGGTTCGAAGCTCGTATTTACTGCGATAAACAGCAACTCCAATCTGTTGAAACACCTCCAGGACCTCCATGCCTGAGGAGCTAGAAGCTAACCCGGTGTTCTACATTGTGGATAGTTTTCATACTTCAGCTGTGAAAGGAACATGTTTAAGAGCTCAACACAACAGCAGAAGCCACTTCAGTTTTTGATTGTGAATATATAATTCAGCTTGTTTTGTTATTTATTTCAGAAATCCTTGTGATATATTCAGCTTGTGCTGGTCTGACTTTAATAAAATAGTGTTTAAAAATGACTGTGTTTAAGTCAGTTTTGTGTTTGTATTGATCATAACACATAAAAGGGCATTAATGGGAACATTAAAGAAGGTTCTTTAAAAAAGTAACTAAAGAGTTACTTTTAACAGTAACGCATTACTTTTTAGTGTAAGTAATCAACAAAGTAACGGAGTTACTTTTTGAATGAAGTAACGAGTAACTGTAACTAGTTACTATTTTTTAGTAACGAGCACAACACTGGTATTCACAATGTGTTGGTTATAGAAAATTGGACTACAGTCTGTCATATAGTCTATAATGTAACAAACTATATTTAAAAAAAAAATAAGGCATTTACACTGCTTGATGCAGAAGGCTAATGATGACTAAATATTGCCCTAAAATCCATCCATAATAAATTTTACTTTCATCCACTAATACACACATGGCAGATTTAAATATTAATAGGTGCTCAAATGGGGTTTTTATATTTCAAATTGGGTTTTATTAGAAATATGATAGAAATAAAAAACGACATGTGATCATTTTTAGGCTTCCAATTTAGATTTGAAGCTATATTCTTGGGCCTGTGCTAACCTGTAAGTGTGTGTGCATGTATGCATACGTGTTCACCTTGCACAATGATTCCAGGGCTTCCAGGGTTGTCTCTCCTGGCTGTATAATTGCCAGAACAGGCTGATCGTTGGGCAAAATTACCCAGGATGGTGTGAGGTATTCAGTAACCCAAACGTCACTGTCTACCGCTTGCTGAGGAAGGCTCCTCATGGACCCAGTCTGATCCTTGCATAAAACAAACAACAACAAAGGTCAACATGCAGGATATAGGGATGTATGATTATGGTGTGATCGTCAGACTGCTCCGTAGTTGGACATTTTAGATTATTAAACCAAACAAATGAATGAATTAACTAGAGATTTTTTTAGCCTTCCCATTCAATACAATACACACACATACAAAAAAAACATTTGGCTGCCTGGACTATTTTAACCCTGTGCTTTATTTAGCCATATCACAATTAAACAGAGCTGTCCAAATCAATACAGGAGAAATGCATCAAGTCAGCTCTGTCTCTAATTCCAGCTAATTTGCCGAATCCAATTAAGTTGACATCCAACCATGACGGTATCTGATCTCTTTTTGCCCCATAGAGCTAAACCTTGGCTGATCAATGAGGTGGGTTTTGATAAACAGGGAGCTATTGTGGCTGGGGTTTGGGGCTTTTGGACTCGCAAGCCTGTCTGCAAATCCACCCTGCTGTCAGCAGCAGCATACTGCTCAAGTGCTGATATCTTATCATTCCGTATCGGGTGACAGGCTTCACTGTGCCCTTTACCTCCCAGCAATCTGGCTACAGCATGCCACTGAGGTGGCCTATGTAATAAATGGGAGCACAAACCCACACACAGGGATTAAGGGGAATGTAAAGGATTGTGGCTGCACACACATGAACACACTGATGGCAGGCTAATGAAGCTTGGTAGAAGGCTGAGGAAAACAGCAACAATTTAGTCACTGTGAGTTACTCACGCACTTAAAATCTACATGCATATCTACATAAAATAGTACATGTGTTCTTTCAAATTGCTCTTGCTCTCTTCACATACACATGCAAACAAATTTCACCCACCAAGACACAAGCCATCTGTCTCATTCAGATCTGTTATACATGTGTCGGGTGGGAAAATAGTCTAGCATCCCCCATCTCTCCCAGGAGACCCCTAGAAGCAATGCCCAGTGAACAGCTAAACTAAAACTGTACACCATGATTATTTAATATATTCCAGTTTTTCCATCCCCCCTGTTTTTCTAACAGTGGCGGGCCATCAGAGCCAGCAAGCCCTTCTCAGCTGGCCCATACTCTAGAATAGAATGGAACCACGTTAACATTTTCACGTCCTTTGAATGGAAGGTCAGAGAGCGCACTAGTCAGAGCGCACAACCCACATCTGTAGTAAACTGCATATTGTCAATAATAATATAGATTTAGTCTCAGATACAGTAACAAGGACGTTTACAAGATGGACTTTTTTAAGAAAAGATGGACATCCTGAGGAAAGGTTGGACAAAACAATTCAAAGCAGTTCTTAAACTTCCTCCTGAACCATTTATAATTTTGGTTTTCTTTCCTCTAAAATTTGCACAAAAACACACAAATTACCTTTATTTCAAATTCAAAGGAAAACCACAATGCTCAGAAAAAAATACACAGAAATGCACAAAAAATGCATGGAAAACCAGGGGTTGAAACTTGATGACTTTTCTGTGATGCAGCTCTTTGTTATACTGCATTTCCGTATAATATTGATGGATTCTATAGCCATAGCATCATAATGATGGTATTTAGAGGGAGATTGAAACAAGTAGGACACCACTGAAGGCCTAGATGTTGAATGCGCAGCCCATCACTGGTTTCTGCATTATTATTTTTTACCGATTTGCACATGATTGTAATTATTTACTTTCACTGTAAATTCTTAGTTTTCCTTACCAATATTTCCTTGGATGGATCTCCAAACATTTCGTCCAGACTTTTCTTCACAGGTTCCTCTCTATCCACAAATACCTAGAACAGACAGCATATTCAGAGTAGATCACATTTTGACACTGTAAAGCCGAAGTGTTTAAATGGCTCATACACAAATGCTGTGCACCTCCACATAACATATTCCATATTACATAGCTCTTTTAAAGTAGATACACTTTTTGCATAAGGGAATAAGATGGTTGTAAATATAATTCCAATAATTCCAATTATCTAATTATTAGTTGTAAGCTATAATATTGTAGATGTGCAGTTGAATGTGTAATACCTGGCTAATACTGGGTCTGCTTTTGCTTTTTTTCTTTGAGGTAGTGTCAAGACCCCACAGTGAGGAGAAACGGCTCTTGCGTTTACTCGAGGAGCGGGACAGAGCATGCGTCCGTCTCCTAACACCGCTTTCTGTCCGTGCTGCAACCTGAAAGCCACACACAAATTTACAGAAACACATCAGTTATATTACATACAGTGTTTAACTGGAGATGTAGCCGAATACATTAACTACCAGCATTACCCCCGACACATGATTACATAGCCTCAAGTTTCAATCCTGCCAAATAAACCTGCTGACATAAACAGTACTGAGCTTATCTTCCCTACAGTTACCATTTCTTGGTAATGGCGATAATGTAACTTGCTGACGCCACATCAAGTCCTAAGCCTCTGATAGGATTGGAAATATAGTTCTCTTGAGCGTATATAGGTCACAGCATGAATAAATACATAGCCACAATGTTTGGGCATCCACATTCACCTCCTGTCGAGACCAAGTATCTGCTTGGCGTTTCTGGGTTAATTCACATTGGGCTGTACATTTACAATGATTCTCTCCCGCAAAAATGAGAACTCTAATCCCACAGGTCATTAGAAAAGCACTAAATCACTTAGAAAATATGATTGCACTAAATCACTTAGAAAATATGATTGCGACTCTCATATGAGAGAAAGTGCAATGGCTGATGGGCCAATGCACTGAAGGCTCTATTGTAGTAGAACACTGCTTATTACTATTCGGTTTTTGTGCTGAAGTGAGAGAAAAAGCTCTTTTAGACATGTTCTGCCCCTTAATCTGGTTAAATGCTCACAAAGAATATATTAAACGGAGGGAAGTCACTACAAACCAAACAAAGCCAATTACTGACTCATCGCTGAAGCTTTCCTTAGAAAAGAAATATCTCCTGTTTCAAAACTGTAATCGATTTCTCATTGAATTCTCTTTTCACAGAAAGGAAGAACAATGCTGACAGGCTCAGTTAGTTTTTCAATTTATCCCCCAAGCAGTTCTTTTAAAAGAACCCCTTTATCATATAATGCCATTCAACGCAGTATCGACAGAAGTGTGGTATGATGGCTAAAATCTTCAATGCTGAATGTGCTACGAGAACAGTGGGTTGGTGAATCATTCTTAGAGCTGTAACCTTTCCATTTTAAACCTGAGATGTGTTACATAAGAGCACTATGAGTAAATGTGTCTGTGAGTATGTGAGAAACTGAAAGAAAACTAAAGACATACAGATTAAGTGGTGCTGTAGTATGGTGTGTGTGTGTGTGTGTGTACATACCAGGGCATGGAAGGAAGAGACAGAAAAGATGCCCAGGCGGCCCATAGCCAGCTTTGTAGGGCGCGAGGCAAAAGCCAGTAGGCGCTTTGGATTGGGAAGCTCGCCGCCCTGCAGGCTGGATAAGTAACAGCGAAAACGAAACAGATCCACGTGAAATTGCTCGAGGTTCTGCTCCCATAGGAAGATCTAAGAAAAGGGAAAAAAAATAAGCATTTTAGCAATAAACACTCATTTTAGCAATGAGGCATACACAATTTTACACAGAAATACAGTTCAATAGAAAATATCTATATGCAAACTGCTTTAGGTCCTACCAACATTTAAGATCCGAAGGGAAAAGATTGTGGATCAATAATCAATAAAGTATAATACTGCTATAAAAAAAATAATAGCTATATTAACATATAGCAAAAACTAGCAAAAAATAAAAAAGCAGATATTACTCTTATTACATTTTTAGGGCATATGGTGCTAGATGGTATTTATGCATGTATATATGGTGTGTTTGTGACAAATCCTGTGAGAAGAAATTTTATTAATACTTATATAGTGCTGAAGCCAGAGTTAGTAGGGAAACCAAATACACACACATACACACATTATTTACAGTGTCTATTTAAAAACAATGGAGGAGTACACACCTCCGTCATTGGAACTACAAACAACAAAAATCTTTTACATGCATATACCCCTAGCAAACACACCACCTACCCTTCCTTTCCTCCCAACAAACTCTCAGGCATAGCAATTTTCAAACACATACTGCAAACACCTCTTCTACACACAAACTGTAATGTCCATGCAAAAGTCAAAGCATCAAAATTCCACTCAAACAACTGTTCCTTAAAACATCTATAATAAAAAAAAACTTCAATAAAAAATTAAGTATGAATTAAACTGCACACATGCAAAAGGCACATGTAAATAATTGCTTTCAGAAATATAGATATTTTTAAGTTATTTGAAATGTTCCATATATATTAACCTCTTGATTTACATCCAAACATTCTGTAACATTTAATTTAATGTTCTTATACAGACCCGATAATGCAGAAATCATAAAATCAACATTTAAGTTAAAAATCTTACATTTTTTGTAACTTTTAGACTGCACATTACTGTACCCTATGCAAAAAGATTTTAAATAAGCTATTAGAATGCGCTGAATGCACTTCAAGCACTTCGGTATAAGTGTTCTGAGTAAGCCCTACAGGAAGCGTAAAAGTGGCTCGATGAAAACAATGACCTAACTGGAGGAAATTAAAAACAGTAGCAGAAATCCACCTGCTTTTCAGCAATCCGGTAATCCTAACCATGTGCACTACATTCCAGTCACATGTCAAAACAGATGAACAGATTTAGGACTGTGCCCTCTGTGCAAAGAGCATGGAATTTTTTCCATAAATCTTTACACACACGCAAAAGTGTCTCTGAGGGAAAGGTTATTAAAACGGAATGGAACATTTGAGGTGAGATATCTGTTTAAAACAATAAACCTAGCACAAAAACCTGATCTTTAATATGTGCCACTATATACTGAAAACAGTGCATGATTTATGAACATTTTGAAACCCATCAATGCTACAGTAAATCAGGATCTCAGAACCTGAAGCGCACCTGTTCCAGAATGGCCTTTCTCTTTTTACTGTCAGTGACAGCCGAGAGCTGCATGTCTCCCATCTTCTTCATCTTCTCGTCCATATCAATCTTCTGCTCCAGCTTCTTAATCTCAGCACGCAGGAAGCGCACCGTGTCCTCGCGGTGGTGCTGCCGGGCCACTGCCGTGGCACATGCCGAGTGGATTGCCGTGATCCAGTTCTCCAGCTCTGTCTGGCCTGACGTCTGATCACAGACACAACAAAAGATTGTGTTTGAATAGTGGACTGAAATATTATCACACTTGTGAGTTCCAGCAAGACTTTTGCTAAAACTTTGCTGATTGCAATGGTGCCTACCATTGCAATCTGTATAGACATGTTTTATATTAGGCATATACAAAAACAGCTGTTTCTCATTAAACTGAATGGGAATTCGATACAATTGCAACAAACAGTTGTCTAGCTGTGTATGTCTGAATCAAAGAATCGGGTAATTTAAATGGTTATTAGGTCCTCCGTTTCAAGTGACACTGACCGGAATAGAAAATTTGGTTTTCACCTATCAGAATATTTTCATGATTAATTTTAATGTTATTGTTGGATCAAACCTGACAGATTGCCCTTTAGAACCAACATATGTGTTATCTGCAGCACAATGAAATGACACAGATTTTCTTTATTTTTAACAAGCACAAAAACTGGTACAGCATTTAATGTTTAATCACCTAATTTCATTTCCTTAGAATGCAGTATGGACAGGTAGGAGCATTGCTATTTATTCATTGCAATCAGGAAAACTTACCTGGAAGAGAAAGGCATCACCTAATGAGTTACTTAAGCAGAAAACAAAGTCCTTTTTGGGGTGTTCAGGAACCGCCTGGACAATGCTGTTCTCAGCCCACACTGCATGTTTGGGAATGCTGTTGTGGTCAATTCCTGAGCGTCCATCAGTCTCATAAAGAAACAGTGTGCATCCTGGACAACAAAAGAGAAGAAATGCTAAAGATTTCTTTGATAGCAGGACAGTGCGAATCCAGTGCAACTTCTTAATTAATAGTAGTTTTATACTCTTAGTAAATGTACAAGGTTAATGATATATGCAATATTTGACTAAAATTTGTTTGACATGAGTGCATCACACATCAGTGGCCACAAGAGAGGCAGTGCAAATCTAATTAGAATATCACACCAGATTTGTGTGGGAATTACATTCCACAGACAGAGACATCTTGGAACCTGGAGCAGACATTGCATTAAAATTCAAGGGCAAAGCAAGACAGCTAGGTCAGAACTGATTTGTAATGAGCACTAAATAAATAAATAAGTGGGAATCTGAAGGAAAACAAGTATGAAGATTCATCTCCACCCTCCCATGATAATGAGAAAAGGAGCTGAGGACTGGGAGGGCAGCAGTCATTTGGTTTGACATAGCAAGGCAAAGTTGAATTACAAGCACCATGTCTGGAGGGGATACTTTCAAATTATTTTATTAGCTTTCAATTGATAAGGATAAAAGAAGTGTCATGTATGATATTTTGAGGTAATTCTTGCACAAATTCTGAATAAGCTGTATTTAGAATAGACTAGTCTTTTTGTATACATTTTATCTAGTGCTTACTTTATTTATAAGATATAAAAAAAGACCAGATGCTCTGAATAGTTCTCAAACATGTTCTATACATGTGTCATGCATGTCCTCAGGGGGCCCGAGGACTAGTTGGTAACACTAACACTATATGGCTGGTAAAGCTAACACGCTAAAACAATCTGGCCGGTAAGGTCACCGGCAGCATGACATCATGACCAGAAAGTTATAAAAGCACATGCAGTGAAGACGGCACTAGCTTCTGTTGTTCAGTAAGTGCACTGTGTGTGTCTGTGTTTTCCTTTGGAAAGGTAAGTAGAGGTGAGAAGGTAAAATGGAAAAAAGGCCCTTTCTCCTTCCTCACATGCCAGATCCAGCACCTTCACTCAGGGTTCAGAAGCCCGCACTTTGGCATAATTTTGTATCAGTTTCTAAGCAAAGCCTCGGCTTAGCCGACTGAAAAGCAGGAACTGCATCTTCAGAATAAACTAGATAGCACTTCCTGTGACCTAGGTCATTGCCTCCATGCCGGGGTCTGCCTTTCTTCCCTGATCTGTACACTGAGGTGCCAGGTAATGGAATAATTATTATTCAACCCAACTCATCAGCCCCAACGTGTGTGGTTATAGGACAATTCCCTGGGTTGAAGAGACACTGGCAAGCTATCTTTCCCCAGACACTGCATTCTCCCTTAAGGCCATGGGGCTGCCTACAAAGCCCCTTCTGACCTCCTCAGCTTTGGTGGGCAAAGTGTACATGGCGGCGGGTCAGGCCGGTGGCTGCCTGCACCCCATAGCAGTCTTGCAGGCATACCAGGTTGATCTGCTAAAGGAGCTGGATGAGGAAGAAGATATGAAAAACGACTACATCCCAGAGTTGTGTCGTGCCACAGACCCATCTCTTTGGGCCTCTAAGGAGACTGATAGGGCTATTGGCTGGTCTATGGCAGCTCTGGTGGACATTGAGAAGCACTTGTGGTTGACTCTCTTTAACCTCTGTCATAGAGACAAAGCCTTTGTCTTGGCCAACTGGCCTGTTCGGCAACGCTGTTAATGCTGTCATCAACAGATTCCAGGAGGCCAAAAGGCAGTCAGCGGCCTTCCAGTGATTCCTCCCTCACCGCTCTCAGGCCTCTAGAAAGATGCTCTAGGCACACCAGAGTTCGATCTTGAAAAACTGATTCCCTTAATAGACTATTTGGCAGCCTGGAAACTTTTGCCAAAATGTGTCTCGATGGGTCTTGAGCACTCCTATACTCTCTTAAGGAAGGAGGCCATTAAGGTGGTCCCCCCCAACAGAGAGTCCGGGTTCCACAGCCAGTACTTCATAGTTCCCAAGAAGGATAGGGGACTGCGTCCTATTATAGATCTGCATCAGCTGAACCGCTCACTAATGAAGTTTAGGTTCAAGATGCTCACACTGAAACAAGTCATGTCTCAAATCAGGTCTGAGAACTGGTTTATCACAATAGATCTGAGGGACACGTACTTCCACATACCCATCCTTCCTCTACACAGGAGGTTTCTGAGGTTTGCTTTCGGGGGCGAAGCTTACCAATATTGTGTTCTACCGTTTGGCCATGCACTCTCACCCTGCACTTTCACAAAGTGTGTGAATGCTGCGCTGGCTCCTCTGAGACTCCAGGGCATTATTGATTGTTTGATATTAGCTTACTCAACTACATAAAGGAGTTGGGGTTAAAACTAAATGACAAGAAAAGTGTGCTTTCTCCAGTACCGAGGACCACCTATTTAGATTTAGTGTGGGATTTGACCACAATGCCTGCACATTTGTCTCCTGCTCAGATCGAGTTGATCCTTATGGCCATAAAGAGAGGGAAAGAAGGCCTGTCATTCACCATGAAGCAGTTTCAAAGACTGCTGGGTCTGATGGCAGCTGCATCAAACGTAGAACTGCTTGGCTTCCTGCACATGAGACGCCTGCAGTGGTGGCTCAGGACAAAAGGGTTTTCCTGGAAGGGCAACCCGTTTCGCACAATCAAGGTCACGTGGCGAGCCTTACAGGCCTTAGAAATATAGAGGAAACCTGGGCTTCTTTCACAGGGCCCCGTGTTGAGAGCTCCCTGTCCCCTCTGGTTTTCCCTCACTCACCCAGCTCCTCTCGGACTGGACAGCATGGTGCAGGCATGGCTGAGGCTATGCCCGTACGCTTTCCCCCCTGTTGCGCTGCTCCCAGTAGTTCTGTAGAGCGTTCGCCTGTATGGTGTCCGTCTTCGTCTGGTAGCCCCTTGCTAGCCAGGCCAGCCATGGTTTGCAGACCTGGTAGCCCTTATCAAACACCCTCTCTGGAAGATTCCTCTCAGGCGGGATCTCCGCTCTTAGGCAGGGGGCACTCTTTTTCACCCCCCGCCCAGAGATGTGGAGGCTGTGGCACCTAAGGGAGCACAGCTTTTAACCTCTTTAGCTTTTAGGTCTCTCAGCCGAGGTTGTAGAGAGGATTCTCCAGTCCAGAACTCCCTCCACAAGGAGGTTGTATATCGCAACATGATGCCTGTTCACTATATGGTGTGAGAACCATTAGTTAAATCCAGTTAACTTTCCGGTTGGCCCAACCCGGTTGGCAGGTGCATAGATGTGTTTTGTATTTGTGGTCTGAGAATACTAGAAGACTGTAAAATTCTATTATACTTAATCGGTGAGAAGATAAGATCTTTATAGAGAACAAAGTAACCACATGCATTTGAAACAAACTTGTGGGTTAACAGGACAACCCAAATTCAATCAACTACTATTAACTAAGCAGCTTAACTAAGTTAAGTTTATATAACTTATTAACACGTTCATGACTAATCATGATAAATGTTCACAGCATCACAACAGGGTGCCATTTAAAGACAATCAGTGTTCTTACCTTTCAATGATACCCAGTAGTGCTTCCACTTCCGCTTGGTTGCCGGCTCCACCTTCTTATTCTTCTTATGAACCAAAAAGTTCTTTACAGCCAGCGCACCTGCCTTGCGTACAGTACCCTGCGTTGTCTCAAGAAACAGTGCCTCCGATAAGAAGGCAGAACTCGCTGTGCCACTGCTTCTTTCATCACTGACAGCTGAGCCTGCCTCCTCAAGGCTTTCAAATGTCTGTCGTGAGTTTAACTCAAGCTCCTGCCGAAAGTTTTCATACACTCCTTGACCTTCACCCAGCCGTCGTTCACGGTCCCCTCCTCCTCCACTGCTGCTACCGCTACTGCTTCTAGCACTAGCTGCAGAGTACACAGAGAAAGACGCTGACATGGCCTTGCAGCGACGTGACTGGGGTTTAGCATCAACAGTCACACCATCAATGCCACTGTCTCCATATTCACTGTCCTCTCCTGCTGTGATGTCCTGTAAGCAACATTAAGGTTTTAGTCCCTTTTAAACACGAAACAATTTTTTGCTTGGTTGTACTTGGTGTCCTGATAACTGGACCACTATACCTGAGTTTGGTCTCTTGGACCCCAACTCTCTCTCGTAAAGTAAATTTTTGCCTTTAGTGCTGGTCTTGACTTTTAAAGTCCCAAATGGTGTGTGTCTTGGACTTGTCTTTGTCTGATATAATGCTGTTTGGATGTACCTCTGTTGGAACCTAAAAACTTTTAGCTTGCTACAGTGAAACGGTTCCAAATAGAAGTTGTTTAGAAAGCTACCACCTTCATCCATCCAAAGAAAAAACATTTAAATCTACATTGCCTTTTCGAACTACAGAGATTAGTTTAATATTGCAGAGAATTAAAAAAATGGATGATTAAGGTCAAGGTGGTCTTTGAACCTGAGAAAAGTGCAATGGAAAGCGGATATGTGGAAGGCAGAATGTTGTTATTAGAATCCATTATGGAATTATGTTATGGTCAGTTTACTCCTCTCTACATCAATATTTAACATTTAGTCTTAATTGTAAAGTCTAGGAACTGGATCATATTACACTTACAATTACATTAGACATTTAATGAACACAACATTACTTCTAGATCAATAAACTTTATAATAGTGGGTGAAGAACAGCAAGCGTGAGGTCTGATCCAACATTATGGATAATCCAACATTATCAAGAGAACCATTGTACATAGTGTTAGTAAGAAGTAATATGTATTCTAAGGTACTTACGTGCGAAGTCTGGGCACGACGTCCTTGCATGCTGGAGCACAGTGCCCCCTGTTGATTGGGAGGCCTTTCAGAAAGGCAATGAGAGCGTCTGCAGGGCAATGTGTATGCTCCATATCCACTGCCTTCTTCCTCCCCTGGTGACAGCATATTATTGGTTATCTTCCCTGCTGGTGACCTTTTGCTTTCTCGCCTGTATTTGTAGCGATTCCTAGAGCCCCGGTTTGTGGATGTTTTCTGGGTGCACAGCTCATCTAAAGAATTAGTCCTCTCACCAGTGTGTCCCTCGTGTCCTCTGTTTAATTGTTCATTTTCAGGCTCAGTGTTGTGAACAATCTCCTCTGTGCTAGTCAACTGTTCCTGGCTCAGGTCCGAAAGTGAGAACTCAAGCGAGTCTTCCCGCCACATGTCAGCTGATTTGGAGCGCTTCTTGTTCTTTAAGCTTCCGCCTTCACCAGGTCGATCATTTACTTTCTCCATGTGTCTATTTTCTGTCTCAACGAGGCCATTATCATCTTGTCCATCATCCACTACTGTTTCCCCTCCATCTTCAGATCCTGGTGTGGTACTCTGTTTGCCAGTCTGGTCATGAAATGATATCGGCCTCAGGTTTACACCAACCGGCTTCACCCAAACGTGTCCGCTTAGTGCATCTGTCTCATTAAAGGGCTCCAGGCCATTTTCGCTCAGTGACTGAGGGATGCTAGGAGTGCTGCTTGATCTGGTGCTGGCTTCTGAACCATGGTGCTCCGTTATACCAGACGTAATGTGTGGGCGCCGTGAATGCTTATTGGAGATCCGCAGGGAGTGTGACATGTGCTTGTGTGATAGATGGTTTTCAGTTTCAAAGTATAAGCTGTGGTCTCCATTCTGGCTCTCTATATTTCCCATGGTTTTGCAGCTGAGACAGACAAGAAGCAAGCTACCATTAGAAATTTTAGCACATATCCTACTATTAAAGTTGTCTTTAAAGCGAAGGTGTTGTTCCGAGAACTGACCTTTCTCAACAACACATTAGCTCTCAAGCACTCAAACCTGATTGACCAGCAAACTGTACAGTCCTCCCACAGTGTTATGAATGACATACAAGTAAGTCAATGCACTATGTACCACATTTAAAGGAAATGCTTTGTCAGAGCATGTGTACTCACAATGTACCTGCTGAGGTGAAATTCAGTGGAAGGCAAAAAAAACTCTTAACATCTACAAACACACACACATGCACACACACAGAGCAATTAGAAGGTGAAAGAGATGCAGAGTTCATGCGAGTCTTAAAGACCAAAAATGTCTCTGACACAGAGTACATAGAGTACAGCTTACTTACATACCACTTTAGCAACATTATAATAATCTTTCCACATATACTTGTTTTATAAGCATAAAATTAATTCATCAGCAGATGCCTTTGCTGCTGTGTGCATACCACGGTTACAATTTCGAACAAAAAAACCAAAACACACAGATTATCAAAATGCACTGTTGAAAAAAAGGAGGAGACAGGGTCGTGGTAGCTTAGTAGTTATGGTGTTGGGCTTTGGATTCAAAAGTTGAGTTGAAATCCAAGCCACACCAAGCTGCCACTCCTGGGCCTCTGAGCAACGCCCTTAACCCCATAGCCGCTCAGTTGTATGAATGAGATAAATGTAAGTTGCTCTGGATAAGGCCGTCTGCCAAAATGGCATAAATGTAAATGCTTACTGCCATTAATAATAAAACAAGTACTGGCTCATTGGTCATTAGCAATTTTAATACCTCCTGCATCGAACAATTGGAACAGGGTTGGTGTTTCAGGGCTAGTGTGATTGCTCCTTTTGTATAAAAGTGACTGCATTACCTTATTTGAACTCATCACTGGCATCACTGGGGGATGACACTGTTCACATACTTCATGTTCTATCATGCAATGGGTCTGTGGGACAAAGAAAACAAAGAAAACAATCTTGCTTGCATTACTTGAAAATGTATTGTTTTTTTTTGTTTTGTTTTTTTAAACAATAAATGGTCTTTTCTTTCTGAATATTACACTTGAATATGAAATATGGAAGCAAACACACACACATGCACACACAAAAGAGCACAAATTCTTTTAGTTTTGACTGGGAAGAACAACATTAAACCCATTTCATATTTTATTTAAAATTATAGTGAACCAGCTGCAGTATTCAAGAAAAAACTAAATTACAACACTGCCAGCATGACCTAATCATTTTGCAGAAGGCAATAATAACAAACAAGGGGTCAATGTCATGCATGTAGGGCATGTGTTGCATACAATCAATAAAAATATGTCAAATATTAAGTCCAAATTTAAATACGTATGTACACACCTGCAAGTATACATTTGCACAAATACAGGATCCAGATACACTTACAATTTAATTTATCAGGAGCAGCTGTACACCTGCTCATTCATGCAATTATTCAATTATTACTAACATGAGGGAAACCTTTCAAAGCTGCTGATCACCTAGGATTTTCTTCCCCTTTGGAGTTTTTGTACAGTCTTTCGAATTATTTCTGTTCAACAAGGAATTCCCAGCTGTAGAGCTTTTTTACATTCTTACCTTTCTGAATAAACTCTATACAACTCTTTCTATATATCAAAAAGATTCTGAGCTAAATTCTGAGCCTCGGAAATGTGTTATCAAGCTCAATTAACTGTCTAAAAATAGATTATATAAAATTAGTCCACAAACAACTCTGACAAAATCCAACATAATGCTGCAGAACCTAAATAAAATATAATGAAAATTACTTAATTGTTAGCCAAACTTTTGAACCTTAAAAATAAACGGGGGAAAAGTAAAAAGCAGAGGTTGTATTTTGTTCATGTTCATAAGAGAATGTACTGTCTATGGGGTATTCAGTGTTTCCCACGGAAGAAATGTGTGTGTTTAGTGGGACGGGATGTAGTCTGGATCATGTTCTATTCCTCTGTCACTAATTGAGAGAGTGTGAATGAGATAGAGGGGGAGAGACAGCACGAGAGTAGAGAGACAAAAAAAAAACAGTGTGAGAGAGAGAAAGAGATAGAGAGAGAGTGAGAGAAAGAGAGAGAGAGAGAGAGAGAGAGAGAGAGAGCGAGAGAGCGAGAGAGAGAGAGAGAGAGAGAGAGAGAGAGAGAGAGAGAGAGAGAGAGAGAGAGAGAGAAAGAACATCAAGGATCCATGAACAGCTTTTTTTCCATGTGGAGTCTGATTCTCTTTCTCTCTCTCTCTCTTTCTTTGTATGCATGTGTGGTGTGTGTTATTTGTGTTTGTCTGAAACAGACAACCTTGCTGTAGCCTTACACAGATTTGAGTTGGCCCCCTTTTCTTCCCCCTGCAGCACTCTACTCTTCTTTTTCCGACCTCTTCTTCTTTCATCACCTCTGTGTCATTTCCTCTACAGCTCTTCTTTTCCTACTGTCTTTGCTCATCTGTCACAACAGCTGAAGTAATATTCAACAAAATAGATGAAGATCTCAACCAGATCTCCAAGGGAAACCAACAGACTGATCAACGTTGTCACTTGTCGCAGTAATTCCTTTGTTAACTAAAACATCCCCCCCCCCCTCTGTGTTTAATCCAGTGAAACACATAGGTGTGATGAATATATTCGAGGATAATCCTGTATCACAAAGCCAGCCCCCTTTTAATTTCCTTATCTCTATAGTTTAACCTGCCTTCTGTTTCTAATTCTGTTTGTCTCCAGGCTTTTACTGATGTTATTTGATGCAGATCATTTTGCATATGAGTCAGAAAGATCAAATATCTCACCGAAGCCTTTTATGAAAAAAAAAAAAAAAAAAAAAAAAAAAGTCTAATAGAGTTTAGTGATTAAATGAAAGGACAATTTAACATATAAATGTCATATTCATTTCACTAAACAAGAGACGTAATGCTAGTTAAACCACATGAAGTCTCTCACTATTCTCTTTCTCAAGCTTCTCAATTCCCTGTTAGGTTGCTGTGTCCCTCTGGTGCGATCAAACAACAAGAACGTGTTACAAATCTCACTATCCTGCCAGAGGTTCTTACAAAAAAATCATTTACAAAACGCATAGTAGTGACAAAAAAGAAGGAATTCAGTATATTAGAGTTAGCCTCAGGACCAAAAACAATCCTGTGAAATAAAATGCATATATATATATATATATATATATATATATATATATATATATATATATATATATATATATATATATAAGCATTTTATTTATATACACGCTTTTAGTTCCTGTTCCACTGTAGCTAATTTTCTGCATACCAGGAAATACTGGCTATAACTACAACTCCTAGTCATGTTTGCATCACACTAGCAAAAAGAAAATGTACGTATAACTAAATAAAACATGTCCTGTGCTTAAGCCATGACACAAATTCTCTTTGTTTCTTCACTTAAACAAAAAAAAAAAATAGTATAATATACTGTTATAATATTTATTTAATAATATAATTAACAGTATAATATAATGTTCAATATTTACAAAATGCTGTTCTTTTTTATGCAGTGATAATAATAGCAATATTCAACACAAACTCACAGCATTTCATGATATAGTCACAAAATGTTATCTATTGATTCGTGTTCATGGACACGAATTTCCCTCTTGTTTGTGTCACTCAGCACAACAGGCTCCGTCTGGCTCTGTCTCCATATCAATGGAGGCTTAGGATCATAGGTAATGCTGACAGAAATGCCAAATGTAATCTTTTCCCCCCATTTTTATCAGAGAATAAGGCAGAAAAAATAGGGTTACTGGTAGGGTAGGGTTTACGAATATATTTATTGTATTTTGACTGGATGGAATGTTGAAAAGCATGAGAATAAGAAAAAAAACAATACAGTGTCTGTGGTACCCAGTGGCAGAAAGAAAAAGTGGCGGAGGCACCAAAATATATATAGATTATATAATATAAATATATCAATAGATTAAATTTTGTGACTATATCACACAAAATGCTGTGAGACTGGGCTCCAATATAAGGTGCTGAAGGATAATATTTTGAGTTTATCTGTATGTTTATAGCCATCAAATATCAATGTTAAAGATTTGTAGTCCGTTGTAGACAAATGCCAGATGTGAGCACACTAAACTTGTGAGCACACTAAATTTTCAGAAAACAAGATATCTCTAGAAAAAAGCTTTACACTCCTGAAATGCCCATTCTAAAAAAGGCTGTTTATAGAAAAAGGCACACAGTGTAATTGTATACAGTATATTTGAGTATTAATCCCTGTGCAAGGTTTATTAGAGTTGCTAATAAGGACCGCTTGTGTGGGCACTAAATTAAAGCTTTATTTAGGTTATATTTTCCTCTCATTTTGCTTGTTGTTTCCGTCTGCATTTATTTTAAGTACATGAAAGGTGATTAGATGAACAAAAGTTACATGAAAGGCAACAAAGCTGACTGTGGGTGCAAAGCTTTTATCAGCCGATATGATTGCCGACTATTTAATGAGGAAAGGACATTCAACACCTACAAATAAACACTTGATTTTACTTCATCGTTTGATAATGGCTAGCGTTTGGTAATTTGGCATGAGGGATACTGATTTTACATCTGTTTTTAAAAAAAGGTTTTCCTGAAAACATTCATTAATGAGCCGGAAAATACCAGGTGTGAATATGAGATGCGGTTGTCTGTCTCGGATGATCGGATCAAAATCGGACAGCGATAACTACAGGTCTGAGTGATTGGATCACATGATGCAATTGACTCTGTTCATACCTATATTTAGTGCTGTCTGTCAGTGATCCGATCATCCGAGACGGATTCTATTATCAAGTCTGAATAGGGCAAACGTGTCAGCTTCAATCCTGAACTGAGCTCTGTAGCGAAGAAAAGAAGAATGTAAAAAGGATAAGAGAGAAATGCAGAGAAAGAGAAATCTTCTGTTTTCATGACAGCTTGCCATGTATGCTACCTTTCCTGAAAACAGCCATGAAGTAGCTTTCTGAAACTTTAATATCAGGCACATAGTAGGAGGCCTACCTCCTGCTTATAGTGTAGGAGGTGCTGATCTGAAGTCTGCTATTAACACACACACACACACACACACACACACAAACAGACATAGACACATATTACCACCTCCTACAGAAATGCACCAGAGCTGTAGAGTATGTCATCACACACTGAATCAGCCTCCTTTCCTTCCTATCAAGGAAGAACAAACCGGAATCCACCCAAATCATCCTTATACAACACGAAGAAAAAGAAGGCATTGCACATTTATAATTAAAATGAAATGCGTCATCAGTAACAAGTCATTTGTTGTTTTGGCAAAGCCTCTGCCTCCCCCTTTTCTTTCTCTGGTTCCATTTCAAGGGAACATGATGATCACCCGACTCAAAATTCAGCAGTCTGCTTCTACAGGCTGTGGGGAGAAAGAGCGCAGGATAATGGGATAATGGAAATGAATGACTCCAGCAGCCCCTCCCCCGTATCTGATGGCATATTTTGTGAGCAGAATAGACTCCATGTGGAGTAATGTAGGGGGGGGTTTGAGACGAGGTCATCCCTGCCCCTCCCCAGCTCGAGTGGAGGTCAATGTTTCCCTCCAGCTCTTCATTCCTCCTCATAGTACCTCTGCACTCCAGCTGCAACCTCGGATCAATACAGAGCTTAGCCAAAAATAGAGACTCTTCAGTACTCTTCCCTAAATGTTCCCTTACATCCTGTAGTTGCCTCAACTGCATGGAAATAAACAAATTAGCAACAGCCCTGGATATGAATCATTCAGACAGGTTTCTTAGCAGCCAGGAAAAAGCTGCAAACTCACAGTTATTATAATCCTCCCTTTTATTCGGTTGTAAGAGCCGGCTCACAGCGACGAATGTAGAGAGAAGTGATAAAATGAGAAAGGATGCAGAGAAAAAAAAAAAAAAGCCCAAACGAAAGAGGAAGAATTGCTGTGGGGGAGATGAAGATGAAGACGGTACTGCATATTCCCACATCTACTTCAGCTCCAGTTAGTCAAGTGCTTAGGCTTTCGTTTTAAGTTGCTCTGCTTAAGGCCCCAGGCAATGAGTGGGGCTAGAGAACTCCCCTAAGCCCACTAGTACAGAAGAAAGAGAAAACAGTGGGAAGAAAGATAGACAGAGAGAGAGAGAGAGACTGGGTGTTCTTTTGTTCTCTCAGCTGGAGTCAGTAATTCAGGGTCTGTACAAAGCAAGGCACTTTTAGTCTAATTGAGGGAGCAGAGACAAAATGACGATCAGGACGCACATGGCTGCATGTTATAGTGCTGAGTCATTAAAGACTACACATTGTGTTAATGTATTGGGAAGTAAAGCTCATCTGCAATCATTTGTTGAGGTTAGAAAGCAGAGAGTGTTTTTCAAACCAATTTAAGAAATTAGAAATTTGAAGAAATATGCATGCGTTACTGGTTGTTACTTTCACAAATTTGGCACTAATTTGCGCCATTATAATCGCACATTAAAACACAAAGATTAGGATATTTTAACTCAATTGTGACCAACATAAATCACCTCCGTATCATATGAGAACATAGCATACCATTACTTTGACCTACAGTAGATTATTATACTGAATCCTTTTCTATTTTATTTTTCAATTCAATTAATTTTTATTAGTATAGCACTTTCAACAATGGACATTTTCTCGAAGCAGCTTTACACAGATAATATGGTTGAAATAATGAATAAGATTGTTTGTATTATTGTATGTTTGTCCCTAATGGTGACTGTGGCAAGAAAAAACTCCCTGATATGGCATAAGGAAATAACCTTAAGAGGAACCAGAGTCAAGAGGGAACCCAACCTCATCTGGGTGGCACCAAATGTCCAATTATTACAGTTTAACAATGTTAAGGTGTGCAGTGATAAGTGATCAAATGCAAACTGTAGACCTGAGTCATTGTAGCAGATTGTTGACATTATGTACAGTCTAAATCCATCCTCAAAGATCCTTTGTTGCTCTGTAATTTCATGGATCCCCAAGTCTTTGATGTGTCTTAACATTCTCAATCATGTTTCCAGTATATTTTTTTGAACTTAGAATAAAATCTCATTAAAATAAAATATAAAAATCTCTAAAATGATATACACCAGGCAACATCATATCACTACATATGTATTCATTTCGATCCAAACAGGTATCTTGATATGATAGGAAAGGAATTGAACATATTTTTGAATACATTGGAATTTTTAGAATGTCTGATGCAAAGTTACCTACATATGCCCAGTCCATCGGAAATCCCAATTCAAATGCAATTTTTGTCCAGAATCTGGAAATTCCTGCATAATAACGTTAGAAACAAAATAAATGAGAGGTTTGGCTTTTTAAACACCCGAACATTATATGCTTTGTCTGTTGCATTGACGACCTAAAAAGAACAGGGTACACACCAACTGCTCCTGCCACAATCCCCCCCAAACGACATTTATCATTTCACCTCCTCTGCACACACACACATGCGCACGCATGCGCGCACGCCCATGCCCCCAGAGCTCACAGGTATCAGGTTTTATTTCCTTCTGTTCTAACGTCTTCTTTCCTTTCTCTGTTTGTGACAGCACCGGCTCTTTTGTTTCCTAAACTCCAACTAGGTGCAGTTTCCCTTTAGCCAAACCTGCCCCAACATGAGAAAACATAGTCGTTCCTGCTATAGCTGCCTATCTCGCTCAATCAGTCACCTGTTTAATCCATTCATAATATACTTTTATGATCCCACTTGTAAAACAGTGAAAATGAAAAATGCAATAATAAAATAATTTAAGTGTGTTAATAGAATTTGGGGTAAAAACACAGTAGGTGAAAGCCAGGCAGGTTTGAATGCATATATTTGAGCATTTAACCTTGTTGCCAGCATTAACCTGAAACTATCCAAACACCCACAAACCCGATCTTTTCAGTGCTGTGTATACACAACGTCACTGCCATTCTCCGGCACCTCAAACAACATTGGTGAGATGACTCATCAATCTTCTGCTATTTTACTGTCAGGCCGTAACGTTTAGCAAATCGCTGTTGTGGGTGAGGGTGTGGGTGTGGTGCGCTCTGATAAAGATTGTGAAAGTTGTAAAATACTAAACTGTACCGGCATGGGAAATAAAGCAAGAGGAAGAAGGTGTGGCAAGTTCCCTTAAATATGTTGCACTTTTTTTTAGGAGGGTGCACTCCCTTTTAAAGAGTACATTGCAATTGCAATACTATCAGTGAATAAATTATATTGGTAATAATATTGCTATTTAAGGTGGGCTTTGGGTAAGAAAAGTGGAACATTTCTGATTGTACACGTAACAATCACAGGCAGTCTCACACTATCTGGTTTCACTTCTAAATCTCTGTTACACCTAAAGCCTTCAGGTTTGTGTGCTTCCCACATTCCTCGTCGGATTCCCAACTTAAGCAAAAGCCTTGGAATAGGGAGGAGTATAGAGAGTCATTGTTCTTAGCAAAGCTTAGAGTAAAGATGAGAACAGCTAAAATCCCAAAGCTGACAAGAAAAGATGGGGTTAAGGGAGAGAAGTTGAGCAAAAGAGAGAAAGAAAGAAAGTGAGAGAGAGAGAGAGAGAGAGAGAGAGAGAGAGAGAGAGAGAGAGAGAGAAAGAGAGAGAGAGAGAGAGAGAGAGAGAGAGAGAGAGAGAGAGAGAGAGTGAGTGAGTGAGTGAGTGAAAGAGAGAGCTTCCAGTATCTCAAGTCTTGGCTCGTTCACAGCAAGCTTATCAGCGCTGGTTCTGGTGAATTAATGTTTCCATTTTCCCTATTCAAGCCTCATTGACTGGCAAACTCTATGTATGGCACAACACCACCACAACATTTCCATCTTGAATCAACTGGAACCGAAGATGATTAATCTGAGTGAACTAGGTGGTATGTGTATGACACACCAAATCTAAGACCAGCTTAAGTAGACAGTTTTCTAGCTTGGAGATGTGGAGAAGAAATTCCATCCTAATACAAGCTACACATGTTAATAGTATATTCAATTTGTTTGGGTATACAGTCCACAGTCTTGCGCAATTTAATATTATCTTAAATAAACATTGGGGATTTTGCTGAGTGTACATACCACATGAGGCAACATAAAGGCTTCTATCATTACAGATTACTAAGCATTAGCCTGTGTCATCTTTGTTGTAAATGAAACTTGCATTGAAGCGAATCCAAACCATTAGCATGTGGACAGGTTTAAAGAATTTTGATATAGTGACTAGGGGGGTCTAGGGTGGTTTCTATACACTAACTGTCCATTTCTCCTAATAAAACCAGCAGACTCCTACCTCCTCCATGTCTGCACATGCACTGCTTCAAAGCCATGCATGTCATCGTACACTCTCATTGACCTCTTATTAATATCAGATGTGAACAGCAACCATTAGCTAGTATCACCAGTATCAAAATAAATTATTGAGCTCAGTTTGTGTATGTGAAATGTTACATGTACTCCGGTGTTCTTCAGTTTCCTCCCATCTCCCAAAGTCAAGCAAATCAGTGGAATGACTTTGCCAGTTAGGTGTAAATGTGTGCCGATTAATGTGTGACTTTGCTTATTGCATGTTTCTGTGTGTATTATGGCATTGAGCCCAGCAATCCTGTTACAGAATCTGGATTCACAGTTCTTACCGTTATGAAACGTGAACATTATGATGAATCATACATTTTAGTGGGTTTTAGTAATAGAGTATATTTATGCATAGGTCACATATAGAAAATTAAATATCTTTGCACTAATATGCAAATTCCTGGGTGCTCATTCAGTAAAAGAAGCATTTTAAACATACTTCTCGGCACTCTATCCCATCTTTACACTTGTATCTCTGATTTATATTCCCTCTGAGGGGTTTAGGATTCAACTGAACTGCAGGCACTTCAAAGTCAGACTCATCAGGTGACCTCTCCAGTCGTGGGCTTACCATAGATTAAACTGCATGGCTCCCTGCTCCCTTAGTGCTTATAATGACAGGCATTAAGCTTGACCCAAGGAACTCTGTCATACTAGTCTATCACATGGTACCATGCACACACTCATTAAGACCTATTGCAATTTATATAAGCCAGTCTACCTACTGGGATGGCTTGAGTTCAAAATCGAACCAGTCACAAAGCTGCCACACACTGCACAATTTAGTAGTTACAATTTTATGCATTCTTTATTGCTTTATCTAATGACTTATGAAATAGTAAATGCTAATGACAAATATTAAATATTATATATATATATATATATATATATATATATATATATATATATATATATATATATATATATATATATATATATACACAGTACAGACCAAAAGTTTGGACACACCTTCTCATTCAAAGAGTTTTCTTTATTTTCATGACTATGAAAATTGTAGAGTCACACTGAAGGCATTAAGGGCTATTTGACCAAGAAGGAGAGTGGCCTCCACAGTCATCGAACCTGAACCCAATCGAGATGGTTTAGGGGTGAGCTGGACCGCAGAGTGAAGGCAAAAGGGCCCACAAGTGCCAAGCATCTCTCGAGGAACTCCTTCAAGACTGTTGGAAGACCATTTCAGGTGACTACCTCTTGAAGTTTATCAAGAGAATGCCAAGAGTGTGCAAAGCAGTAATCAAAGCAAAAGGTGGCTACTTTGAAGAACTTAGAATATGAAATTTTTCAGTTGTTTCACACTTTTTTGTTATGTATATAATTCCATATATAATTCCACGTGTGTTAATTCATAGTTTTGATGCCTTCAGTGTGAATCTACAATTTTCATAGTCATGAAAATAAAGAAAACTCTTTGAATGAGAAGGTGTGTCCAAACGTTTGATCTGTACTGTATATATATATATATTAAAGGCAAGAAACAAATGAAATGTATTTATAGTACTTATGGTGTTTAGAATTATATTGTTGTATACCCAGTATTACACTATTGTTAGTATTATAAAGAGATAAACACAACAAAGGACACAATTCAATTGTTAAATAGGCTTCTTTCTATGACAAGAACTCATCAGCTAAAAGTCCATCACTAAGACTAAGCTACAGAGAATTAAATTAATGGGTTTACAATCTGATACCTAGATTTAAGGTCTGTTTTAGGTCCTTGTGCTGTCAATGTGCAGTCTGTGTACTGAAAAGCCTCATTCTTTAGATCTGAAGGGTAAGTGAGTTAAATCAACTTTTAAATGCTGTGCCTTTTTGGTGGTTATTTTCTGCTGCATGTCTATGCAAAGCTCAATTCTGCTTTCTGTAACTGATCGTGCCAAATAGTTTGATCTAATTCTATTCCTGACTTGTGTAAAGCTGCTTTGAAAGCATTTATGAATATGCCTAGTTTAGTAAAACCCATATCTACATCCCTTGCACACACATTCACCTACTGTGTTTTTACACACACGACTAGATGATGATTACCTGGTTGCAGGCAGTGAAGTAGGGAGAAATGGTGTGAGAATGGGGATTATTTCTGTCCTCTGATTTTGAGAGTGATAGAGTGATGATATGCAGGAGAGGAAGAGTGCACACGGTGTGCGTTGGGGGGAATTGCAGTGGGAGCACAGATGGGCCCTTCGGCTGTTCAGCGAGAAGCAGTTTGGCTAAGGGAACTTATCATTAACACTCTCCCACTGACACGCCTGAACAAAGCCCTGCAGCATGAGACACACATACACACACAGAGATACACACTCGAACAGGGAGACACCGACTGAGACACGGGAGCCGTCTGACAGGTTTAATACATCAACAAAGGCAACAGCACTGAGATTCTAGTTTGAATGCATTTTTATCAAATGATATATATTATCATATATTTATTTTCTTTTTTTTTTCTTTTACAAGCCTCATTGCCTACTAAGCCAGCATGTCAAACGCACCTCAAAACACGCTAAAAAAATTTAATTGTGGAGAAATGGAACAGGTCTTACACAGAGTTAGACCATGAGTGGGAATGATGCAGACACAGCTTAATCAGCTGCTATTATGAGTGTTTACGCAGCACACTGCAGCTCTCTGGATAACAAACCCAAATCAGCGAGAGGATAAAAGGCTAGCTTTTAAAAATATTACTGTAATTCATGTTATCCAGACAGTTATATAACCACAACAACAGTAATACTGTCAAAGATTAAACATAAATAAAGAACAATGCAGAGAATGACTAAGAGATTTCTCTCCTTTTGACTTTTTAAGTTTATATCTGTGCCAGTTTTTAGTAATAGGATTTAGCTTCAGTCTCAGGACAATGCCTAAGGCAGCTTTTCACATCACATTCAGCAGAAAAAAAACATGCAGTTACTCGCTAATGCAAGCCACTACTAATTTATTTTACTTCAGAATACTTAGAAGTATCAGAATTGGCTGAAGTAACCTTTAATAAATCAGTAAAGGTTCGTTATTGGGATATAAAATAATAAATTTGGTAAAATGGTGGCCAACTTTTTGTTAGTGAGTTAATGCTGCATGTTTTGATGTATCCTCATCTAAGGATGTTGATTTTTTTTCTCCCAAGTTATTCTAAATTCTATTTAGGCCAAATATAGGTTCAGATACAAGAAAAGATGCAAGTGCTGAAACACCTGCTCTATAATAAACAGTACCAGATAAAAGATAAACATGCCTAAAATACATCTCTTGCAAGTTTAGACTATGCTTCAGTAATAAAACAGCATTGCTCTGTTTATAATATTCTTCTAGTTTCACTAATATAACAAATCACACTACCAATGAGAGGTATTACTAGAGTAAAATCTGAATAATACTTATATTTTTGAGTGAACTATTATTTAATTTTGCCAGGAACATAACTAAAAACTTTCTTTCGGCTTCTCCCGTTAGGGGTCCCCACAGCGGATCATCTGCATGTTTGATTTGGCACATGTTTTTACGCTGGATACCCTTCCTAACGCAACCCTTCCCACTTATTCGGGCTTGGGACAGGCACTAAGGCTTGTGCAACCCTAATGGCTGGGGTCGGTTCCCTGACCGGGGATCGAACCCGGGCTGCAGCGGTGAGAGCGCCGCATCCTAACCACTAGACCACCAGGGAACTTTTTGCCAGTAACATAACTGAAAATCAAAAAGTTTGGAGACTAGTTTTGTAACAAGCCAGCAGATGGCAGCACAAGGCTGCACACACAGTCACAGGGAGCACTGACCTTCATTAGTCAGTGTGACAAAAGACATCATTGTGTGTACATCAGGAGCTGGTGCAACCGGTGCTATTCTGACCACATGAGTTTCTCTCCAGAAACTACATCTCACTTTGGACTTTGCCCTCTTTCCAAAGATCCAGCTCAATCCTGTTCCAGCACGAACAGCAGAAGATGTTGACATGCTCCGAAAAGAAGACTTCCAGGACACATTCCAGAAGTTTCAGGAACGCTGGGATCAAGAGGTGCAAGGGGACTATTTTAAAGGTGATAGTGTGTAAACGTAGATAAAGAAAGTACTTTCTTGCTAACAGAGCTAGTCTCTAAACTTTTTGACACCACCTCGTACAATGTTTTTAAACATTTATTCATTCATTTATCTTAAGTAACTGTTTTATCTACCACGATAAGTGGTAATAAGTGGTGGGTCCAGACCCTTTAATAGGAACAAAGAGTGTAAAGTGGAAATCTGTGCTAGATGGGACACCCTCCCATTGCAGGGCAATATGTACACACATTCACACACTTATTCACACAAGTTAATAAAGTTGGAGGAGACCAGAGAGCGCAAAGGAAACACAATGAAAACATGCGAAACTCCACAGAGACACTAACTCAAGTTCAGGATTAATGTCGAAGGCCTGGAGCTGTGATTCAAAAGAGGAAGCAAAGTTAGAGAAGAAAATGTAAAGTTCCAATGCCTTCAGTGACTAAATTCTAGCTAAAATAAATGTGTATTATTTTAATCATATTTTCATCTCTTTTGTTCTAAGTTGTGCACTGGACCTGTATTCATGCATAAAATGATCATAACCTGAGGAACACACTTACGTAAGTTCACACTGTAGTAGCTTCAGGCCTACATTTTGCTACTAGGCTCTCATTCACGAGACTGACAGAAGGGGGTTGGGGGTTCACATGGACACACCTAACACACCTGAGGGCAGATCATAGAATTTTCCACAGCTGATGGGCTGGGTTTATACAAGCCCTGGCAAGACCAGACAAGATGGTGGGGTGGGCGGAGGGTTCAGAGGGAGCATTTTAAAGAGGAGGAATGAGGGTTCTCCCGTTCTGCTGCACCTGGGTCAACATGCACTGTCTGCTAACAAACTGCATGTAAAAGAGAAGAAAGGAGAGGAAAAGGCGGAGAAGAAGGTGTAAGACTGCACCTTTTGTTTTGGCCCTGGAGAAGCTTAGAATGTCACACACAAACAATGAAGTCCCCCCCACACATCACATCACACACAGACACACACACACTCTCTCTCTCTCTCTCTCTCTCTCTCTCACACACACACACACACACACACACACACACACACAAATCAAATGTTCGTAGAGACAGCCAAATGTTCAAAGAGTTATAGAGTTTTAAGAGTTTCAAGAGTGGCCTTTATGGACAAAATTTAAGACAAGATCCAGTGTGCCATTGTTCAAAGAGACGCAACCTTTTCCTAAATAGCAACAGCCATCAGAGGATATTGTTTTTACTTACAAACTTCAACTGTTTTGGCAGCCAGACATTTTCGGTTCATGCTTTTAAATGCATTCTGCAACGAGAGCTAAGAGTAGGTTTGAATCACAACACACTCCTCCTAACATTACACACCAGTGGAGAAAAGAGGGCAGCCAGACTTATCTGTTCATCTCTGTGTGTGTGTGTGTGTGTGTGTGTGTGTGTGTGTGTGTGTGTGTGTGTGTGTGTGTGTGTGTGTGTGTGTGTGTGTGTGTGTGTGTGTGTGTTCAACTACAACAATTCACTACGGTATTAGGTTTGCTGTACTGCTGATGTATAAACATTGTCAGTGACAATATGCTTGCAAATACATTATTTCTTACAATGTAATAGACACCACTAGTTTACAGAAAGTCTCCTCACACTCACACTCTCATTTCTATATAAAACCATGCATCCCACACATCATTGCACACATACACACCTCTCCCACTTCACCTCTAAACAGTGATCCCATACAGCAGGCACAGATCCTGGGTATGTGTCAGCCAAAAACTTGCAATTCACACACTGTTGGTTTTATCAACAAATTAAGAACAGGTTAGAGTCCGCACACACTCAAAAATATATACACTCATAAGGAACTCATGAATTTGTTTGTGAATTTGTTTGAAGTGATTGGTTAATAGAGAACATTAGCTCTGTACCATTAGTTTTATCATTTATTCAGTGGGTTCTAAGAAGGTTTGGATGTAATGTAATGGAAATCAGGTACAATAGTAATTCAATATCTATTTACTCAACAATACTCTTAAAATGTTTATCACACAATATTGGAAAATAGGATTGTGTTACTAAAGCTAAATATGTTGCAGTAATATTTATATATGTAAAAAGATTTTTGAGTCAAGAACATTTGACTGATTAAACATTCTAGGAACCAAAAGTTCTCAGAGTTGTAATGTTGATGATAGCTAGTAGAAAACGTTCCCAAAACATTTGGTATATTTTTGGTAGTTTATATAAATTCTAAACCCATGATTTAATATAATAAAAATTATATCAAACATGCCTTAAGCACTTAATATAAAATACCAAGCAAGATACATATTTAAATCCAGAACTGTAACTTAAAAAAATGATAAACCCTTTCTGCTAATGGTACAGCTGCTAAAGTTTTCTCCCTAATGAATTATCTGGCATTCGATTTTCATAATAATTTATATGCGCAAAAAAAAAGAGATCAAACTTTGAAGTTCTTTGCATAATTTGCATAAACCGCTGGCTGAAAATGAGGAAGTCCACTTCAGGTTCTAAAACATAGGCGTTGTGGCCTTTATGACTTCCAGCCTCTTGCCTCAGGACACAGAATGACAATTTTGGCAAAATGTTTGATCAGGTGCTGGATGCTGGATGGAAGGCACATGTCCCACTGCAGTCCCAGTGCTGTGGGGGGATTGTGTCAAGTTCCAGTGCAAGGACACATAATGCACTGGGAAGAAAAGGCTCTCCCAGGTCAGCAGGATCCAGCCCAAAGGGGAAACACATACAAAAAAGGTGCATGAGCACAAACAATAGGAATGCCTCAAAGCATGTAGGCTGAGAAGCAAAACAGGCTACCTCTTGAACCTTTCCATTCAGTGATCTGATTTCCTTTGCAGGTTACCAAAATGATTGTGACGAAAGACAGCGAAGGCTGCTTGATCACAGACATACTCCCATGTGTGAGTGGGTTAAATACCTTTTACTCTGGAGTTCATCATTTCACATTGTACTGAGAGGCAGCCGAGTGGAAAAGAACCTCATCAGCACACTTTTCACTGTACGCACACACTCTCACACATTCAGAGACCTGATTTTTCCCTTCTATGTGCTTCTTGTGAGTGTCATACGTTGACTTCTGTCACCAAACTGCCATAGCACCTGAGTATCATGGCCCATTTGTTTGTTTGAAGCTCCTCGCCTGAGCCTGTCTTCGCTAATGCAAAGTCTGTTACAAAGGGGTGTGAGAAAAACTAAGCAAGGGCTCATGGTGATGTAAGATCAGTATATTACAAATTACTAGGCAACTGTTATTGTGTAATAACTGTTGTCTGCTTGACGAGCTAGATTTTATTTTAAGGTATTAAAATAAATTTTAATTAGGTAGCCAATTGATAAGTCAACAGACATCTGACAAGTTTTACATTCAATGCATGTACTAAACTCTTTGGCAGAAGCAAAATGAAACTTTTGCAGCCAATATAAACCACAAAACAGCAACTCGGACAAAGAAACAATTGCTGATACAAACACTCACAATTATTTTTTATATTCACTTTGACAAAAATACAGAATCTACTTTTGGATTGTGAAAAAAATCACCCCAATATGTGTGTTTAGGTGTGAAATTGATGAAAAGGTGATTCAGCTGAGGACAGAGAAATTGGTTACAGTCTTTGTTTTGGTCAATGTAGGACTACTCAGGAGTGCACTAATCCCAGCAGTTATAATAGCTCTTTAAAAGAGCAATTACAGCTTCTGTGTGTGTTGTCCATTTACTCTAAACTTTCAGAGTGAATCTGCCTTGCCAGATAGTTTTACTTGTATGTACCAGTAAAATTAGACAAATAGCATTGCAAGATTCTGGTGGAATGGAAGAACACACACAAACTCACACAATACTACAATAAAAGTACAAATGAATGTCTTCGTCAAGATTTTGCTGTTCCTATGGGGATATATATATATATATATATATATATATATATATATATATATATATATATATATATATATATATAGACTTCACATACCACCATCTTTTCTCAAAACACGAGGAATAAGACAAAGAAAGAAACATGAGGGACGAGTGAAGGGATGTAAAGAGAGGGCATTAATTAGACATTGCATTGCATGGAAAAAATGAGAAAACAAATTTGTGGGTCCTGTTTCAAATGTCCCACCCCGCCCCCCAAAAAAGGGTCCCATCCTCCTAGACCCCCTCCCTCTTGCCCCCTCCTCCCCTTTTCCTCCTCTCCTGCTCCCCCCAATGGGTGATTTTGTTTAAACAGCTATCTACCCCTATGCTAATAGTTAAGCAGGGGGGGACACAGGGCATTAGGAAGACACACATTAGCTTAAGAGAGGAGGAAGCAGCAGGGGAGGAAAGGAAGCACATAACATGTGCAACTCATTCATTCATGGAGCAGATAAAGGATAAAGGAGGAAATTTGAACTAGATAACATAATAAAGGCTGCATTATTGATTTCATTTGATTGCAGCATGTTCATTTGTATAAAATATTATTTATAGTTAGAATCAACGTCTATCTTTCGGGATGTCAATTTATCTGCAGTTGGGAAACATAATACAGAGTGACTGTGGCATAAAAGCAGTGTGAAAAACTAGGTCACTATAAAGTCTCTTTCTCTCTCATACAGACATACACAGCATGGTCTCTCATTGACTTCATTAAGGTGTGCGTTAGACATGCTGGGGCAATGCTACGACCCATTTAAGTCGCACTATCCAACCCCTCATTCATTCACACAAACACACCCACACACCTACATTCACGTGCTACTACAACCTCTTACCACCCCCACAGTGCACCCCAATGCACCCTTCTCCGCTGGGGCAGAAAGCTCGAGTGAAGTCGCTTCAGGGTTTCTGTGCACTTAGAATAGAGCATCTGTGTCTCTTTTACACACAACACACACATCGCTATATTTGGAAGCTATTTCCACTGACCCTTGTATTACACCAGCTGGATAATACTTATACCCAACCACTACACACAGCCCTGACTGTAACCGAGTTAGCACATCTTTAACCTTTTTTAATTTTTCTAATAAAAGTTCAAGCATGTTTCATCATGTGGAGCAAGAAAAATAAATAAATTATTAACATATACACATTAATGCATTGGCATTCATCTAAATTTCTCTAGACAGCCTGTTCAATCCGGTTTGTCAGAAAAATAAAAATCTAGCCTTAACCTTATCTCAACATGCTTTTCAATTTGCACCAGTCACATGGACAACTCTGATAAAATACAACCCAATTCCTCAGATAATCTCCATTTGAAGAAAACGTGTTTAAAGCACCGAGTCAGACATCCAGACTGAGCCACAATGAGTTGTGACTGTGATAGAAAAGAGCTGATAACGCCAACCATTTGGAAGGCAAGAAGTGTGCTTGCTGAGCGTAATCTTCTGTCTACAGTGTATATGTGTGGGTGTGTGGGTAACTGTTGCTATCATGCCGGGAACCAGAAATCACAACAAAGATCACGGTTTTGTGTGTGTAAGCATGTCAATTTGGTTGAAAGAAAAAAAAAATGTTTCCTTTTGGTCATTGAGGTTATGGTTGGGTTAGGTGTATTAGGGTAGCACTAATGATGTGCATTAATAAGTATGTCAGTGGAATGTCCTCACAAGGACAGTAAGATATGCGTCTGTGTGTGTCACAACACCAGGGAAACTGTAGTGTGATAAAGAGAAGGGACTTTCTAAAAGAAGCTACCCAAACAGAGCCAAATACTAAAACCAGAGTCAGCAGTACACAGTTAGCACACAGACACACACACAGGCTTTCTATCTCTCTCTAACACACACACAGAATTGTGGCTCATTGTCTCTTAACTCTCCTCGGTGTGAAGTGGAAGAGAGGCAGCAGGTCTTTGTTTGGGTTGGCTCTCCTCCACCACAGTGCACACTAAGCAATTCCATTCAGAAGTAGAGTGCGAGGACAGAACATGCTTAAAGTCTAGGAGCAAGCCTCTTTCTTTCTCCTCCACACATTCTCCCTATCACTCTTTTGTCTTTCTCGTGCATTCATTTTCCGTTTCTTTCACTCCTGTGTGTCTTATAGTCACCCCCCTCACACACACACACACTTTCATCATTTTCTTCCCATCATAGTTTGCACTTCAAATGGCTTAATAATGGGTGTTTAAAAACAAAGAAATTACAGATATAGTAAGCCCAGGAGTCATAAACACAACTCTAATAAGCACTATTGACAGTTGTGGTCAGTGACTTCCTGTGATTGTCATTCGTACTCTATAAAAGGATCAGAAGAAAAATACGAATAAAAATAGCCCTGAAATCAAATATCCCACTCTCGCTGCCCTTGGGGTGTCTGGATGCCTGCAATGACACTGCACAGCCGAGACATACATCAGCGACCTACTGACCCCAGCAAAAGCATAGTCGTGTCTCCCGCCTTCTCTCTGAATTCACATGATCCTCATCTTCTGACCCCTGTCTTCTATTCCCACAACTTACTCTCTGGTTTTATTTCCTTCCTGATCTTCGGTTTTCTCATCTTTCCGTTTCCTACACAAAACCCTCCATCCCTCCCAGTGTGACTTCCTTTTACATCATCTCATCCTCCTCTTTCTCTCTCCACACTCTGTTCGAGTTCTGAGTTACAATTCCGTTTGGAAATATTGTGAAATATTTAAAAGCAACTGTCCAAATAACTTATCCACTTTAAGGGGGAAGAAATAACTTAGACCAGAGCCACACACGCTGAAGGTCAGAGTTCTGGGATGGCTGCAGTTTTGACAGGTTCAGATAAACACAACACTTCCAGTACAGACTCACAAGCCCCGTCATTCTCTGGCAATACAATTAAAAAAAAGAAAAAGTTCACGTGGAATTGAGCGAGACAAATGCTAGATCTCACTCCACTGAATCCACGTCTTACTGCACACAAGAAAGAGACAGATGATCATGCTCCCCCTCTACTCATCTCTAACACCTCCGTCTGGAGGCAGGGGCTTTACGACCACAAGGCAGTTTGGTTCAAAGACCCGCACCTCCACCCAAAACAATGTTGGCCACACACACACACACACACACACACACACACACACACACACACACACACACACACACACACACACAAAGACACCAGTTGTCCAACAAAGGTAGTAATCACTATTAGGGAAGCTTTAAGAACAATGTGAAACAGTTTTAAGATAACAAAATGTGTGGTCCGGCTCTCTCTTTCTCTCTTTCACAAACAAATGGTAGTTATAGTTACATCAAAATAAAAAATAAAAAAGCATTATTTCTAAAGAAACCAAGGAAGCACCTATAAATAAAATCAATTTATGACTTGTGAGTACCTCTACAAGTCCAAGAACTGCAGCTCCTATGCCTCTTTTATGAAAGAAAGAACTGCAGGTCATGTAGATCCTCAGGAGTCCAGGTAAATCTGTAGATTCCACCATGAGCTGAGATTCCTCCTTTTCTTCCTCTTTTTCTATCTCCACTGTGTTACTCTTGTTTCTCCAACCATGTGTAGAGTATAGTAGTCTATCCGCTGGTGAGTAGAGGGTGTGTGTGTGTGTGTGTGTGTGTGTTTCCCTCTCTCACTCACTCACTTGTTCTCTTGCTCCTCCCTCCTCTCTCCTCCCCCTCTTTCTCTCCTTCTTCTTTACTCCCCCTCTCCAGTCTCACGTCCTCTGGATCGAGAAACGACTGCCAGCATGCAGTCTGGCACTTTGCCTCCGGATCACGTGACTCCCCCCCTTAGACTAAACTTTGCATTTAAAAATCTTCTGTTCCACTGAAGTAACAAGAGAACTTTATCAGAAGGTCCATCCAGGTAAAAACCATGCACAAATACAGACACACTTCACGGATGGCTACCTCTTTTTTCAAAGACCTCCCTCGTTTTCATGCTGTATTCAAGTAGGTAAAGGGATATCTTTAAGCCAGCTGATCACATTATCATAGCTGTTTTCTTATCTCCAAATGGTTAGGGCGTGGGAAAACATTATTCTCTCACAGGCCTATGCATTTTAAACCACAGGAACCTGGCGGGATCAGTCATGGCTAGAACAAACGCTATTATTGTTACAGTAACTGCTGGTAAATGAGTAACCATTGGATGTCTAGGAGCACTGATCAGTTGTTTTCATGGTTGGCTGAGAGAGCAGGACATTTTGGACTGCTGCCAATGACAAAACCTGAATTAACACCCAATTACAGACGTCACACGTAATGCAGTCGATGTAGCAATGCTAAGAATTTCGAATGCTTTAAGCATATTTCACTCTGTTGAGTTTCACTGCAAACAGAAAGAAGATTCCAGGGAGGGAACCCTTTTCTAGCCCTTAGCTGTTATGAACACAAACACACACACACACACACACACACACACACACACACACACACACACACACACGCCCCAGAGGTATGCCTATGGACATTTCTGTTCATCAATAGAGATAACTGCTCTATATATAAAAGATAATATAAGTGGAATTGCAATGCTGGGAGAGCACAGTGCACAATTTGGGTACAATGTAGAAATGGTACTAAAATAGTTGCAAGTAAAATGAAGTACAAATAGTAAAAAAAAAAAAGACAGAGGCGACAGAAGTAAGATCATGTTTTGTATTTTTAAACCTCCAACTCAAACATGCAATTCCCATTTAATGTGTCACTCCCCAAAAATGAATGCAAAAGTTATAAAACTGGTTTTATCTTATACCCTGTCATATACCAATTTTCCTCTTATTAATTGTAAATAGAAGCATTGTGGAGAAAAAGAAACTATGACAGGAAGTAGCAGAGATTATTTGTGCCTCTGTTTAGTGTATGAAGCTGGAAAGTTAACTTTCAAAATAGATCAGCAATACTATATTGAATCTCATTTTCATTTTAATTATTGCATTACCACATTCGTTTGTGTAATTTGTGCATTAAAAATGCATTAACATTTTATATAGAGCTTCAACTGTTGCTAAGTGGAACTACATCTGCATGTGACAACAGTTTGCCCACAAGAGACGAAGACACAAGGAACTTTTTTGTTTGTTAGTGTGAATGCAAATACTGTGAAATAAACAAAGGTAAATAGTTGCTAAAGAAAAAAGACTCTGGGTTTAACCTGCCCAGACCTGTCAAATCTGTTAAAGGGTTAAAATGGAGGAATCATGAATTGCTATCCTACATTCAGGACTATAATTTTCTGCCATCCTTGGTCTTATAATGACAAAGCAAGCTAGATCTGTTACTTTTGTGTATTCGGTCTGAGGCCTCTACATTGTGCTCAGGCTATTCATGTCGAATTAAAGAGCTTTACTCTATGGCAATAAAGCAGGCTGGACTGGTACTGTTAAACTCAGAACTTAGTGTCATTAACAGTGGCACACAAGCAGCCAAAAAAGGGCGTTTTCAACAAAACATGCTATTGACAAACAATTGTTTCATATGCTAATCTGAAAGTCAAAATCACATGAACTCTAAAAACAAGGTTTTAGTCAGAAACCACCTTGCAGCCTGTATGTACACTGTTCCAGGCTTGATTGAGATTCACTTCCGCTATACACCACAGTGACAAGAAAGACACACCTTCCAGGCACCTAGGCGTGGGTGACATTCCAGCACGCGAGGCGCATTATATCCATGTGAAAAGGGGGCATAAATAGATAGATAGATTGATACAACTTTATTGTCATTGCATAGTACAGGTACATAGCAACGAAATGCAGTTTGGCATCTACCAGAAGTGCAGAATGTAGCAGTCGTGCAAAAGTGCAAATAAATATATGGCATATTTACAGCAAGTTATAGTGATAATATGTAAACATATGTGAAGTAAATAAATACAAAGGCATTAACAGTGCAGAGATGTGTGGACATCAATTTAGAGTACAAGTCGAATAAACAGTCTACTATATATAAATATATATATATATATATATATATATATATATATATATATATATATATATATATACAGTGAGGAAAATAAGTATTTGAACACCCTGCTATTTTGCAAGTTCTCCCACTTAGAAATCATGGAGGGGTCTGAAATTGTCATCGTAGGTGCATGTCCACTGTGAGAGACATAATCTAAAAAAAAAAATCCAGAAATCACAATATATGATTTTTTAACAATTTATTTGTATGATACAGCTGCAAATAAGTATTTGAACACCTGAGAAAGTCAATGTTAATATTTGGTACAGGAGCCTTTGTTTGCAATTACAGAGGTCAAATGTTTCCTGTAGTTTTTCACCAGGTTTGCACACACTGCAGGGGGGATTTTGGCCCACTCCTCCACACAGATCTTCTCTAGATCAGTCAGGTTTCTGGCCTGTCGCTGAGAAACACGGAGTTTGAGCTCCCTCCAAAGATTCTCTATTGGGTTTAGGTCTGGAGACTGGCTAGGCCACGCCAGAACCTTGATATGCTTCTTACAGAGCCACTCCTTGGTTATCCTGGCTGTGTGCTTCGGGTCATTGTCATGTTGGAAGACCCAGCCTCGACCCATCTTCAATGCTCTAACTGAGGGAAGGAGGTTGTTCCCCAAAATCTCGCAATACATGGCCCCGGTCATCCTCTCCTTAATACAGTGCAGTCACCCTGTCCCATGTGCAGAAAAACACCCCCAAAGCATGATGCTACCACCCCCATGCTTCACAGTAGGGATGGTGTTCTTGGGATGGTACTCATCATTCTTCTTCCTCCAAACACGTTTAGTGGAATTATGACCCAAAAGTTCTATTTTGGTCTCATCTGACCACATGACTTTCTCCCATGACTCCTCTGGATCATCCAAATGGTCATTGGCAAACTTAAGACGTGCCTGGACATGTGCTGGTTTAAGCAGGGGAACCTTCCGTGCCATGCATGATTTCAAACCATGACGTCTTAGTGTATTACCAACAGTAACCTTGGAAACGGTGGTCCCAGCTCTTTTCAGGTCATTGACCAGCTCCTCCCGTGTAGTTCTGGGCTGATTTCTCACCTTCCTTAGGATCTATGAGACCCCATGAGGTGAGTTCTTGCATGGAGCCCCAGTCTGAGGAAGATTGACAGTCATGTTTAGCTTCTTCTATTTTCTAATGATTGCTCCAACAGTGGACCTTTTTTCACCAAGCTGCTTGGCAATTTCCCTGTATCCCTTTCCAGCCTTGTGGAGGTGTACAATTTTGTCTCTAGTGTCTTTGGACAGCTCTTTGGTCTTGGCCATGTTAGTAGTTGGATTCTTACCGATTGTATGGGGTGGACAGGTGTCTTTATGCAGCCAACGACCTCAAACAGGTGCATCTAATTTAGGATAATAAATGTAGTGGAGGTGGACATTTTAAAGGCAGACTAACAGGTCTTTGAGGGTCAGAATTCTAGCTGATCGACAGGTGTTCAAATACTTATTTGCAGCTGTATCATACAAATAAATAGTTTAAAAATCATATATTGTGATTTCTGGATTTTTTTTTTTAGATTATGTCTCTCACAGTGGACATGCACCTACGATGACAATTTCAGACCCCTCCATGATTTCTAAGTGGGAGAACTTGCAAAATAGCAGGGTGTTCAAATACTTATTTTCCTCACTGTATATATATATATATATATATGTAAATATATATACACACACAGGTTATATACACAAATGAATGAAATGTTGGGCAGAATGTACAGTAATGATATAAGTATACACATAAAAATAGTGCTGATGTAATGAGGAGTAAAAGATATACTATGTAATATGTACATGTATAGTACAGAGGTTATATACAGTGTTTGTTTTGTGGTGAATTAGCGGTGTAGTGTAGAGTTCAGTAGTGTGATGGTGGATGGAAAAAAGCTGTCCCTGAACCAGCAGGTTGGCTTTAAAAGACAATACACTGAAGAATGAGTGCTAAAATTCACACCGCATAAACACCAGTCAATCTCCGTGTGTGCAGTGACAGTTCAGCGTGTAAAGACTTGCACACACAAGAATGACTCAAACTGCAGGATTTACCTTCAAAATGCTATTCTGAACAGTGCATGTTGTTACTCAACCTCTTTTTCACATTCTGTACATATATTCTATGCATATCTTCTGCACACAGATATCTACACACTCTTTATATGTATATATTGTTTATATGTATATATATATATATATATATATATATATATATATATATATATATATATATATATATATATATATATATATATACACACTGTATATATACTATATATATATATATATATATATATATATATATATATATATATATATATATATATATATATATATATATATATATATATAGGGAGAGAGAGAGAGAGAGAGAGAGAGAGAGAGAGAGAGAGAGAGAAAGAGAGAAAGAGAGAAAGAGAGAGAACACATATATAAAGCAGATTACCAGAACACTTGCAGTATAGTCTATAGAAATACTGACCTGTTTTTCATCAGTAATGTTTTTGCTTTTTATTATTAAAATCTGAACCAATCAATGCCCTCTCTGTTTAAACTTGATACTTTCCTGGATTTTCCCATTAAAGCTATTTATTTATTTTTAAATCAGTATGAACTGTAAGGAAACTCTAGCTAAAGATTACATCAAAACATGCTATGGTTCATACCTGCTGTATGTATATGTTTAATATTTATAAAAAAAAAATTTTATAACAATGCCTTTAACAAAAAAAAAACCCGAAATGTAAATGTAATATCATTTTTGGTTGCTGGAAAAACAGAAAACACAAAAAGCTTGCAACATTATACCACATATAGTTTTTTTGGTTTTGGTCTATCCAGGCTTAATGTTACTGGGAATCTGAGTGTGGGCCTTTGTCTAGCAGTCCACCTCATCCTATTTTATTGCACAATGCAGTACAGATAGTTGCCTAGAACAAATGTTATCATGCATTTTTTTTTTTTTTTTGTCATCGGTCCAAATTCTCAAGCAGCCACCAAAACAATCAGGCATGTGTAATGACTACATTAGTGCATCTCTATCAGAATCTGTCTTACTGTATTTTCACCACTCTATAATTCTGATGGGGGGTGAAAAGGGCAGCCTATAGTCTATTGATGAATATAAAGTGGATTGAGGAGACTCTGAGATGAAGCGAGAAAAGAAACTATTTTCTCTCTTCCATACCTCCTTCTGCCTGTCTCTGTCTATCTCTCTGTCTCTCAGAAAAAGTGTTGAGGTCTGCAGTGCTCTTTGTGCTAGTGACTGACATGGTTTATTCATTTGGGCTGCAATTCTCCTCTGGTGTCTGGTGCTTGCACACACACACACACACACACACACACACACACACACACACACACACACACACACACACACACACACACACACACATTCAGTACCTTCCCTGTGCAAAATATGGGCTTATGGGAAGTATTAAATGTTATCTACATATGTTTGAGCCTGCACATTGAGGGTATGTGTGTGTATGCATGTGTATGTGTACAATCCTATAGCACTGTTTCCACACCTGGTCTCCTACCTGTCATCTTATCAAGAACCAACCACACTTTAAGGAAGACTGCAAGACCTCTCTCTCTCTCTCTCTCTCTCTCCTCTCTCTCTCTCTCTCTCTCTCTCTCTCTCTCTCTCTCTCTCACACACACACATTCACACACACCTTGTATTACTATATATGTGAAATGTTTTCATATCTAATAACGAATCCTTTTTGTCCTTTTTTTATACAATAGGAAAAATATCTCTACTGGAATCTTCCAAAACACAGACATTTACAGATCCCGATAAAGCACCAAATGACCAGACAGTCAAAGAGAGCGAAACACACAGGCATACACATCAAATACACACACACCAGGCAGGTTACAGCCTGTGGGAAACAGGATCAAAGGCAAATCGTGGCATGGCCTCTCAATTAAGCTGGCAGCTGACCACCCAGATCCATCAGTGTCCCAATTACCGTGAGGAAGTGTGTATTTATCTTGAGGACCAACATAACGCACAACTCCTTTTAGGCAGCCAGACGTGCACACTTGGCACACTCTTGTTGGGATGTACAGAAATACAGCGAGAGAGGCAGACAGGTAGGAGTGAGCTGTCTAGCAGGTCTGCTCTCACCTTTTCATCCCTGAGCAAGGTTGGCTCATTCTGCCCGAGGCCACCTGGATCGAATGCATGCATATTTATTTTGGAGACGCATCACCTGCTTGACCAAAGGCAAGGATAAATGACCCACCTGGAGGTTAAAAAGGGACTATTGTTTGTGATTCATTGCAAGTGCATAAAAAAAAAAAAAAAAATGAAAAGAATGTGATGAAAAGAAAAACATCATGTTTTTGAAGCACATTGTGAACATAGATTATTTTGTCCTCCAAAGGGTAATGGTGGAAGGGTATTTTAAAAAATGTGACTATTTTAAAACAAATACATCTAAATGATGCAAAGGAGAAAAATCTGAAATAATATCTTGTTATATTTATAGAAACCTTAGATACTGATAGAGTCTATAAGGTTTTTCTCATGAGACAAAAGACCTCAGTATTCCAATATAAGCCATATGTGTCTTCTGCAGTTCATAAAAGTCACACACTGTATTGTGTTATGATTCAGTGGTGTGATTTGATATAATATGTATTTGAACAGATCTAGAATTGTCTCTTGATGTATGATGTCCAGTTGTAACCGATAAGAAGAACACTATTGTGCAAGCGGTAGGAAACGGTAGCTTACATAATGGTAGCTGATGAGAGTTAAAGGTTCAAAGGTTTCACTACCAAGCTGCCATTGCTGGGCCCTTACCCTCCTCTGCTCAGTTGTAAGTCGCTCTGGATAAGGGCATCTATGTAGCTATGTAAATGTAAATGTAGCTAATTGGATTTCTGATCAGAAAGTCAGGGGTCCAAATTCCAGTACCACCAAGCTGCCACTGCTGGGCCCTTGAGCAATTTCTCAGCGCTATATGCCAAAAATGTAAATGTCCTGCATCTAGAAAAATGAAGGAAACCAAAATATGTGTGAGGACATAAAATACCACAGAATAACCTGAGTGCAGGACTGAACCAGGGATCGAACACTAAGCATTGTAAGCTTTGCATTTTAATTACACTGGGAAGAGAGGTTTTTAACTCTGTTTAATCAAGGTCGCTCTTCAGTCAATACTTGTAAACTTAACTAAGTTACATACCCAGTGAATAATATGCAAAAACTTGTGGTAGTGCCAACATACAGCATGGTGCAGCATTACAGTGTTTCATCAAGTGTTTGTATGTTTAAAACCTGTCAGTGTCAAGCATAGACTTTTTGCGAATTTCAGAAAAAATCTCATGTTTCATATTTCTGCGTGACTGCGTATCTCCTGAGGAATTTAGAAGGAACGTTTGACAATGCTGACACCGAAATGACAAACAAGAAAGGATAATTATTAAGTCTCCAGAGATAGCAAAGAAAAAGCCTTCAGCAAAAAAATCCTCTGGGACTAAAGATAAGTATTTTGTTGCAGATACATATACCCAGGATAATACACTGATAAGCTTGAGGGGCTTGTTTAGTATATGTCTAGCTTTTTACTAAACTGCTTAGTAGAAAATCCCACTGTATTTAAGTCTCACTCTCCTAACAGATTCATGATTAATCTGTTTCTCTGCATGGAGGTGCATTGCACAATTTTAACTTTAACTTTGTACACCTGACAGATGAGCCCTAAACAGCCACATTCATAGTAATAAGTGTGTAATAATATAGTAATGAAGGTTTGAAGCAGGAAACCCCACTTCAGTCCCCTCATGCACGGAGAGATCTTTAATAAAAAATGCAGGGTCAGAAAAAAACAAAGAAACAAAGAAAGGACAGAGGAGGTAAGCATCATTAGGCAAAAAGCCCAGCTTGTGTGTGTATAGTGTTCCAATACAGCAATTTACATCAAAGCTCTCACAACTCCAGTCCAAGGAACAAATTAAACCCCATTAAGAAATGATGTGGAAAAAGAAAAGGCCTCCCATTCCCTTGCACACACACACACACACACACACACACACACACACACACACACACACACACACACACTTTCTATTTAATGTTTATGTAAAGAATAACAGGGTGTATGAAAATATTTCTAGTGTTCATATATAATTATTCCTCTGATTCCACAGCAAGTTGCCAACAATGTTTTTTTATGACATGCTATACTTTTTGTCTGTTTATAGTTACATTAACTGTTATGGAAAATCCATTTGTCAAGGTGCTGGTATAAATAATTATTCCTTTAACATCTTTTTTTCTCTTTTAAATGTGAATAAAGCATACAGATTCTAATGATGAAGAGAAAGAAGAAAGCACTGCTCCGAGGACTTTCCCGTAAAGGAAACAGATTTGTTACAAATGCTTATGGCAAATCTTTACCACATTGACAATAAAATAAAATAGTTTTCCTTAATAATATCAAATGCAAACCAAAATGAGCATGGTCTTTAATGTTAAATAGCATTACTGTAACGATAGCATTGATACAAAGATTGATAGGTTTATTATTAGTTAGATTTGGATTATTGTAATGCATCCTCCATACAAGTCTCTGAATTTGCAGTTATTATAGAAAAAATTAAATAATCAGAATTTATTCAAACCTGTAAATGATTTACAGCCACTGTCAGATCTGTTCTGTCCACTCAGGATTTTGCATTCAACAGTGTTACGGAATAAAATGATAAAATAATGGTTTATAATCATATGCAATTGAAACAAGTCTTCATGTCACGACTATATTTCGTTGAGGTGTACAATCATCATAATCTGCATAGCTGTTTGCATCTAGTGTTGCGTAAAGGTATGTGACCTTTAATGGCAGTTTTCTGCTTAAGGCTAAACTCCTCACAGAGAAACCTTGCAACAGACAGAAAGTATAGAAGGAAGGAAAGCACTTTCAAACATTACTATCATTTCTTTCAGGCAAAGCTTTTGTAAAACTTTATGCATGTGCAAACACACACATTCGCTCAAATCTTGATTCTAAATTCTAAGCCTGATGTTCATGAAGGCAAACTTACAAAGAAAAAAAAAATTTGTCATACATAAGAGGAACATGTACTCTCAATGTGTGGTCACAATCAGCTAGAAATCATACTGTGCAATTCAGTTTGCAGTCACATATGGAATGTAAGATAGAAAATAAAAGCAGGGTTGGGCAGTGAGATAAGAATTGGATACATGAAATGGCACTGTAGAAGTGGGTTATGAGTTGCCACCTCCACTGTTATATGGACTAGCATGGCTAAGGCATTCATACATATTCAAAAAACAATTTCATGTAACCCAATTCTCTATCATGCCACTCAAATATATAAAGAAATACTCAACCATTATCAGACCCTCCACAGTAGTATTTGAATTTGACATTTTCTCTAATTTTAGATCCAATTTGTCCATTCCCATCCAACAGCCAGTTCTCCCTATAGCAAAACAGCTACTAACTGGTAACTGGGTATGGTGAAGATTTGCCATGCTTGCTCTGAGATATGTGAAGCCAGCCATAGCTTTCAGACCTGCTACTCACGGGTTATTACAAGGTAGCGAAATAGACTCTAAAGAAATTGCCACCTACCCTCTTCCACATACATGAGCTCAGACAGCTGCAGTTGGCTGTTATAACAGTGATTGACAAGACAGAGAGTATGCCATCCCTCCCACCCAGAGAGAAGGGGCAATTTGGCTCTAGGCTGCAGATGGCTGTAGCATTGTTTGAATTTAAAAAACATCTGCCAAGAGGATGAATGCTCCTTGTCCACACAAGAATCACAGATCGGTCTATGCCTTCTTTATTGACTTCTTAACAATTTCCTTTACAGCACTTTGTCATCTTACTGGATTATTGTTTTTGAATTGTTGTTGCCTGAATCACAAAAATAAACTACTCATACTAGTAAAATAGTCAAGGCTATAGCATAGAATCAACACTTTCTTCAACAGTTCCAGTTCCAACAGCAGCTAGTAAGTTTGAGAAGTATCGTGAACTTAAGATCCCGAACCCTAGATATGTGAGGAATCAATTCATGCTCTGTGGCTTGAAGCTAACATTATTATAAAATTGTCATTTTGTTTTTTTCTTTTCTTTTTATTAATGTTAGTATACTCCTGACGCCTTTTACCATTACACACTGGACTTGAAATGAGATACACTCATTTATATCAGTCCTGAAATCGATTCTTGGGTTATTCGCAGAATTCACAGCTTTGCATGTTCTCTCCATGCCCATGTTAATCTCTGCATTGTGCTCATTCTACTGTCACACAATCATGCTGGTAGGTTCGGCAACTTCCAAATTCCCCTTGGTGTGAATACATGTGTGAAATGACTACAAGATGTACTGGAATACCACTTAGAGTGTATTATTTAATTAATTAACGAAGGTATTGGTATGGAGACATGACCAAGAGACACTCCACTACTGCTGTAACAGAGTAACACACTTGCAATTAAAGACATTACTACTAATCCAGTTTTCTAGACACTGACTAAGGTTTGGATGAAATATTAGACTGTGATTAGTAAATTTTTCCACTGAATGAGCAGTCCCCTGTGTTACAGTATGGGGTGGTTACTCATGCTGTCCTGAGTAATTCACATGTTGAGTAATAAACATGGGTTGGACTAAGGTACTATCTGTCTTGTGCTGATGGCTAAGAGTCAAATTGTAATAGGAGTTTAAAGAGTATAAAGTGCACTAATACATATGTGCTGGTGTGTGAGTGTGTATGTATATGCAAATGTACTTAAAATGTTGAAACTTGTTTCTCATGAGCAAGACCATGTCGTGATTAGTTAACTATGAAATTTGAACACACCCAGTATCAACACAGAGCAATTTTAATTTATCAAGCTTTACACATCCTTGACACACGTGAAAAGCTTGTATTACAGCTCTGTAGAGCTATAAGTCAAAACTTTGTAGCCTGTCTGTGTGTTCCTTTTTATCGATAGTTGGAAAAATATACAAAAATATTTTAATATAATAATTATAATTAATTGTTTCAGCTGTCATTATAACAGTTCAATAATTTAGAATGATTTTTTTCTAATGTGATCTGTGAAAAGCAGCTTCACACTTTAATTCATGAAAAAAGATCACACAAAGAACTTAGAAAGCAGGGTCAACATTGGCCTCATCAAAGGTTCAAGTACAGGTACAGTTAACTGTTTTTCTAAACTATTTAACTCCATTAAACTTTATATACAGGGATACAAGCTATTCCATTTCCCACGAAACCATGCTAATAGGGTTGTAGGAAGAAAAACAAGAAGAAATACCTTTTCATTTACCAACGTGGCACAATTGAGCAGGTGTGTATATGGGTATACCTTTTGAGAGTTCCTCTATACTATGACCAAAATGTATTCCCTGTTCTGCAAATGTGCTGGAACTCATTCCTCTTATGAGGTTAATCATGCAGTGATAAACATTGAACATTTGCCACACTCAGCTTTGAACAGTTTGTTGTTGCTGACACTGACGTCATGCATGAATTTGCGTATGTTTGTTTATATAAAGTAGAAAATCATACACATGCAATACAATACTATATTGTTAAGTAGGAACAACATTATATGTGCAAGTTCCCTCAATCTAATTTGGGCATGATTTGTGCAATTTACACAAATAAAGTGTTGTTGCATTGCAGCTTTGGTCATACCTCGATCTGTAAATCTGATTCTGTAGAGCAAATTAAAATTGTATGCCTTTCTTTTCAGTTTCTTTTAATATTTGTTCTTTCTTAACATACAGTATGTACCTTTAACAGATTTCAGTGCTAAAACCCTGCATTCTGCATTCACATTCATTTGAAAACAGTCAAAACTTTGTATTAAAAAAAGAAAAAGAAAAAAATAAATCCACAGCAGACCATGAGGTTTGAGAGGGTTGAAGTTGCGTGCCAGTTTAAAAGAGTGCTACAAATAACACTAGAAATGATAAGAGCTAAAGCTGATCATGAAACATATACTGAAAGAGTAAAGTCATAAACCTTCCCACCCATTGACATTATCTTTACTGAACTGAGCTTCCACAAAACAGGAACAAAGAAAAACAGACAAGAATCATTCTGATTCTCATGTTCCTGTGTGGCCTGATGGGAAGATATTCACATGATATTTTGGAAAAATTAGTCACTGTATAAAACAGGTCTGAAGAATTTAGTAGATACAAGGGCATTTAAGTGCCAAATGTAGCTTCTGATATCACAACTTGCTGTTTGTTGTAAAATAAGAAATCATGCAGTGCTGCAATATGCATATATACAGTATATGCAACAACAAAGAGGGTGGCATGTGCACATAGAGTGTCACATCTGATCCTCCTCAGGTTTTTTTTTCAAATCGGTGTCAAACTAGAATCAGTATTAGATGTATACTATTCTGTATAATGTATGTAAATACCAGCATATTGACTGTATGACTGTAAAAATCCCCTTACAAAACCATGGTCATTAATATAGCCTTACAGACATGACCGCCTCCAGTTCTTTCTGAAGATTATGGAGTGTGCCTCTGGGAATTTGTTCTCATTCAGTCAAAAGAGTATTAACGCTGGATGAGAAAGTCTGGCTTGCAATCAACATTCCAGTTCATCCCAAAGTTCACATTCAGTAAGGTTGAGGTCAGGGTTTTGAGCAGGCCTTTGGATTTCCTCCACACTAAATTGGTTAAACCATTTTGGCTCTATGCATTCTGGTAGGTAGATTTTCCATACCGGAATGCTTTTTCTTTAATTTTGTATCACTTTTTATTAATTTTTTTTTATTTTTATGTCCTAATGGACATTTCTTCGATTTTAATAAAATCAATTTAATTTAATTTGCATAGCATTTTAAACAATAGACATTATCACAAAGCTGCTTAACATAAATTAATAGATTAATTATACATTTTAGAATCAGACATTCCCTAAAAGGTTATTTTTTTAAACTACAGGGCAACCCAGAGGCAATGGTGACAAGGAAAAACTCCAAGAAATGATATTGGAAAAAAGCCCTTCCTTAACTGGGTGAGTCTTGAGTGAGACTTGAGTGCAAAACGTTTTGTTGCAAATGTCGACAAAAGCCATTGATTCCCAAGTGGACAAATCCACAATAACCTCATGTACATTTTTTGTGGAGAGATCCTCAGCAACTATCACTGAAAGCTTCAGTTAGAAGTCATCATCCAAAAGGATGGCTCAGGCAGGTCCAGAAAGCAGAAAGGGGACAGGACAGGATTTTATCTGTTGGTGCTTCTTACAGGGGTAATTTTGGCTCAGCTGTTGTTTGCTCCTAAATGCTTCTCTTTCACAGTAATAACACAGTTGACAAGTTGATAAACGGACAACTGTGGCCCTATTGGTTTATTAGTGTTTGTCTATAAAGATTCTATGACTTTGTTCTTGATTTTTAAGAAATGGGTGTGTCCAAAACACATAAACTCAAACATTGTGAGGGATGTCAACTTACCGTTGGTCATAAAATGTATGCAGATAAAGTTTATTGCAATGAAACAATAAAACTGATCTTCAGCACAGCCCATTATACTGCCAATGTCTGTCTATGAATATTACATGGATGTTTTTTACCTGTTTGCAATGGGTGTGGCTGAAACACCCGCAACATAAAAGTGCTATAGGGTTTCTTTCTTTCTTTTTTTAACAATTCATAGTGTACAAGTAATCATACATCATACATACAAGTAATGATGTTACCTGGTAGTGGACTCTGAACCAGACTTTACCTCTACTTTTATACTATTTGTTGTCTGATTGTGTTTTTACTGTTTCAAGCTTGAAGTAGGACACAACATTGGCCTGCAAGTGCTGCAGTTTTTCCAACTCATCCAGTAAACTGGATAACAAGAAAGCATAATGTGCTTTATACATTTTAGAGCATACAAATAAAGCTCACATAGCATTACTTTCTTCCTATGAAATGCGTTTTCTATCCTGATGGTGATTCAGAAGACGTGTTTATTGAGGGCGAGAACAGGTTGTAGGACAGATTATAAATGCTGGCATTTCATCATTATTAATGTTCATCATTATTGTGTGATTGTGTTTTTCTGTTGTCTATAACAAACAGTAGTGACAGACCCGCACTGGAGTTGGCTGGTCCTAGCATCTCTCTCTATATTTCTTTCTCTCTTACATTTCTGTTGAATTCTCCCCCATTCCTTTCTTCCTCTCACTAATTTTCTGGTCAAAGCAGTGACATGTAACATTCCTGCCTTCCTCTATACCTCTGTACATCCTCTATATACCCAGTTGATCTTATTCTCACAAACGGAAAAAAATAATCATGTATCAATACATATCTAAAACAGGTACAGTCTATTTTCTTTAACAAATACACGATCAAATCTAACATTTTATTTTGATGACTTTAATATTATAGAGAGGTGTGAAATAAAAAGAATTAAGGTAGATAATTTTCCTCAACCAGACTGTAGGACTGAGAGAAGAATAATCCCATACACATGCACATACATGCCCCAAACCACACCAAAAAGCCTCAGTGCTTTAAACTGGGTTTGGTTCAGGACTAATGTTCCATTCACTATGTGATAGTTAAAAGAAGCAACCAAATAATTGGTTTTAATGTATCATAAAACAAAACTCAAATAAATAAACTGAATAAATGTTATTCACATTCATTCAACACAGTAATTCCTTAGTATTCAGTCATTTGTATTTTATATTAGTATTATTTCCCATTTTTTGCTATAATAGGAGTGCATTTTAGCTGAGATGGACAAAAATTCAGATTAAATTGAGATGATGTTGATTAAAAGGGGTGTCATTTGATCTTATCTATTGGTATTCAATATTATGAATGGGGAGGCCATTGATTAAAACTGAACTCATTTATCTTCATCAGCTTGACATAACGTGTGTTTTATACATTTTTGAGAGGATGTGTTTTATGACAGTTGTATTGCCATTTTAAAATGGATCAAAATGATGGATGCCTGTGGCTGGCAACAATACTCAGCTAGTTTGCCGGGGACCCAATACGCATCAAGAAAACACTCCACACAGTACCACCCCAATACAAGGACTTATGAACTGTTAATCATGGCCAGTTGGGTCCATAAACGCATGCAGCTGAACCAAATTCTTTCCCTACCCTGTGTGTCAAAGCAATTGATGCCTTTTTTAATCTTCAAGTTTCTAGTTTAAGTGAAACTGTGTCCACTGTAGCCTCGTGTAGCACATTTAGATGCTGCTTGAAATTGGAGCCTATAAATGTTAACCTATAGATTTTTAAAGAGCATTGAAAGAAACATTACAGCAAGACACTGACAAAACTCCATTCATAATTATTGCCCACAAATGTATATATACACACACACACACACACACACACACACACACACACACACACACACACACACACACACACACACACACACACACACACACACACAGACTTCGAATTACCTCAGAGATGCCTAAATCACATAGCTTTAATGCCCACAGGTGTTCATCTAACCCACAACACATTGTAGCAATTATCATCTCTAATTACTGACGAGCTCAGAGACAGACACAACTTCCACCAGGGTCTGATAATGAAAAGCAATTACAGAAATAACATTTCAGTGGAGGCCTGAATGCTTTTAGGGGCTTTCTAGTGCTGATAATGAAAATCACACATGTATAAACAGGACGATACCACAAAGAACATTTGCAATCTATATTATTATTAAGTTTTGCCTGAAGCTTACAATACATGGTGCGCGTGGTCTTAAAAACAACATGCGAAGCAGGAATATAGTGTTAATTTGACCAATATGGTTCTGCTCTAGTGTCCTGCAGGTCTGCCAGAGAGCCAAAGGTGGGTACATTTCTGACCCAATTTTGTCCTTCAAGCATGCAAACCTTTGTGCCAAACTGTATGTTGCTAAATGCATATAGAATCACTTGGTAATTGGCCGTAGTTCTCAGGAAACAGGAAATAAAACGGATGGTGTTCGAGGATAGTTTTTAGCGGGGTTACTTCTTAAACTGTGGTGGCCTCAATTAAAATATTTAGAATTACCGTAATTTCCGGACTATAAAGCGCACCCATATATAAGCCGCACCCACTGAATTTTACAAATATTTTTATTTTAAACATAAATAAGCCTCACCTGTCTATAAGCCGCAGGTGTCTACACTGAAACTAATAAACTTTACACAGGCTATTACGAAAGACATTAAATATGTTGCGCTTCCTTTAAGAGCAGAGCGGTATTTTGGGAATAGCCTGCCGCTGCGTTTTACCGGTATTACTGCATGTGAGCAAGACGAGGAATATGTCCTTATTATTTTCTGATGCTCATTTCTAAGTTTCTTTGACTAACCCGTAACGCTGTTGCCAAGAAAAATAAAAAAGCACGAGTTTTGGAAACCTGTCTGTGCTTATATGATTTCTGTTGCAACTGGAGTTAGCGAGCTATCCCTTTACCCAGACTCAACGTGTTACAACGGTTTGTATCTAAACAGTAGCCGACCAAGAAAGTCATTGTTCACCATCTTCCTCCTTCCTTTCAAGACTATTTCTATCGGGAGTTTTTCTTTTGGCATCGTCGTGCGTTTAAAAAAAGTTTTTTTCTCCCGATGCCGTGCAGCTCAGAACACAGCTGAGGTGCGTTTTTTCGTTTCCATTTCATTGGTCAAATGTTATGGAGTTCAGTTTTTTGGCTTGAAGTTTGTGAAACCCGGAAAAATCCAGGAAAATTAATAAATAAGCCGCTTCGTTGTTTAAGCCGCGGGGTTCAAAACGTGGGAAAAAAGTAGCGGCTTATAGTCTGAAAAATATAGTATATGCAGGGGAAACTAACAGAAGAATGGACAATCAAGTAGATTTATCGAAAAGGATTGTTTTTATGTAAGAAGCATATTACGAATGGCATATTCTGTCTCTCTCACAACACACACACATACATATACACAATCAGCTAAGCTTACTTTCCTCCAGGAAATCCACTCTCATTCTTGTTGTCCATTTGGATGGTCCTATTCTGCCTCAGCAGCGCCAGAATTGTGTCATTTTCCCCTCTGTCAGTTTCTCCAGCAGCACTTTGGACATTTGCATTGACGTTGACCAGGAGATTTAAATAACTGCTATTCAGATGGGCTGTTTGGAGTCCCACTGGCCTGCTACTCTTACAGGACACATGAATAGACTGAGAGACACATTCATAAAGACACAGGCCTCTTGACCCCACTGAACTTATTAACTTAAAAAAAAAGTCTGAAAGACCTTTTAAAGATCCATTTCCTTTTTACACTATGAGAGGAATTCCCAACAATGTCAAAGTCGCAGAGATATGCACATTCGGCAAGTGCAGTTGGAATTTCTGTTTACAGCCAAGTGTAGAGTGGTGTGTGCAGAATAAAGAGCACACGTTGTGTACGACAGGTGGTTTTGTCAGACAACGAGTTTGAGGCTCATTGTGTTCAGTCATCAATTCATTAAATTCAACCTTTAAAATTTGCACATTTCAAAAACAGTTAATTCCCAAACCAGATTCCCAAAAAGATTATTTTTGTGATTAATCTTACCGGATACTCACAGTCTGCTTATATTTAAAAATTCTTTCAACACAGCAATTTGCCTTTATAGTATTTTGTATGATTGTGATGATTATTATTATTATTATTTAAAGCAGTGAATGCAATCTTCTTTAAATCAGTTACAGATGCAAGAGCTAATAGTTGGCATGATGGTGTGACTGATGAACCGAGGTCACTTGCACTAAGGTTCAGTTCCTGTCTGGAAATTTGCCAATCGGTCTTTGGTCAAAGGTCAGTTCCTGCATGCTGTGAAGCTCTAAGTATAAGTAAATAGTTCAATAAGGAAACAAGACAATACTTCTGATGTCATACTCTAACATGTAACCGTTAGATGGCAAATGAAAGTTACATTTATTAAGATGAAAATAACGACAACTTTTTTTTTAAACAAATGACTTATTTACTACTACATTATACTACAATATTTTGATAGCTTATCTGTACTTTCAGAACTCTGCTTAGTTCCACTGTATCAATTAGTCTGTTATTGGTTTATTAGTTGTTTGCTTGGTTGTTAATATCTACTTTTATACCACCCTTTAGCAGCCTTTCTGAAAAGGGATCCAGGAAAAAAGCTTTTACAAAGATATAATTGATAATCATTCAAATACTCTTTTTTTTTAAATGAAGAAGCATGTTTTAGTGTATATTAATTGATCTAGTTTAATTACATATTTTGTAGGCATAAAATTAAAATACAGTATATATGAAAATAAAAAGATTTTTGCCTCATTCATTTCCATTATCACATTTCACTAGTTCTTTAAGGTAAAAGTTAATAATTAAATTCATTTTTAACCTACAAAGAAAAAAAAAAAAGCCTTACTATCCTTGTGAGGACTTTCCATTGACATGCTTATTAATGCAACTTATTAACACTATGTCTACAACTAATCCAGAATCTAATATTAGTAGCTCTGCTTTTTTTTAGATTTTCTAATGAAAAGAGTTTTTCATGAGAAAAAACTTTACCTCATGAAGACCAGCCATATTAGTATTAATGATAGACAACCATTTAACATTCCCTCCTACATAAATGTATTGATATGGAGAGTGGGGAAGTTAAACATAACACTAGCAGCTGTTGTATAATCTCTAACACTCGTACACGTTCACATTATGCTATACAGAAAAAAAATAATAAAAGAAAGAAAAAAAAACATACTCCCCAGAGAGTCAATGTTCTGTGAAAGTTCTGGCCAGAGAGCAACCTCTAAACAGGCTGTTCTCAGACCCACTCAAACTACTGATTCAGAGAATCTAGGTAAAATTATATGCATGCCAAAGGTGAAAGGTCAGGCAATGAGGGGGGCAGACATTTGTAAAAGAACACTAAGCAACTGGTGGCTCCCACCATGCATGGCATCTAACCTCTGTGACCTACAAATCCAACATTAGTTCAGAAATATCCACAGTTTGCAGAAGGTCTGTGTGAAATGAGGACCTGAAATGCCCTAGAGGCTTGTAGAGAGGGTTCAGAATAACTCAGTTAATGTATAACCACACCTTTAAATGCAAAGCAAGAATGAGAATTTATGCACTGTTCCACATAACTGAGTTTAACGACTGAATCGTTATCTTTCATGCGTTATGTAACTTGAAAATAATAAAAATATCGCTTTGCTAAAGTGTCTTTAAGATGTCCACCATCAAAGCTAAGATGATGAATTTCTGTAAAAAAAAAAAACAAAAAAAAAAACGGACCCTCACACTATTTGCCCTTACACCTGTTGAGCCACACACACAAATTTGTCTTTAGAATGATTTTTCAAGCAGATAAAGAAACGTATATATATCTTAACAAAACGCATTTGACCTTATTACCTTGTGACCCAGTCATGTGAGACGCACAGTAATATCAGATGTTAACTTTTGATTATACTACAGCTGCACTACCCTAAAGTTAAAATGTCCCAAGTCCATTAGTGAACAGCACACAAAAGTTCAGTTTGTTTGTACCAATGATGTCATTGTACTTTGAAGTGTAGTGGCAGTGGGGGCCGTTAAGAAAGCTTGCTTTCGAACCACACAAGAGATTTGAGCTGAGTTGAAACAAAATTCGGCTCACCCCCCACTGGAGCACACAGTCACTGTTTAACAGGTGCAAAAACAGAGATTGTGTACCATCATGACAAACCAGGACAAAAACATCAGACACAGCCAGATTTATAAGAAAAGGACAAGAATCCTTATTTTTTAATTCCCAGATGTTCACTGTGGTTCTTCCCAAACTTTTGCCACATATAGCTGGAAGCAAACACTATAGAATTACAGTTTTTCATTAATGGAACTAAGGGGCCCAAACATGTTCTAGCATGACAATGCATTTGTATACAAAGCTTATGAAGATATGAATTGAGAAGTTTGGAATGGAAGAACTCGAGTGGCCTTCAGAGCCCTGACCTCAGCCCAACAGAACATTGAATGCAAACTGCACTCCAGGTTTCATAGCCCACCATCAGAATGGGAAAATCCCCATAGCCTTGCTCCAAAATATACTTGAATCCTTTTCTGAAGAGAAAAGGATATTATTAAGGGGCAAAAGGGGGAATAGATCTGGAATGGGATTTTCAACAGAAATGCAGTGGTCAGTTGTACATATTTGCCAAAATATTGGTCATATAGTGATGTATGCACCAGGTCCTCGGGGGATCAGTGGTGAAGCACTTTTACTGTTGTTGCCCAGTTTTCATCCCTGGCCAGGGGATAATTCAGCAGCTGGGGTAAATCCTCTGGTACCTTTGGGCACAGGGGCATTTGCATGCTGAAACAGCTTTGAGTCTCCTAGTTAAAGCGAAGGGAAAATTGGTTGGATGTTTTGGCTTGTGTGGGTGCCACTGCATTAAAAGACGTTTAAAACAATTGTGTACCTTAAGATTAGTGATAATATTTTATGTATTCTTTACATTATGTTAAAGTTATCATAGGTGGCACTTGCCCTTATACACACAAAAAATGCTTGAAAATCAGAATTATAGTGGTATCAGCTAATAGGGTTTCTGATAACAGTTGAAAATAAAAATGTATTAATAAAATATAAATTCTAAATCATATACAGTATAATATTTATCTGAAATTGTGAATTTACCGAGGATGAATCTTGAACAGAGTATGTGTACATGTACGTTTTTGCTAATGTACTGGTTTCCCTTGTGAACACAACCAAACCTAGACTTGGCTCCATTTGTTTTTTTGTCCTAAGCTCTGTTTGTTTTGCCATTCGAAGTAAATGGGGTAGAGATTTTTATAAATGCAAACTGGCCACTTAATGGTCCAGATCTTTGTAAGAAATGAGCTATGAATGTACAAGTCAATTAATATTTAGTTTAGTGTAGCAAAATCTAAATATTTGCTGGGGCGCTATTATTTAATTCGGTATAACATTTATTCAACTGTGATGAATCTTGTCTGAGAAATCTTTTGAAAAAGCGAATCATGTAACAACACCATTCTTCATGACACACACTTCTTTTCTTATTTATCTGATTGTCATAAATCTTGCTGTTCCTTTGACATAATTTTCTTAATAAAAAAAACCCATTACATTTTATTGAACACTTCCTTCTGTTTTGAGAGCTTGTGCTTCCTTGCATCCATTGTACACTTTTTTATTATTCAAAGCCTGAGTCCCAGAAGCTATTTTTATCAGCTTTTTGAATCATCATGCTTCACTGAATGTGTCTGCCTCAGGAAACTCAACCTCTTGAAGCCCATGATTGTGACTCCTCACAATTTTTCAGGCCACTAAGCAGCACCTCTGGAGAGCCAGAACGGCAAATTAATCCTCAATTGTATAAAAGGGTAGGCAGAAAAAAATCTCTATAGATTCCAGGGATGTATAATTTTCCAAATCTATAGCTTGATTTCTTGTTAGTTTTGAATGACAACACTGTCCCTGGAGAGTCAAAAGAATCTCATTTCCTGTGGATGGGAAACTGCATGCTTATTCATGTGAAAGCCTGCTACTTTACAAGGAAAAGCCATTCTGCAGCATGTCATTTCAGCTGGAAAACTCTAACCATCTGTGAACGCTGGCTAGTGCTGGGCGCAGCTGTTTAATGGCTGGATCAAATATAGACAAAATGTCAAGAACACTTCAAATCATCCTCAGACAGAATGATGATTTCTATTCACTAGCATAGGGTACACATTAATAGTAGAGAAGAACAGGATTTCTCATTTTCACCCATTTCAATAACAAGTAGCCTCAAAACAAATGCGAGTAGGCAAATTATAGTGCAAATGATGACATGCATGCCCTCGGGGGAAAAAAAAACAGGAGTGTCTTTGTAAACTATTTTATAATAAATCTCGGTAAAACAATATAAATAGTAAGGTTCATATTTCTGAGGAATGTTTCTATTAAAAGGAGTGCTGGCATTAGACATGAATTTAGTATTCAAATATGGGAAACATACGCCACCTAGTGAACTGAACAGGTAATCACAGAAAGACCAGCTCAAACATTATCACCCAAAACTTCATATCTAGTAGTACAGAAGAAACTTTAATTGGATGAATGCAAATTCAATGAAAACAATGAAATAAAACACCACTTCAACTGAAACTGTATGACCTTTCTACACTTTATGAATTTCTGCAAAAATAAAGTTTATCTTGACAGGCTTAGTTGCTTAGTTGGGGCATCAACGTTGGTCACAAAGAGCTGAGTGGTTCCAGTGTTAAAGCTTGCTTCACTCAGCGATGCCAATCACGCCACAAGCCAGACGTCCTCCTGCATTGCCCGTTTTGAGACTTTCTTCATTCATGCCTTTGCCCAAGTCATCCTCCTTCTCATGAATCTAAAAAAAGTATTCAAAGTTCAATATTAAACATTATTCTGACAGACTAATATATATATATCTCCCATTGACATTTTGCCTGCTTTGCACTCATAACCTCCAATCTTTTAAAAGGCTTTCCACTAGATTCTGAAGTGTGTTGAACTTTGTTCCCATGTCACGTTAGTGAGGTCATGCATTGATGTTGGGTGAGGAGGCAAAGAGTGGGGGGTCAGGGGTCTCTTTAGGCCACTCAAGAACTATGTCTTTATTGACCTAAATTTGTAAACAGTAAAAATGCCATGCTGGAACATGGTCCTCTTAGTGTCACTGAAGGAAACTCTTAATGATGTAGAATACATCATGGTGTAGAGGAGGTGTGGGAAAACAGGTGTGATGTTCAGGAATCCTGCATTTCTTTGCTGCTGTTAACAGAAAGTTCCCCACTGTGGGAAAAATAAGGGTATATCTTATCTTCGTTTATTCCACAAACTGGCAAAAAATAATTCAGACACCTAGAATTCTTAAAATGGATGAAACTTTTTTGTCCATCAACCACAAAGACATAATGACAATCTCAAACATGGTTTTAGACTCTTTTTTGTTTTAGTTTTTTGTTGCTTATTTAGATAAATATTTAGACCATTTATTCAGGACTTAATAAAAGCAATGTTTGCATCAGTTGCATCTTGTCTCTTCAGTATTAGCCTACCTGGATTTGATCAGTTTTTCCCAATTCTGACTGGCAGATGGTCTCAAACTCAGATTAGATCATCTGTGAACAGCCATTTGCTCAGGCCACTAAAGGGCATTCAGAGATTCACCCCAAGTCGCCCCAGCCTTGTCTTGTCGTGTGTTTTGGGTTGTTGTCCTGTTGTAAAGTGAGTCCTCACTCCAGTCTGAGAATGGATGGTTTCTGAAGCATTGTTTTCTACCAGGTCCTGATACTGCCACCATTGTCATACCACTGGGGTGGAATATAGCTAGTCGATAAGCAATACCTGGTCAGATTTTCCTTATTACAGAATAAGGCTACAGAATCACTGACCTCCTGCTCTCAGAATAATTTAAGTACCTGCCAAATGGCTTTTATACAGGGCTTCAGTTTACACAATCCTAGCCGTAAAAGCCTGGATATTTCTGAGATTTTCTGAGATTGTCCTTTCAGCAGGTTCGTAAACAGTTGGTTTCATGGTCACCTCTTTGCTGAAGACCCTTCTCGTCCTGCTACTAACTTTCAGAATCATGTCCGATCATGTGAATTTACCATTAGTCAGGTACTAGGGACATCTTAAAGACTAAAATATTTATTTTTAATTTGCAAAGTCACTAACAATTATTTTGCTTTGTTGTAATGGATTACTGTGTAAAATCAGTTAAAAAAAAACAAAACAAAAAAACCCCAAAGTAATCCCTTTTTCTTGTGAACAAGGACTAAATAACTTACCAAAATGCATATTTAGTATCATCTTAAATCATACGTGTGCATTGGGCAGATACAAATCATTTGGGAATAAAATCCCAGAGACACTCTGGTAATAATTACTATTACTCCACCTCCCCATATAAAACTAATCCAAACCAAACATGTCTTAAATCAGCAAATTAGGTTTAAGGAGTTACACGAAAGAGTCAAATCAGATTGTCATCAAGATCATGCACTGGACTGAAAATTAAAATGTGCTTACCACCATGGTCCTCCCGATGATAGAGTAAGCCCCTGTCAGTGACAAATGTTTGTCCACAATGCTGATATGAGCAACTCCATCAGACCCAGCAGTCACATTACCCAGATCTCCAACATGCCTGTGGAAATAGCATTAACATTTGACTGGTAATAGAATGAAAGCTGTGTCTAACACACAAATTATTACAATCATTTAGACTAAGACAAGTCTAAAACAGCAAACAACTGCTATTTTTACTGATTTATTGAATAGAACAAATACATTTATACATGAACTTTTAATTATTATTAATATCGATGCTGGGATCAGTCCAATACTGTGCTCATTTACTCATTACTGATGTACTGTGATTGGATGTGATGTAAGCCTATTGTACTAATTAACAATCTACAGGAAACGGCAGCAATCTGGAAAAAATTTTCCAATTAAAGACTGCAATCAAAGGAAAAGCAGACCACAAACTGGGCAAATAGCCTGAGGAGGAAATGCAGCATCTTCCAACTGATAAAAATCTCTCAACATTAAACTGGGTATAAAGAGCTGACTGCCAGCAGAGTACAGCAGTGAGTGATAAATAGCTACAGACCACCATAGATCTGAGAACATTCATTTTAATGTCACTATTCAAACAAACACACACAGAGCTCAATAGCATGCCTGAAGAAAGACAGACAGACAGACAGACAGACAGAAAGAAAGAAAACCATACTACATGCTCTAGAATCAAAAAATAAATATATTTTTACTGTTAGGGGTCAAGCACGAAAATTATGTAGCATCCTACTGTAACCGTGTTTGTTAATAATTTTTTTTTAAATATAGCACAGTTTACATACACAACATAAACAATTGACCGTTTCAGAGCCGTCCTTCATTTCCCCTAAATAATTTTCTGCTTCATTGCATTGTTTACAACTACAAACTATGTTTGCTGTCTATAGTGTTGTGTCACACAGAGAGAGAGAGAGAGAGAGAGAGAGAGAGAGAGAGAGAGAGAGAGAGAGAGAGACCAGTTGTGCAATTTCGAAATAAATACGGAAGACATTAACAGTGTATTCACAACCTTCATAACTCCCACTGAAAAAGAATATTTTGTGTAAACAGTTGTTATAAAAGGAGCTGCACTTCCAGGAGGAGAATAAACCGTCTGCTCTAAAAACACCTTTTATTTTCTTTCATTTCACTGTAATAGATCGAATATGACATTTAAGGCAGGCTGCAATGCAAACACCTGAATATCCAGCTGAGGATTTAGATGAACTCTCAGAGAGAGAAGTTCCCAAATTCACAACGAATAGTTTGCCAATTGCTCATCCATTCTTTTTGAACCCTTTCAAAAATTAAACCAGTTCAACACAAACAGCTTATTTTTGCTTTGTAGCACTGCTGGCTCAAATTTATGCTGTAGTCGACCATTTGTAATGCAGGTTTACCTCTGTCTCCTTTACCATACTCTGTAGATATGGCCTTTTGCTGAGTCATCACCATTCATATCTCTACAACCAAAGTGTTAATGGTTAAACGACTAAAGAACAACAATCTTCAGAGATCCGGCCTTATAATTTTTCCTTTCAAAGTGCACCAGACTGATGTGTTTAACTTTATAATTGTACAAAAAAAATGTCTAATGCCCTCAGAACCCTCTACAGGGTCAGAGGTCATCTCACCACAGTCTCTCAAAATCCTCTAAGAACCTGATTTGCAATTATTATTACTAAACGGAAAGCAAGTGTTTGGAATGCGTATTGTTTTAGAATAAGTGATTGGTGCATGAGAGGTCATAACCCAACATCTGAAACTGCTTGTAAGGAAAAGAAAAGGCAAGAAATCAGTGAGCCCCTAATAAAACCTTACCTGTTCTCATCATCTGGGCCTCCATGGGTCTTAGCGAAGGGGTTGTAGTGGGGTCCGGCACTGATGCACCCTAAACATTAGAAACAAGCTTATAAAAGAGAACAACGTAGTGAAACGCTTTCTTCACATGCCAGTGAATGAGCATCTCACTCCTCAACGTTCACAGGATAAATAGAAAACAAAAAAACACAAGGCATACCATTTGTGTTGTCTCCAAAGGCATGGACGTGAAAGCCATGCAGGCCAGGGGTCAGGCCGTTGATCTCTCCGGTTACTGTCACTGCACCTTCACCCTGGAAGATCATGGAATAATTAGTATTTGTGTCAGCAGGGCTCCACTGTACATTTGCCTCTGACAAACCGACCATGTCGCCAGTTTTTTTTTAATTTTTATAAATATATAGTTACCAGCAGACAGAGAAAGTTCAACTGGAATATAGGTCAATGTAAAATATTACACGGATCTATTTAATTATTTATGGTGGTTGCCTTTGGTGAAATGTTCACAGGACCTGGGGTTCTTTTATTTTTCCTTCCTGTAGTGCACACTGTGCAATTTGAGATACAGCCGGCCTCTAGAGCTGCAAGATACTAAACCTATACTTAGGCAGCGGACCCCAAGCTTTTCTGCATCACGGACCAGTTTTATGCAAGACAACATTCTACGATTCACAATAACATGCATGTTATATTACTATTAGAAACACACGATTTCTATATACTCATATATATATATATATAAATAAATAAATAAAATTTCAATGTAACTCAACTCACCATCATGACAATGAGCATATTTTGCCCAGAAATTGACATTTATTAAAAATAAAACCCACAGTAGCCCAAGAAAGTTAATAAAATTGGGAAAAGAAATTTAAAAACATATTTTTATTCTTTCTGTATGGCCTGGTGCCAGATGATCCATGACCCCTTTTTAGCTGCCAAAAAAAAAGCTGCCACTGGAACACTTTGAATCTGATGCACATGAACAAGAGTAAAACTGAGACGCAAACTACTCGACACTCACCTTCATAAAATCAGTACATCAGCTGCAATTTGTACAGAATAAGGACCAGCTTCTTGTCTCTCATTGGGTCCCTGATACTCCAAAACATATAACTGCAATGCTTATAACTTGACTAGATATTGCACTCTTATGTACTATAAATGAGATTGTTTATGTTTTCAGTGTTCTACAATACTCATTGAACCATAAAAATAAAACTGCAATAGATAAGGAGATTCCGAAGTCATTCATTTTTTTCTAAATATTATTAAATACTAACCCAAACTTTAAAGTGTATAATGCACAAGCAGCTATTTTCGCATGTAGATCTATCTGAGCTGCATGAATCTTCCAGTTAAAACAGTTCTCACATCAGAACTGATTACACAGACCTCCTTGAGCACACTGGGAATAAATGCTGAATGCTGTAAATGCTTTCTAGGGATTTGAGTTGCATGTCTGTGAGCTGCATGACTCAGCAGCAGTGATGGTCGACTCTCTACATTAACGGTGCACAACAACAATTCATCTGCTACCTTTTTCAGTTCATCTTCAGTTCAGATGACATGCACTTTTACTCTCCAGGGCTCTATGATCAGATGGCAGGTGCATTTCTCTCATCAAGCTGCCAGGAAGCACAAGGTGCATGCTGCCAACCCATCAATGTTACCTAACCGCTGGTTATACAACTAACTTGTTACCAGCCACTGACGTAAAACAGTCCAACTAGACTTGATCAACTGCTACTGATTAATAATCAAAATGCACAAGAAGTGTGACAGACAATAAGTATTAGGTTATTATTTGTATGTATATGTGTGTAGATTATACATGCAACTTTGCCCTAAGCTAACGCGCGCGCGCTACAGACATCACATGAAAGGCGTTAGCACTGCTGCTAATATGCCACAGAAAATAAGAATGCTAAATAAAAATTATATATATATATATATATATATATACACATACATACATAAACACATATATACACACACACACACACACATATATATATATATATTAATGGCAAAAGTGTACCTGCTGCTCAAAGTAAACTGTGCCAGTTACATTTCCTATGCCTTTGAGGACGCAAACTGCTTTGTTAGCCATGTTGGTCAGAACTGTGCTGAATTGACTGTGGTAAAGAACTTGATCTCACAGCCACATTGAATAACACTGAACTCTACAGGCCCCTTCCGTGAGTATGGAACGGCAGGAAATACGTGTGCTGATTGGCTTAGAGAGTAGGCGGACACACTGCTGATTGGTTCTAAAGAGTAGGCGGAGAAACATCGCTGAATGGCTGAGTGTAGGTGGAGAAACACCGCTGATTGGCTTAGAGTGTTCAAAAACACATCGCTGAATGGCTTAGAGTATCCAAAGACACACCGCTGATTAGTTGTAGAAAGTAGGCGGAGAAACATCGCTGAATGGCTGAAGGTAGGTGGAGAAATACCGCCGATTGGCCTCAGTGTTCAAAGACACACCGCTGATTGGCTTAGAGAGTGTGGATAAAAACCGTAAAAAATCAGCGGTGCGTTTCCGGTTCCTCTCTAAACCAATCAGCAGTTTGTCGCCGCCTACTTTGCTTATAGTCAACGGTCAGTAGAAGTAGTTCTCAGATTAAACAGACCATGTTAATGCTCTAGCTTTATATAATACAGTAAACAGATTGCAGTATTTCTGATAACTGATCAAAATCACTAAAAAATAGTGGAATAATGATTTGCTTGCACACGTTTGCTTTCAAGGGTTTTATATCACATCTTAATGTTGGGTGTTTGAAGTGGGAATTAGAGCTTAATAACAGCATTATTCTGTAGGGTTTATGTGACATAACAGTTGTAGATTAAATGGGGCCCATGTTAATTTTACAGTTAAATGTGTCGATTTGGAGTAATTATAAAGCGGTTGTTGGAAGTTTCAGGAATAAACAAAATCTACAGGAAAAACTCCAGAATCTACATGAACACATTTCAATATTAATGTCAGATTTGGATCATTTCTACAATACACGAGCAAATAGGGGCAGTGAGGATTTTCTTTACAGAGCCTGTATGCTTTCAAATAAAACTTTGTCCCTTTAAAACTACAAATCAAACAATCTTGCAATTAGTTAAAAAAAAAAAAAAAAAAAAAAAAAAACACCTTTTTAGCTCACAAACTGTATCACTGCTACAAGTTGTAGCATCTTCATTGATTACATAAATGCAACTATAATTTATAATTTCTTTTTTTGTTACTTTTAACTGACAGTTCATTATACCAGATTAATTTTCATGGTTTAAAATAAATGGGGGAAAATGTAAAAAACTATTAATTGCAATTAAAAAAAAAAATAAAAATAAAATAAAATGAATGCAGCACCATTGCTATATTTTGAATCTTTTTTTTTTTTTTTTTTTTTTTTTTTTACGTTTCATTAACCTCTAATCATTTTTATTGTTCATAATCAGTTTCCAATCTTGAACTCTTACAGTTGTCCTTTTTTCCTCCAAATTAAATACAGCAAAAGCAAACTGGTCCAAAACAGCTTCCTATTGACATAATATAAAGCATACAATTGTAATAAAAAACAAAACAAAAACAAAAAACCCCCACAAAACTAACATTGCTGACGTCAAGTCGCAAGTCATAATGTGAACTCAGTTTCTCATTTTGGTATGAAAATAGTTTATTAAAACTGATTCCCCATTGCTGAAATATTAAATGAGTTCACATCTGCACAAACTTAAAAATTATACAAACATCTCATCTCTGGTACAATGTAAACACTGTAGGTTAAAAACATTACAGCAAAGGGGGCTTTGTTTTGTGTTTTAGTCAAGGTTTCCATCGGTGACACTGACAGAAGAATACTTCAGAAAAACCTCCAAATCTACAAATATTAATAAAGTAATGTAAGCATATTTACAGCAGTTCTTTTTTTGTTGTTTAAAAACTTTTATTTCTAACCAGTTTTATCAGAGGATAGTCCTGCACTGTCCACTCTAGCTTGGCCCTTGTCCCAACATGCCTGACTCAATTAAGAAGCCCTTCATGAATTTTACAGGGGGGCATGTTAAAGCAGGAAAACCAACAAAATGTGCAGTACAGGGATATGAAACACTGGCTTACTACAACATTTTAACTCAACATTGGGACACTGAATCACAGGACGGTTCTCCATGTTAGCCAGACACTTGACGATGAAGTCAGTGAAATCTTCGGAGGAAGACCAGGCATTGATGTTAAAATTTAACCATGGACTTTTAAAAAAATGAAGCGTGTTTACGAATGAAGCATGTTTCTGAACTAGTTCTGCTGATCAGCTTGTAGTGCCCAAGAATCCCAAGGTATGAACATGGAGTATGTGTATTATTTGAAATCAGTGCGCACAGGGCACTGGCCTGGCCTGGTCTAGACTGTAAGAATTATGTTTTTTATTAGTTTTTTTCCTCTTTACATAATGGATCGCTTCCTTCACATCTAAGCCCATGCGATGTGATCGTATCGGTCCCACTAGTCCTATGTATTCCTATACATTTTAGCAAAAGATCACACAAAACACGCTTCTGATTAGAAAAGAAAAAAAAAAACTTTTTAAGTTCCATCCACAGCCCAGTGGGACCTAGGATTCATCTGCTTTTTTTTTGTTCTGCAGGTTGGCTCTGATTTTCTTTCTCTGCACTCCCTTCTTTTGAAGGAGCTGGAGCTTCTGCCTTGGCATGAGGAATTTCATTTGTAGAATCTTTATGGCCTTCACGGCTACTTGAGTCTCTGAGCATCTCGTGTCCGTTAGGCTCAAGTTTGTCGAGTCTATCGTCCCTGTCCCAGCGAGTGCTTCTCTCTCTGTCTCTGCGTTTCCCCCGTTCTTCATCTCTCCCTGGCTCCCTCTCCCTTTCTCTCTCTCCATCAGGACTCCTCCAGTCTCTTCGTGACCCCGCTCTCTCCCAGCCTGCCCTTGACTCCGGCTCTTCATGCCAGCCCCCAAAACGTTCACGGCCTTCTGACCTTTCACCCCCAAACTGCCTGCGCCCTCCAAAGCGCTCCTGCTCTCGGTTCCTTTCTCCCCTAAATGGAGGGCCTGGAGGTGGGAAAGGGGCTCGGATGACGTGTGACGGAGGTGGAGGCATGCCAAAACTCCCCGGAGGGGGCTCACGATGCATTATCTGTGGAGGGCCCCTGGGGGGCATCATCTGGTGTGGCATGGGAGGCATCCCGGGCCTCGGGGGAGGCATCGAGAAACGCTGCAAGTGAGGTGGTGGGGGCATGCCTGGAGGGCGCTGAAGTGGCATCGACCCTGGCCTTGTACCCAAAAGCCCTGGTGGATTTTGCATGTTCATTCCAGGTGGAGGTACTGGTGGAACCGGGTTACCTGGTGGGATTTTAAATAATGTGCAATTAGGCATTATATATCTATAAACCTTAATATAAAAATACAAACCTGCTAACAATGTTTCACTTCAAAGAACAGACAAGAATCCATTAACCATATTACAGAACAACGAAAGCAATTGTGAAACATGTGACCACACACAGTTTAAGGTCTGAACAGTCAATTAAAGAATTCTGAATTAATTTATAACAACATTTGAAAATCTGGGCTAACTTGTACAAAATCCTAATACTTCTGCGAAATATGATCAGATTTGCTGCTTTTCTCTAAAGTTCTTATAAGTTACTATAATGAACAGTAGCCCAGAGCTAATTCTTATTAATACACACCTGGACCAGTGTTGAAACCATCAACACCATCCCTACTGATCCTGGAGCCCATGCCTACCGGATCACCAGACAAATCCTCAACTGAGCTGCTAACTGCAAAAACACACACAAGAAATTCAAACGAGTCACACTATTAAACAAAACAAGTTGTGTGCAATTTAGGTGTTTAATGGGCTGAGAGATAAAGTATGCAGTATGTTTGGATTTACCTGGTGGGATGCCAATGCCTGCTGTGGGAAGAGGGGGTCCGGCAGCGCCAATAAGAGGCATCCCACCCGGGGGCAGAAATCCTAAAATTGATGAACAGTCATTTACTCTAAAAAGTGCACAATCCTTTTTAATACATAGAAGGTGGCCAAAATGCATAATTTGCATTGATAATAGAAAATTATGTTCTAATGATGCTACCAGGAGGAATCTGCATAGGGTTAAAGCCAGGCCTCATAAAAGGTCCAGGTGGAGGAGGAACGCCGGGTGGAAATGATGGTGGTGGGATATTCATGGAAGCAGGAAAACCTGGGGGTGGAACTCCAACTGGCCCAGAGGGTCCTACCGGCTGGACGGGAGCAGCCTCGAAGGAAAGAACATATAATGTTTAACTACATCCTTATATAAATGTAAACTTTTTAATCAACCGAATCCTACGAGTTTACATTTAAAGACTGTGTTAAAAGTTAATTAACTACAAAAAGAGAAAAATAAACGCTTTTCATGTGTAAAAAAACATTTGTAACCAAATGCTGTAATAATATATTTAAAATCACAACACAAATACTGTGATGATCATTGAGTTTGTCATTTGCTAGAATATTCGCAGTAGTCATTAAAAAGCATACAATACAGCTGAATTCATGTAAACATAATTATTGTTGAAATTACATTTGCATGGTTATCATGTTACTTTGCATTACCTGCACAGGGAGAAGTGCTGGGCTCTCATCCATCTGCCCTACGTCACCTCTGCCATTTTGAGGTGCATCATCTGAAGTCTCCAGTTCACCCTGCACCCCTTTCCATTCTGAAAGAAATAGGCAGTAAGCTAAGAAGGTCTACTTCTACCAGCCGAAGCAACATTGTTTGTGCATTTTCTACATGTACACTTCTATCACAAATATTTAAGGTTGTAATCACTCCTGATTTAATCATTTTTGTTATGAGAGTGGAGATAAAGTCAGTCCCATTGGCAATAAGGGTTATTTATCATGTGGTCAAAACATTCCTATCTAGTTGTAAAACCTTTATGTAATTATGCTGGAAGTCCGGTCAAAAAACTAATTCTGTGTAATTAAACACAGTGCTCCATCAACTTGTATAACACACGCAGAGTAAAAACAAAGAAATGAGAGACAGAACATTCTGTGTAATAAAACAAGGAAAGTCTTTTCTGCCCATCAAGGCCGCAAACACAACAGCCTTCTGAAGTCTGTATTCAGAAATGACCTGACATTAGCTATGAAAAAAATCCTAAACATATCTATATAGATTATACTGGCAAATAAATATTAAAATGTCTCAATGTGGGTGACTTCCCTCAGTAGTAATTATGTGAGGGCATCAAGTATCAGGTAATGCAGGCAGTGTGCGGGTACGGAAAAACACAACAGGAAAAAGAGAGCATTTGTAATAATTGTAATGCCTTTTTGTCTGTTAATGTTTGAGGATTTAATGTATTGCTAAACAAATTTTTTTTATAGTACATCTCTACACATGAATACATTATATTGCCAAATCTAAATGGAGAACATGTTACATCACAAAAGCTGTGATGCATGTTAATAAAGAAAGAAATTACAGAATTTGCAAGGCGAAAGAAACTGATTACCAGGGATCCACACACCAACTTCAAACAGTCACGGCTTTGGTAAAAACGTATTTATGCAGCTGGTTCACTATTAATGGTGTTAAATCTAAATTAGAATTTAGATTTTGCATGTTACCTGGGGAGAGGGTATCTGTATCCAGCATGCCTCCCTCTCTAAAAACTTCCAGATCTTCCATTTTGGCTTTGGACCATGGAACATAGCTGACACCGAGCTCTACGTCCCAATACTGCTTAAACTCTGACTTAATTCCTTTGTTCAGAGCCCAAGCAATCTGTGGATACAAGTGAACATAAGCTTTCGGTGTGCATGAAATAAACATGCTGCATAGTTAATTATATATTATTTATAAAAGGTACCACATCTATTACCTTTATGGCTTTTTGGTTAACTTTGTAAGTGCCTCTGCTTAGCTTTTGGAGAGCTCGAAAAGCATCCTGACGATGAACCATGACGATGTAGGCACAACCTCGAGGAGGAATCATCTACCAAACAGATGAACAATAACCCAGAAATCAATCACCATTAATTACACTGTATATTAAATAACATATTGACTAGAATGTAGACATTCAGAACGTACGTTTATGGACTCTATTTGGCCAAACTCCTCTAAGAGACATGCCACGTCCTGCTGTTGTGTCCTTTTGTCCAGCTGGCCAACCCAAAGTGTAGTGCTGCACACTGCATGTAGAAAAAAAAATTACAGTGAGAGTGAGAATCAATCTCAGAAATAACAGCTACAATAAACAGTAAAATAAAATATTGTCAATCGTGTACTTTTAAAAAGTATTTAAGTTCAAATTCATACATGTTTAATAAATTTTTTGATCAGGTGTTAAGGAATAATAGGCTTGTGGAGTTTTGAGGCCCAAACTCTTAAGAAAAAGTATCATGGCTCACCACTTAAAGTGTCAGGTTTGATGGGAGGTAGGCCTTTCTGTCTGCGTTCTCGCTCCTTCTCCCGTTCCCTTCTCTCCTGAGAGCGAGAGCGAGGCGAGTGGCGCCGCCTTTCTCTGGAGCGAGAGCGCGACCGGCGATGTCGGAAGCGTCTGGAACGGGACCCTGACCGTGAACGCCTTCTTTTAGGAGATCTAAGTGGGCAAAGAACACAGGTCATTCGATAAGACTGAATTTGCAAAGTTTATATACAAAAACCATATACAGCATTGATTGCACTAACAATTTTTCAGACATGATCTGAAATAGCTGCCTGCCACATCTTACCTTGAAGCAGACCTTGACCGTGTCCTCCCGCCATCTTGGTGCTGTCTTGTGTCTAACTCCCCAGGGACCTCCTGTAAGAGGACCCCCCAAAAAAATAGATTACACAGATTTGTTTACTTAATAAACTGAAAAGACTGGAGGTATTCTGGAATACAGAATCAAAACAGACATTAAAGTGTTGTTTAATTACAAATTCTTTCTGCGAACATGGAGTTTAGGTTTCTTTTGAATGGTCTATAAATATCAGAGAAATGATAATTGAGCCTTGCCTGATGCTGCTGTCCACCCATGAGTTGAGGAAAGACATTGTTTTGAGGAGGAAAGGATCCAGGGAAACCAGCTGGTACTACACCTGGTGGAATCATCCCTGGGTAGGGTTGAGGGGGCATTCGGTTAAAAGCCTGAGATTGTCCATTTGGAGATGGAACCTGGAACAAGATGTTTCATCAAATTATCAAAGGAAGGATATACAGTGACTGCGAAAACTTATGGTTTTTGATGAACACATGCATGTAGGGCTGAAAAGATGCCTAAAGTAACAAGAAAATTCAAATACAAACTAATCCTCGAGACAAATTATTTGCCTCAATGATTCGTTTAGTCCATTTAACTACACATGGCGCATAGTGTTTCCCCACGGACCATTATTACTGACGCACCACCGGCTAAACTCTAAAGCATTCTGGACAGGTAAACACTTCAGATGCTGCAGAATGAAAAATGGAGGAAATGGGAGCAAACAGTTTGATAACTTTGAACTAGTTTTCAAAATCTGGGATCATTTTGAACAAACAAAGAAAACACTGTGCAGTGTGTTTACCTTTTTAGAGAAAATTTTAAATATTTTGTGTTATATATATATATATATATATATATATATATATATATATATATATATATATATATTTATACATATTTGTATTTTGATGTAATATGGCAAATAAATGCACTAAATGGGTTTAGTTGTCACAGATATTCTTGTATGCGATTTCAGCAAAGCAAAAAAAAAAGAGAAAAAGTAGAAAAAATTACATTTTTTTATTTAAAAAGGAAACAAATTACTTGTTGATTTTAACAGACTGTTATTTACTCTTGTATATTTAGTATTGTTCTTTAATAAAGAAAACGTAGTTTTTGTCCGATTACTCAATTACAAAAATATTTGATAGCTACATGCATGGAACTTTACCTGTTGTTCTTGGCTCATGCCCATCATCTGCTGTTGAAAGTGTTGCATCTGACTGGGAGCTTGAGAAAAGACTCCTGAAGTCTGCTGAGGGATCTGGACACCCTCTCCAAAGGCACTAAAGGGACAAACAAAACCATGATGTTAACACCAGCATGCACATTTATGGAAAAAACGCAAATGTACAATAATGCTAACACAAAAAGCGTATCTAGGTCATAGCGTACAAGGAAGGCTGGACAGTGGATGCCTCATCCTTCTTTGTCTCTTCCCCTCCTTCTGGTTCATCATCATAATCAAAACGGTCAAGAATTTTCTGAAAACAGAAAGAAAGAAATTCACACCGCATATTTTACCACAATTCTGGAAACAAAAAGCACAAAATATTTAAGAGGCTTTATATATGTACTCACCTTGTCGAATGTGGCTTTCTTCTCTGCAGGCTGTGTGGTGTGTGGGTGGCTCTGTGTCAAACCTGTGGGTGGCTGAATAGAGGCTTGTATCTGGAGATGAGTCAACATATTATTCTCCAGAGCTGGAGACTGGGGCTTCCCAGGCTGCTGGAACGTCTGGAGCATCTGCTGGAGCTACAGTTAGAATGGTAGAGTTAAAACAAGCTATAAACAAAGCATTGTAGACACATGGGATGTTGGTGTAATCAAACCTGTTGGCCTTGTGACGACTGGAAGAGCTGAGCTACAGCAGCAAAGGCATCAGCGTTCTGCAGTGTTGCCACGGGCGCCTGCACAGAGTTAACTGGCACAGCTGTGTGACGCTCAGCCTCCCTTACTGGGGACGAAGGAGATGCAGCTGGAAAAGAACAATTTTAGTTTATTTTAGTCAGTAGACAAAAAGGCATGTTTATCCAAATAATAGCTTTAAATTCAATTTCACTGGAGCTAATTGTGTTTTGAAAATGACTCCCCACCTGGGCCATTGTCCACACCTGGAACTGGGCCTGAGCTGCTGGATCCAGCAGCCATATCCAGCAGAGGCTGGATCACCTCGATTTTAAACACACCATTCTTTTGCCACAGGTTCAGGACACGGACAATCTTACTCTGCAATCATAAGACAATTAACCTCGTATGTGCTAAACAAAAACAGATTGGCCGTAACCAGTGAATAATATAAAATTATAAAATACATTTCACAATATTTCAGAGGTTAGAAGTGAAGCAGAAATCAAATGTTAGTATCATTGCACAGTCCATGAATGGACATCTTGTTCACTGTCAAAAAACAACAACAAAAAAACAAAGCAGCCCAAAACCGTGGGTGTTTTTTTCACCTTGTCTTTACATTCCTATATTAAAGATGGGTTGAAAGGATTGGTTTTATTTATATATTTATTTATACAGTCATAAACTTGTGGATTTCTGACCATTAAACCATATGTGCTTTCAAGTTTTAGTCTCCATTGCTACCTTGTTCCAGTAAAGGCAAATTCTAATGCTACAGCATTTAAAGACATTCGACACAACTTTGTGCTTTAAACTACGGGCAAATGCTCAGGAAATGCTCACATATGAATATGATGGTCAAGTGTTCACATAGTGGTCAAGTGTCATATATTGTGTTGGACAAAATAATATTGTTTGTCACAACTAGAGATATGAGTCAGACTTGTGAGCACAAATGTAGCAATAAAACTAATTCTACATGCTTTCATTGTTTTTGGCTACATGCAGATGTAATGGTGAAAGTTGGACAGAATGGTCTGTTTTAGATTGGACTGTGTCTGCAGTGAAACATGTGACACCTCAGAAATGGGACAACCACACAATCAGGAGAGGCAAAATAAAATCTTAAAATAACTCTTACCCTGTCCTCTGTGGGACATAAGCAAAGGTTCTCAAACGTCCCAGTGATGTTCTTGGTGAACCGGGGACCAAACACATCCTTGTCTGCACCAAACTGATGGCGTGACTGTCGCACAATGGAGTCCACAACATAGAGTCCTGGTACTTTATACTCTGGCTTGCACTGGAAAAAAGGATAACATTCAAATGCAATCTTATGTAAAACTAAATATTAAATTAAATCCAGGTAATGAGCAGAGCTTGCAGCATTGTACAAAATTGAAAAAAATTTACCTTCTTGATGAATTTCTCAACAATCTGGACAACATGCTTGTATAACTAGAGCACAGATATACACATTTTAATGCCTTGAAGCAATACAGGTGATATTACTGCCATTTGTACAATACGCAAAAAGGGCATTAAATGGATGTACAAATCAGTAAATGTGGTTAAAGTGTATTTGTTTGCTGCATTACAATAATTTAAGTTTATACTTTAACACTTACTTTAATGGCTTTTATTGCAGACTTTGTAATGGAGATCATCTTAGCCCTGGAGATTGGAGGTTTCGAGTCCATCAGGGAGAACAGCTGTAGTGAAAGAACATAAGATGGCTGAATGCCAGTGCTCACGTTCAATTCAATTTGTATAGCATGTTTAATGGGGGCATCGGCACAAAGCAGTTTAACAGAAATAAACAGACTAAGAATATAAATTTGAAATGAATAACTTTTACGGCAGTTGGTAGACGTACTTACAGTATACAGCGCGGCCTACAATTATCTTGTACAGCACCTCAAGTGAGAGTTGGCGGTGTTTGGATTTGAACTCAACTTTCTGATCAGAAGTAAACCACCCAAATCACTGAGCTACCACTTTAACATGGAGTAGTACAATTGAGCACTGGTTTGTTTACAGTAACATATACTGTGATTTAGATAGATCTTCACCATATCGCCCAATGCTACATGTAAGTATGCTGGCTGACTCCTATACAACCAAAAAAGCCTAGTTGTCTACTAGATTTTTCTTTCAAGTCAATCATTTATTGCATAGCCACACTCGACACATATCCAGAAAACGTTAAAGGCGTTAAAACTCAACTGCTGTTGGGGAGGTTAGTTTAGGTTTAAGGTTGGTGCATAAACATCTGCAGAGAACCAATTTGTAAACGATCTTTTCTTTTCCAATGAAGGGAACAAATCGGTATTACAGAGTTAATATGTTGAGATCTTACTTACTGGTTTACTTCACAACTACAAACCTAACAAAAGCACAACATTTCTATACTAATTTCCTAATATGAGTTAAACAGATGTGCAATAATGTTTCACAAGCAGTTATGTCAATTGGCTCAAGAATAACATCAAGTGCAGAAAAGACAACCAACATTTTTTTAAGTAAACATCTTAAAGTTCCAATTGCTTAAAATTGCATTGTGGGTCTTTATCAATGATCACTGTTCAAAATGCTGTATGTGCAAAGCAAAGCTGATGCAAAGGATTAAATGTTATTTGTGCTTCCATGTTCTTGTTTTACACACAGATTAGAAAAATCCAAGATTGTCAACTTCTGCTTAACTTTTACTGGAAAAATCGTTTCACATTAGAATCTGCTTGATCACTAAAAATTGTTTACTGTAAAAATTTTTTTTTTTTTTTTTACAGAACAGAGGTTTCCTGTGCAACAAACGCTTTTATCATCAAATACCAAAATGTTTGGTGCAAACAGTTTGCTGCCTGAGTAGAGCAATATCAGAAATTTTTTTAAATAAATACACATTTGAAGCAAAAGGCAAAGTAAAGGCCACACGGATGCTGAGATTTTCAAACATCGAAATTTTCAACAGACGATAATTTTTACTTTGCGAAGCAATTCGTGGTCCACTCAAACTAAGGGAAGGGGCTGAGTGAAACAAGAACATCTCTGTTTAGCAAAGCAGAAGTGTAACGTCTGCACTAAATGGCCCCGAGTAGTGAACTTCTACCACCAAAGGAAACACAGAGATACAGACCAAAATAAATAAATAAATAACGCAAATAAACAGAAAAAAAAAAAGAAGGTATTAATCTTTTGCATTAATCTAACAGGATGAGCTAGCTCTGTTCTGCTGCTTGGGCTCTTCTGAAGTATTTTTTCTGTGATATACAGTGTGTCAGCCTGCCAATCTCTGACTATAAAGTAACAGTAAGAGAAACAGAGTTTGTGTGTAGAATGTATGTTCAATTATTGAAACACCGGACTGGGTGTCTGTAAGCAGAGACACAGAATCTGCTCAGCATGTTTTAATTAGTTCATTGTTGCAAAATATTGAATAAACATAACACAAAGGGATTAACACCACCAGTACTACTTTATGATTACTACTGATAATACTAGTAGCAATGATTTATTTAAAACAATATTTAAAAAATAAATTACTTTGGAATCAGATGAGTAGCAAATTGAGTCGAATTTGATTTTCTTAGGTCATTAGAGAAGTCTAAAAATCAATAAAATAAAATAGACATTTATCTTTAGGAATTAGTTGTAATAAAGTAATAATAAATAAATAACGATGACAATAAATAAAATGAAGTCATCTTTCTTTAGTGTAATAATAGTCAAAAGAAATAATAATAAATGTAATGAATAAAATACATTTTTCTAAGGGGTTTAGGTGTACTAATAAATAAATAAGAAACGTTTATCTTAGGTGTTTGGCTGTAATAAAGTAGTTTAGACTTTAGAGAATAATAAATATAATAGACATTTCTCTTAAGGGTTTATTCGCGATCTGATGGGTGTGTAGCAGCAGGTCAGTGATGCTGTCTGTCTCCTGGACAGTAAAAAGCTGAAACATGTGGTGTCGGATGATGATGGTGGTAATGATAGCGATGATGTAGATGATGATGATAGACTATGGGGTCACCTCGTGCTATGAAGTAGAGGATGGAAGAGGGGGGGGTGTTGCTATTCTCACTTCCACCACAAAACATAAATGCTAACAACATTGAACTGCTGCACGCACACACAGTGGCGTGTAAATATTCGTGGCTGTCACGTTCGCAGCTCGTGTAACTGACCATGGAACTAACAGAAGTGTAAACCAAGCGGACATGAAGTGCAGAGTGAGACCTGGGCTCAACTACACGAATAGCGCGCAAACACGGCTAAGCACTGAGCTCCACAATTAGCAAAGAAGCCTGGAGAAGAACTGAGCGGATGGTGGATAGATGGGTCTTTCTCTCTACATGAACTCTGTGTCGCGTTCCAGTCCGGACTACACACAGCCACCATGAGTGCACACGCTTTTAGCAAATATGCCGTAAGTTTCTATTCTAGTCCAAGCAAGAATGCTAAACCGGGGCCCAAGACAATCCGGTTGGCTAGGTGGCTAAGCTAATGCTAAGCCATTAGCTCCATGCACCTGTGGTGTTTCATTAGAACTGACCTCGTGGTTAAACGCGTTGACCGCATCCATTGTGTTCCACTTTTTTTCTTTTTATTCCGAGCTTCTTTCTCGTCGTTAAATTTCCAAAGAAACCAAGGACTGCGCTTTAACGGGCCATCCCAACATGTCCGCCACCGCCTCTCGCCCTCGGTGAAGACAGGAGCCGAGTCGTTGCGGCGCGAAAGGCATGCCGGGATCGCGGCACGTGTTTCCCTGTGCCATGCGCTAGGTGGCGCTGCGGAGATGACTGCAGGACCGTGGCCTGGAGTAGAGCCAGGCTGCAGCTCGATGAGGATTTGATGATCAACGAACATTTAAAATACGTCCTATTAAATAAAATGTATTATTCAGGATAGTTTTGGAACTCGGCGCCCACTTGGTTTGAGCTGGTATAAAGAATCCAGCTGCCTAGATCTTGTTCAGACTTCCTATAAGCGTTTAATTTTTGTCAGGGTTACAATGCAGGATTAGATACAGCCTACTGTACAGTGTGAGGCAGAAATACACTATGGATTGGAACATATTCACAATTAGTGATAGTTGATCTTTCCACAATTGAAAATCCACACAGTGGGAGGTGGGGGAACACCCACACGGACACAGGAGAGCGTGCACAGAAATCGAACCAGGTATCCTGAGGCTGCAAGGTGGCAACCCTATCCAATGCACCACATTACACACTGTACATACAAACAATCAATCCTAATGTATAGGCTATAGCAAAAAATACAAAACAAAACTGAGAAATGAGGCTAGCGATTCTATCTTCTTCTGCTTCTTCTCCTTCTTTCGGCTGCTCCAATTAGGCGTCGCCACAGCGGATCATCCGTCTCCATACTACTCTGTCCTCTACATCTACATCTTTCTCTTCCAAACCAATTACCTGCATGTCTTCCCTCACCACATCCATAACCTCCTCCTTGGCCTTCCTCTTTTCATTCTTTCTGGTAGCTCCATCCTAAACATTCTCCTACCGATATAACTCATGTCCCTCCTCTGAACATGTCCAAACCATCTCAATCAGGTTTCTCTCATTTTGTCTCCAAAATGTCCTACATGGGCTGTCCCCCTTATAAACTCATTTCTAATCCTGTACATCGTCATCACTCCCAATGAAAATCTCAACATCTTCAGCTCTGCTGCCTCCAGCGCCACTTCCTGTCTTTTACTCAATGCCACTGTCTCTAATCCATACAACATCGCAGGTCTCACCACAGTCCTATAAACTTTCCCTTTCACTCTTGCAGATACTCTTCTATCACAAATCACTCCTGCTATCACTCTTCTCCACCCACTCCACCCTGCCTGCACACTTTTCTTCACTTCTTTAACACACACTCCATTACTTTGCTCTGTTGACCCCAGGTACCTGAACTCCTCCACCTTCTCCACCTCTTCTCCCTGCAACCGTACCCCTCCACTGCCCTCCCTCTCATTCACACACATGTACTCTGTCTTACTCCTACTGCCTTTAATTCCCCTTCTCTCCAGCACATACCTCCACCTCTCCAGGCTCTTCTCAATCTGGTCCATACTCCCATCACAAATCACAATATCATCCGCTATATCATAGTCCATGGGAACTCTTGTCTGACCTCGTCCGTCAACCTGTCCATCACCACTGCAAACAAAAAAGGGCTCAGAGCTTTCCTTAATGTAGCCCAACCTCCACCTTATATAAAAGGAAATAAATATTACATTATGCTAAACATTAAATTAAAATGAAAGCTGCCATGGTAATCTGCTTAACTAATGCAATTATATTTTTAAAGTTCTAGTTCTATAGAGCTTTTAGTACAATGAGAAACAATTCAATTTATTTTAACGATAGAGTTTAAAACCTAATACAGCTTTTCAGTGACCTCTAATGAAAGACATGAAGCAGGTGCTTATTATTCAAAAGTTTTTCCAAATGATATTTTTCTCCTTATTTTCTTCTTCCATACAAGATATTGAGAGTCAAATTAAAGGTCACTATATGCCAACCTTGGCCTGCATCTCTAGTCTAAATATTGAGAGATAAAAAAGACAAAAACATTTTAGGAGTAGTGAATAAAGATCACACCAGGTGATGCATATGGCAATTCAAAATTTATGTACACAATTATAATCCATGCAAAGAAACACACAAGAATCTTGTGTTTTGGGTTATTTTCAGGTCTTTTTAAAGCCCAATTAAAGATGCATAAAATCAACAAATATAATAAAATGCATCATTTACCTCACCCATTTTTTTTGGAGTTGTGTTGATTGTGAATATTCATGCAGTATTTAATCTGGAATCATGACAAATATATTGGTTTGTTTTAGTAAACTGTTTTAGCAAACAGTCAAGATAATTACTTGGGGTTTTGAAACTTCCTAATTTAAATACTAACACGCATGTCTCATGTTTTGACAGATCCATTCCGTGGCAAAACATATATTATTAAATGAAACACAACTGAATACTAAAATAAATTTTTCAGGGTGTCTCAGATTATTTTTATTCTTTTAATACTCAGTAGTTGCTTTTTCCAAAGGAAATTATGTAAATTAGCGACAACAAAAAATCATTTCATTACAAATTATATTACAAACAACAGCTAAAAAAGAATATTTTTAATATTTTGTATATTGAGAAAACAATCAATTCTTATAAAGCTAAATTTCAATTTCACATTTCACAACAGCATAAACTCTACTTAATATTAGTTTGTGCAATTAGAAATTATAAGGTAAACATAAATGTATGTCTGTCTTCAATGAAAAAAAATAAATAAAAAGTTTTATTCAGTAGTTTTAGTTCTTAAATAAAAATTAAGTTGGTTCAACTCAAATCATTATCTTTTTGTAAAAGATGTATCTAATGTAAAAGACAAAATGTTAAGTTGACACAACTTGTATTTACTTGGTAGATTCAACTGGTGTTCTGAATTTTTGAAGTAAATAATGTCGAGTGAACTCATATATTTATGCACATAAAAACATAAGGCATTGTTCATTTCACATAAAATTTCAAGTTGAATTTACTTAGAGTGTGACACAGAAATGGTGCATACTGTATGTATTTCAAGTACACATAATGTTTACCAGTGTAGTTTTAATGACAAATTTGTGCAAAACCTAATGATCCAGTTTAGATCACCACAGTCCTATAAACTTTCCCTTTCACTCTTGCAGATACTCTTCTATCACAAATCACTCCTGCTATCACTCTTCTCCACCCACTCCACCCTGCCTGCACACTTTTCTTCACTTCTTTAACACACACTCCATTACTTTGCTCTGTTGACCCCAGGTACCTGAACTCCTCCACCTTCTCCACCTCTTCTCCCTGCAACCGTACCCCTCCACTGCCCTCCCTCTCATTCACACACATGTACTCTGTCTTACTCCTACTGCCTTTAATTCCCCTTCTCTCCAGCACATACCTCCACCTCTCCAGGCTCTTCTCAATCTGGTCCATACTCCCATCACAAATCACAATATCATCCGCTATATCATAGTCCATGGGAACTCTTGTCTGACCTCGTCCGTCAACCTGTCCATCACCACTGCAAACAAAAAAGGGCTCAGAGCTTTCCTTAATGTAGCCCAACCTCCACCTTATATAAAAGGAAATAAATATTACATTATGCTAAACATTAAATTAAAATGAAAGCTGCCATGGTAATCTGCTTAACTAATGCAATTATATTTTTAAAGTTCTAGTTCTATAGAGCTTTTAGTACAATGAGAAACAATTCAATTTATTTTAACGATAGAGTTTAAAACCTAATACAGCTTTTCAGTGACCTCTAATGAAAGACATGAAGCAGGTGCTTATTATTCAAAAGTTTTTCCAAATGATATTTTTCTCCTTATTTTCTTCTTCCATACAAGATATTGAGAGTCAAATTAAAGGTCACTATATGCCAACCTTGGCCTGCATCTCTAGTCTAAATATTGAGAGATAAAAAAGACAAAAACATTTTAGGAGTAGTGAATAAAGATCACACCAGGTGATGCATATGGCAATTCAAAATTTATGTACACAATTATAATCCATGCAAAGAAACACACAAGAATCTTGTGTTTTGGGTTATTTTCAGGTCTTTTTAAAGCCCAATTAAAGATGCATAAAATCAACAAATATAATAAAATGCATCATTTACCTCACCCATTTTTTTTGGAGTTGTGTTGATTGTGAATATTCATGCAGTATTTAATCTGGAATCATGACAAATATATTGGTTTGTTTTAGTAAACTGTTTTAGCAAACAGTCAAGATAATTACTTGGGGTTTTGAAACTTCCTAATTTAAATACTAACACGCATGTCTCATGTTTTGACAGATCCATTCCGTGGCAAAACATATATTATTAAATGAAACACAACTGAATACTAAAATAAATTTTTCAGGGTGTCTCAGATTATTTTTATTCTTTTAATACTCAGTAGTTGCTTTTTCCAAAGGAAATTATGTAAATTAGCGACAACAAAAAATCATTTCATTACAAATTATATTACAAACAACAGCTAAAAAAGAATATTTTTAATATTTTGTATATTGAGAAAACAATCAATTCTTATAAAGCTAAATTTCAATTTCACATTTCACAACAGCATAAACTCTACTTAATATTAGTTTGTGCAATTAGAAATTATAAGGTAAACATAAATGTATGTCTGTCTTCAATGAAAAAAAATAAATAAAAAGTTTTATTCAGTAGTTTTAGTTCTTAAATAAAAATTAAGTTGGTTCAACTCAAATCATTATCTTTTTGTAAAAGATGTATCTAATGTAAAAGACAAAATGTTAAGTTGACACAACTTGTATTTACTTGGTAGATTCAACTGGTGTTCTGAATTTTTGAAGTAAATAATGTCGAGTGAACTCATATATTTATGCACATAAAAACATAAGGCATTGTTCATTTCACATAAAATTTCAAGTTGAATTTACTTAGAGTGTGACACAGAAATGGTGCATACTGTATGTATTTCAAGTACACATAATGTTTACCAGTGTAGTTTTAATGACAAATTTGTGCAAAACCTAATGATCCAGTTTAGATTAAATGCAACACAGTAGAATGGAATAGAACATGCAGGAAAAAATCTGACCTTTTGTACAAATCAAATAACAAGAAGGATATGCCACATTTGTTTGTATTTCAGTGCGAACCTAGAGTTTTATTATATTTTATTTAAGATGCCATCTCCACCACACTCCACCTGGCCCTTAATCACCTGGAAAACAAGGATTCATACATACAAATGCTGTTCATGACTTCAGTTCAGCATTCAACACTATCATTCCTCAGCACCCGGTTGTGAAGCCTGAACATTCATTCATTTATTCATTTTCTTCCGCTTATCCGTAATTCGGGTCGCGGGGGCAGCAGTCTAAGCAGGCCCCCGCCTCCGACTGCTGCCCAATCCTCATAGCACCGTCCCTTACGGTCCCTCCTGCAGGTGGTGAGCCCACGGGAAGGCGGCCCCACGTCACGGACCTTGATATTTCCCTCGTAAGGGACCAAGCCTGAACATCTATAGAGTAAATTGTTTAGGGGAAGGAAGACCAGTAGGGCGGTGACCAAATCAGGTCTCTTTATAGTGTATTTCCCTTTCTCACACACACACACACACACACACACACACACACACACACACACACACAGACGGGTCTCACTCGAAGCGCCCATCTTCCCCCCAGCAACCCCCCCCCCCCCCCCCACACACACACACACACACACACACACACACATTAATGTTACATGGAACGGAGAGATTATACACTGTCTCTTGCCAATCACAGTGACACTAGTCAATCATGAATCTCAGATGAATCGCAGATGTGTGGGAGTGCAGTGTTTATTGCTAAATGCTTATTGTTGCTCTGTGATGTAGCATGAGCAGATTGAAATTATGTGGTTGGCTAGAGGATGCCACGAAATTGTATTAATTTATTCCCAACAGTTTATTCTCTTTATTTCGTAGCGTTTCTCTTGACTGCACTGCTTCCAGTATGTGTATGTGGATGTTAGATTTTTTGTCCAATCAGATTTCAGCCTCTATGTGCTGCTATGTCAATCTAATCTGCCCAGGGCCTTCAAAGTCTGTACTGCTGGCTCTTTCTCCATATAGAATATTAACAACAGGTCTGTTTTTTTTAGCGAATCAGATTTCATATTCGCCTCACAGTGCATGGTTGCGGTGGTAGTGTAAAGGTTTGGAGTTGTCTTAACTGGTTTTCTAACTTTAGTAAAATGGTATTCACCCTCCATATGTGAAATGCCTCTCTCTGTAATGCCACACAGTGTTATATTGTGTTTTTGTATAGTATTGATGGTTTCTATAATTGTGATGTGATAGTGGTAGTATTAAGAGGTGGATTAAGTCAGGTAAGTCCTCACTAAAGGCCCAGGTACCAAATGCACGGCCCGTCACTGATATATACATTCATATAGTTAATATAGTATATACATACGTGTGTGTGTGTTTGTGTGTGTGTGTGTGTGTGTGTGTTTTGTTCAGATTTTGCTGTGTTTTTCTTTCTTTTTTTATATTTCTATTTCCATGTGCTTTATTGTGTGTTAATGCTGGGATTGATCTACTGTGATTGAACTTCTCCAAATTGCATCTTGTATAAGTAATACTATACTTTTTCCTACAGAGGGTGCCATTGTTCCAGAAAGAGACAACTCGGGCCAGGTTGGAGGTTTTGGATGGTGATAACGCACCATGGTCCATGCCACATTATTCATCATCCACACAAAAAAGAATATACATACAGTATGTTATGTTAATTTATTGTCTGAGGTTAAATTATTTTCTAATATGACCAAATATCACTCAAATCTGTATTTGGTTTTGTGTTTTACACACACTATCCATCACTTAGGTCCAACAAGGAAACATTTACAGATTGAAAATCAAATTGATGGACATACAATATTTTGCTGCCAAGAAGTGTAAACAATTTAGGGCATGATCCTGGGCATATATAATGAGACAAAGCTGATGAACCTCCATGATAGAGGAGAAACCCAGACACCACACATACTGCATTGCTATTCATTAGGGCTGTGGGTGTAGATCCTTTTTTACAGTTGAAAAGTGTTATAAAAATGTAACAGTGGTGCCAAACAAAATAAAACTGAATAAGAAACACAGATGTCAGGGGTTCTCAGTAACTGTTCATGACCATTAGATTGCAGGTGACTTTATTATGACACAAATACACATTACAACACAAGAGAATGTTATGCTTTGTATAACAAGTTCCAAAGAAACTTTCTGAGGCATTGAGAGGACATAAATCCTTTTCCAGTTACATCTCTTCATGTATTCATTTGCATGTGAATATTGTGGTTTTTAATCTTGCAGCTTGCATAATTTTTCCTTTAAACTAATAAAAGGACTTTATGGCATGCAGTAATACCATGTAATAGAGAACTCTTGTTTTGTTCATTTCTAATTTTGGGTAATTTTATTTTTTTACATTTTCACTCTGGAACTGACACAAAAGCTATAAGGTTTTAATTATATTTGCCCTTCCTTTCCCTAAAAAAGGGACCATGCCATAGACGACGTATTATCAAATAGTGCTATTTACATACTAAAAAATGTATATGAGAAAGTCTATTTGAAAACACAAATACTGCTTAGTATTATTTAAACATTTTAATCAATTGTTTGGCATAATCTTATAACACCAAGGTCCTAATTTATAGATTTTTTTTTATAATGCTGCAAAATGAAAAACATTAGCCAATATGCAATGTAATGCATTAAATTTGCAATTCAATACATGTGGGAATCATTTCTACATTTATAAGGCTTGAATTCATAACTTCATAAGAGTGATTAGATGAAAACTACAAACTTACAGTTTAAGCAAACTATTACCGTACAAAGTTTGTTTGAGCTGTTACAAGCCAAGGCAGTTTAGTTAGATTTCAAGTGATTAATGTTCAACACACATTTTACCATACACGTTTGTGTGTGGTAAATTTTTTTTTAATATATCCAGATACAACATGCCAGGGTAAGCTGGATTACAAAAGAAACACTCATATATTAAACTGTCTTTTTTATGATTATGATGTCTATATATTTTGCTTTCAGCAATCTGGCTTCAGGTGCACTCGTGGAAGGAGCTACAGCCTGTGCTTACCTTTCCATTTGTCAGCTTGCCTTTTCACTTTTCATCTTTTCATTCTTTAGCATCATGATGACAGTTTTCCAAGAATAGTGCCAAGATCTGCTTCCAGCCATTTCATCTGCTCTAAGGGGATCACTATTTTGCCTTAAAAAGTGTGTCCTAGCTGAACAGTGGATAATCTATTTTTAACATACTGATTACGACATGCACTCCTTAAATAAACTCAGAGTTTATTCAGCACTCGGTTATTTACTATGAAATAAGTCAGTGTGTGGCTAAAAACGTGAAAACTAATGTGACAATGGAAATAAATTAGATGAATGTTCGACCCTTAACTACTTAATTAAAACAGAGAACTGTTTAACACCTACAGTGAGGAAAATAAGTATTTGAACACCCTGCTATTTTGCAAGTTCTCCCACTTAGAAATAATGTAGGGGTCTGAAATTTTCATCATAGGTGCATGTCTACTGTGAGAGACATAATCTAAAAAAAAAAATCCAGAAATCACAATATATGATTTTTAAACTATTTATTTGTATGATACAGCTGCAAATAAGTATTTGAACACCTGAGAAAGTCAATGTTAATATTTGGTACAGTAGCCTTTACAGAGGTCAAACATTTCCTGTAGTTTTTCACCAGGTTTGCACACACTGCAGGAGGGATTTTGGCCCACTCCTCCACACAGATCTTCTCTAGATCAGTCAGATTTCTGGCCTGTCGCTGAGAAACAGAGTTTGAGCTCCCTCCAAAGATTCTCTATTGGGTTTAGGTCTGGAGACTGGCTAGGCCACGCCAGAACCTTGATACGCTTCTTACAGAGCCACTCCTTGGTTATCCTGGCTGTGTGCTTCGGGTCATTGTCATGTTGGAAGTCCCAGCCTCAACCCATCTTTAATGCTCTAACTGAGGGAAGGAAGTTGTTCCCCAAAATCTCGCAATACATGGCCCCGGTCATCCTCTCCTTAATACAGTGCAGTCGCCCTGTCCCATGTGCAGAAAAACACCCTCAAAGCATGATGCTACCACCCCCATGCTTCACAGTAGGGATGGTGTTCTTGGGATGGTAGTCATCATTCTTCTTCCTTTAAACATGTTTAGTGGAATTATGACCCAAAAGTTATATTTTGGTCTCATCTGACCACATAACTTTCTCCCATGACTCCTCTGGATCATCCAAATGGTCATTGGCAAACTTAAGACGTGCCTGGACATGTGCTGGTTTAAGCAGGGGAACCTTCCGTGCCATGCATGATTTCAAACCATGACGTCTTAGTGTATTACCAACAGTAACCTTGGAAACGGTGGTCCCAGCTCTTTTCAGGTCATTGACCAGCTCCTCCCGTGTAGTTCTGGGCTGATTTCTCACCTTCCTTAGGATCATTGAGACCCCACGAGGTGAGATCTTGCATGGAGCCCCAGTCTGAGGGAGATTGGCAGTCATGTTTAGGTTCTTCCATTTTCTAATGATTGCTCCAACAGTGGATCTTTTTTCACCAAGCTGCTTGGCAATTTCCCCGTAGCCCTTTCCAGCCTTGTGGAGGTGTACAATTTTGTCTCTAGTGTCTTTGGACAGCTCTTTGGTCTTGGCCATGTTAGTAGTTGGATTCTTACTGATTGTATGGGGTGGACAGGTGTCTTTATGCAGCTAACGACCTTAAACAGGTGCATCTAATTTAGGATAATATATGTAGTGGAGGTGGACATTTTTAAGGCGGACTAACAGGTCTTTGAGGGTCAGAATTCTAGCTGATAGACAGGTGTTCAAATAGTTTAAAAATCATATATTGTGATTTCTGGAATTTTTTTTTTTGGCTATGTCTCTCACAGTGGACATGCACCTACGATGACCATTTCAGACCCCTCCATGATTTCTAAGTGGGAGAACTTGCAAAATAGCAGGGTGTTTAAATACTTATTTTCCTCACTGTATAACTCACTCATTAACTACGTTTGTATGAACTAATCATTTAAATAAAAAGATGAACTCATTCATAAAAAAAGTTACAAAATAAAGCAAATTATATTGTGCATGTCACATTTGCTTAAAAATCAATACAAGTAAATATTTTTGCTTTAATATGTTAGAATTTCAATTTAGAATGCTCCAGACATACAGGCATATTTTAATTGTTTTATTTTCTACTTGTAAGAATTTCAGATTTACAATATAATGCATGTATTTGCCTAATATTAGGACCCAGCTATCATTGAGTTTCACTGTCTTGTAGTGTCTTGGGTTATTACGTGAATTTACATTTAAATTAACATACTTCTTTAGTTTCTATATCTAAGTTATCATCTTATCTATCAGTATACTAGGAAGAATAAAGACAAACTAAATAGTTTATTATTGTTAATAGATTATTTATTAAAAGCACACACACACACACACACACACACACACACACACACACACACACACACACACACACACACACACAATTTTTTTTATTTATAAATATTGCATGTTTCATCATTACCATAACATTTAAAATACCACATGCAGTGTATAATGATATACAGAATACCGTTTATAAAGTGTCTTTTTAAAAGCAGTTAATAATAACAATAAATGATTCACATAATTTTATTGCTGCAGTACTAAACAACTTATAGTGAATAATACCACATTCCTCCACACAATCTCAATTTAATATTTTATGCCACATAATATTATGTGTCAAAAATAATAGTTGTTTGTCTTGTCCAATCACTACACAGACAGTAGATTTACAGGTAAATATTGGCATCTTTTTTGGGAAAAATTTTACTTAAGTTACCGACTTTGAATAGACTATGTGAAAATAGTTATTCAGTCAATTTTATACATACAGTGTATAAACTATAAATTATAATACAGTGATGTCCATGAGAATGAAGAATGTTTGTTAATTATTTTTGAACAAAAGATTAAATAATAAAGACATATTTTCACAGCCTTTTTTGTTCATAATTACTTTGGACCAGCAGGTAAGCCAATGTTTAAGACCATTATCACACCATATTAAAAGATTTATACCAATGTGCATTAGAGTTCTAAAAGCTTTTGATAGCCCACATTTTATTTTTTTATAAAACACTGTCCTGTGTGACAATAACACCTTTCAGGAACAACCATTTTTTAATCACAGTTAAACTATTAACTAGAGGATATAACTCTTCTTTTATTGTTTTCTACTGGCTTAAATTTGCTGTCCTTAAAATATAATGTTTAATATAATCTTTAACCATTTAAATCTATTGGCTTGTTACATATGCAACTATGGATTTAATGTATAAAAATGCAAAAATGCACCAGAAAATTTAATAGGAAATATCCATACATTTATAAGATAGAAGATAAAAGCATGCAGACATTGGTCAAAAGCTTCAGTCAATGTTTAGTGACAGCAGTGAATTGAGTTTACTCAGAATTGCACAAGAAACAAACAAACATAATCACCTTTTTACCATAATCCCATTTTCCATTGGCAGTTCTGTGGGCAAAAACACTTTCTTGATGTAAGAGGTCAATAGAGAATGGCCAGGCTGGTTGAAGCTCACAGGAAAAGACTGCAAACATAACTTTGAGGCGGTTGGGCAACAACAGCCAAAGGACCCATTGAGTTCCACATTTTCTGTGTCAAAAGGGAATCTAATATGTAGGTCAATCATATCCCTCATATCCTTGTTGCTACACCAATACTGCTAGGCAGGGAAAAAATAGTTTATGTGCATATTTCCATTTATTTATTATTTAATATATTTATTTTTTTGTTGCAGAGTTTTAGTAGGTCTCTATAGAGATGTTGCCCAATCAGTGCCTTCTACCCTAAAAGCTTACATACTACATGATTCATAGCAATACAAAGTAAAAGTTCACTCTGCATGAGAAGCACATTAGTCCCGGGAATTTCATTACTTCAATTTTAAACCACTTTGGTAACTTGCATAATATATGTATTTATGCATTTAATTATAATTTAATTAATAATTAATAGTCTATTACAATCAAAACCTAGAATCTTCTTCTTCTTGTTTTACTTCTTCTTCTATCGGCTTCTCCCATTAACACAATGTTAATTGTAAGATGCAATCCATGAAGCCCTGGTCCGGGGCTTGAATGGGGGCTCAAATAGAGCCTCCAACACAATGGCCAGGTCCCACCCAGGCACTCTAGGTCACACCTAGAGAAAACGGGGCAAAAGCAGGTCCCTGCCCAGTGATTGCCCTGAAACGGGGGCATGATATGTAGAAACGGTGAACGTGTAGACTTTGAGGGTGGACGGAGCCAACCCTTTTGCGAACTGTTCCTGCAGGAACTCTAGCACTGAACTGACCGGGCAGTAGACTGGGTCCAATCAGTGTTGAACGCACCACACAGTGAACAGATGCCATCTCGTGGCATACAACCTCCTCGTGGAGGAAGCTCTGGAATGGAGAATGGTCTCTACCACCTCGGTGGAGAGACCACACCTTTGAAGCTGTGCCCCCTCAGGGGCCACAGTCACAACCTCCTTAACTCTGGGCGAGGGTGAACTATTGAGCCCCCTGCTTGAGAGAGGAGATCCCTCCTCAGCGGAATCTCCCACGGAAGCTGAATGAGGAGGGCTACCAGGTCCATGAACCATGGTCTGCCCAGCCACCTTGGGGCCACCAGAAGGAGACGGACTCCATCCCGGCGAACTCTCTCTAGAACTCCCGGAGAACCATAGGGGACCGTGTGATGTCTCTCGAGATGCGAACAAATCCATCTGGGTTTGCTGAATTTCTTTCAAATCTGCTACACTACGTAAGGAGGGAGCTGCCATTCCCTGGGTCTCAACCCCTGTGTCTGCTGTGCCCAAGGTGTCTGCTGCTTCGTTCAAATAGCCCGGTATGTACACTGCTCTAAATGATAGCAGCCTCCCATGTGCCTACAGGAGGATCTGGCGCACCAGCCTGTACAGGGGCATGAACGCAGACCCCCTGGTGGTTGATGTATGAGACCACTAAGGTGTTGTCCGAATGGATGAACACATGGTGACCTCTGAGGTGCGGGAGGAAATGCTTAAATGCTAGAAGCACGGCCAGCAACCCTAGGCAATTATTGTGCCATAGTAAATGGGGCCCTTCCCATAGACCTTGGGTGGATCGGCCACTTATGAATGCTCCCCACCCTGTGAGAGTAAACATTATGCGTCGTAAACATTATGCAATGACCTGGGACTCCCAGCACAGGGCCTAGAGATAGGATCTCTCCAAACATCTAAGGCACGTAGGGCTCGCCACGTGACCTTGATCGTATGGAGGGGATTGCCCTTCTGTGAGAACCCTTGGGTTCTGATCCACCACTGACCCCTCATGTGCAGGAGGCCAAGTGGAACACATTCTCTGGAACTGCTTGACAGTGAGTGACTGCCCTTCTCTGACCTTCCTGATGGCCATAAGGCAATGCAGGCAGGAGAAAGCTGCGCATGCATAGCAGTAAAATCCCATATGACACCTAGATAAGTGGTACTCTGTAAAGGATCAAGCACACTCTTCCTTCATGTGAGTGAGAACGACATCTTGATGCCGGACCGCAAACTCCTCCGATCAAGCTAATATCAACCAATCGTCGATATAGTTTATGATGCAGATGCCCTGAAGTCTCAGGGGAACCAGAGCCGCATACACACACTTCGTAAAGGTGCAGGGTGAGAGGGCAAGGACAAATGGATGAACCTGATATTGGTAAGCTTCTGCCCCAAAAGCGAACCCCAGGAACTTCCTGTCAGAAGGGAGGATGGATATATGAAAGTATGCATCCTTTAGATTTACGGTAACAAACCAGTCCTCGGATCTATTCTGAGACATGACCTGCTTAAGGGTCAGCATTTTGAACCTGAGTCTCATTAGTGAGTGGTTCAGCTGACGTAGATCTAGAATAGGATGCAGCCCACCGTCCAACTATGAAGTAACAGCTGTAAAACCCGGACTCTCTATCTGTTGCAGGGACCACCTTGATGGCCTGCTTCCCTTAAGGAGTGTGCTTACTTCCTGTTCTATGACCAGAGCCTGCTCGGTTCCCACCAGGGAGGAACAGACCCCGTCGAAATGGGGCAGACAAAACCCGAACTGAATTGTATAGCCCGACCCACCGAGACAAAAATTGTATGCGCAGGACCCACCAAGACATGTCTGGCAGAATTTTCCAGTCTGTCAGGTAGTCTTTTAGGGGTATCTCTCGAGACTGAACTCCGGTACGCCTACAGCCGGGCCTATGCCCTGGTGCAGCTCTAGTGCCCTTTGATGGGGTGGCAAGTCTCTACAATGCCCGGCGGAAACCAAGGAGGGAGCTTGCTGGAGCTGGCCGTGCCCTGAAACACATATCGCGGCAGGGTTAACGAACCAGGTCCCTGAGGGAGCCGTGATTCCTGAGCCCCATGACCTAAGAGTATAACGTCATCTTGGGGCTAAAGGGGCGTAACAGTGCTTGTCGAGCTTGCCGGATGGAGGGGCTTTCCACTAATCGGACGGCCAAGCTAGATCCAGCTTATCCATGGCACGTGTCACAACCTCCATGAGCTACTTGATTTCAGGCTCATTTCCAACAAGCCACCAGTGATAACAAATCATGGTTTGGGAAGTAAAAGAATACTCAAAATGAGCTCATTTTTAGCAAAGTAGCAAGATAGTCAAGGAAATTCAGATAATTACTCCCATTTTTAAACTGCACAATCCATGAATTTAAGCATTTAATTAGAATTAAACTAATAATAAAAACATATTGTAAATAAAAACCCGTAAACTTCATTAACAAATTCTGACTAAATGAGAGATGTATAAGATGGGTTAATTACAATCGAGTTCAATTGAATCTAATGTCTTATTTCCAACAAGCTAAGGGCTTCTGAATAAAAGACTGTAAAAATACCAGAATAATGCTACAAGTGATGACATTTCATGGTTTGGGAAGTAAAATAAGGCCCAAAATGAGCTCATTTTTAAAGAAATCATCATCATCATGTTACCCAGTAAAAGAGAGAAAGTTTCCATGTGCAGTCTGAAGTGACTTCTTTTAAACATAAAACTACACAGAAAATTCAAAGGAAATATTATTGAACGCAACTTTAGTTATATTGTTTTGAATAAAAATGTATTCAACCAAACAGCATGAGGTTAGCATTATGATGTCAACTATTATGTTTAGATTTAAGTCCTCCTACCCACAAGGGGCCGTGAGTATTACTTGGATAGCTTGTGTGCATATACATGCATGCCAAGACCTTCCACAAAGGCACAAAAAGATGTATGATGCAGTATTTGCAATAAGTTAACTCTTTCTACTTCAGACCTCGAACACATGTAGGACCGCATTTACACAATATGAAGCTGTCTGCTCAGTGCTTGTGACTATATTTAGAGCTGTAGGTGACATACTTTTCTAATTCTTTTCTTTATAACATCTGCTTTGCATAAGATGTGTTTCTGTTATGTGTTTCTACTCAAGGGTTTTTACCAGTAGTTTAAAGGAGACAGAGAAGTGGTGTGTATGAAATCTCTGTCTAAGTAGCAAAATTGGGGAAAAGGGAATTTATAGGATGTTAAATAATAAGTTGGAACTTCAGGCCAAATCCTTCTACCAAACTTCTCTGTTCTACCTTTTCAGAAATTAGTTTTTCAGAAATTAGCTAGACCTCAAATAAAAACACATTTCAGATGGAAATGTGTTCTCTTATCAGGGAAAGCAGCCCAAACATTGGCTTCCTGGAGATGCAAGACATTTCTAACAAAAGAAGTCATTTTGGGATTGGTGCCAAGTGTGAGAAAGAGAATGAATACAGACACATCCCTTACATGCTTAGTAGTGGAATTGACAGTTGGGAAAGTAGTTGTCCTGAGTGGACACATTGATCAGATGGCTGTTAGTATTCCAAATAGTGTATCTTATGTCAATATGTTACTTTGCAAAATGTTTTGACAAGCATACAAGAAAGTATTCCAGTATTTCTTCCTGTCCCTAGAAGGAAAGATATAACTTGAAGTCTGTTTTGTGCAAAGTATACCCAGGAGCCAAATTTTTTTAAAGGGGCTAGTAAGTACACACAATCTTTTAGCCAGGACTGTAAACTTTGTAAATACATCATACATATACACTATATACTGTACAATACTGTACTGTACATGTACTGTAAATTTCATGCAACAGGCACAGGCAGCAGCTTACGATGTACAATACATTGGACACGCAGCTGGGATGAGCGTATCTCTCGCCCTGTGAGATACCCCACTCTCGCTAGCGGTTGATGGAGTAAAGTTGTCTCAATGTGAATTATTTTTTGTTTCTGTCGGTTTCAAAGAACAGTTTTAGTGATAAAAGCATGTCTTCCAAGCGCCCAAATATGTCTCCTGCTTGTAGTAAAAAAAAGGAAGAGAAAAGCCAGCAGTTTAAATCAGAAAATTAAAATGATAAATCACCATGAAGCAGGAAAGACTGTCACAGTCATAGTACCATCTTTGACAATATTTTTGACTTATCATCGTAACGGATCTTCATCGTAAGTAGAGGAATATCTTTATATTGAATCTACAGTTAGAGGTGTGTGTTCAGGAGACAAGTGGAAGGGGAGTAAGACCAGGAACATTGGAGGTGGGTTTAAACTGTTTTATCATGGTGTGGATGGGAAGAGAAATAGTGTAGGGGTAATTCTGAAAGAAGAGTACAGTAAGAGTGAAGTCGAGATGAAGAGAGTTTCTGATTCATTGGGAGTGACAAAGAAAGACAGGATTAGAAATGGGTTTATTAGAGTTGCTGGCATGTAGGACGTTTTGGAAACAAGGTGAGGAAGGTGTGATTGAGCTGTTTTGGTCATGTGCAGAGGAGGAACATGGGGTATATCGGGAAAAGAATGCTGACGATGGAGCCGCCAGGCAGAAGGTAAAGAGAAAGGCAAAGGAGGAGGTTTATGGATGTGGTGAGGGAAGACATGCAAGTGGCTAATTTACAAGAGGCAGATGTAGAGGACAGGGTAGTATCGACCCTTAATGGGAGTAGCCGAAAGAAGAAGAAGAGGAAGTTAAAACTATAGTGAAATTCAGGATCCATAATTAGTTCAGCTGCAATGCTGCAATGCAGTCAATTCACCAGTTAACATGTGGATTGCAATAAACCTTATTTTTTATCTGTCCTGAATTATAAATCCTGCAACTGTGGCAAAAAAAACCCCACAATATTTTTTAACATCTAAAATGATGAATTTAGGAGATACTGTATTTATTGTTAAAATAATATTGTGATAATAGTGTGGAGATCACTGACAAATAGAGAACAGTGATACAAATGGAACAGTGAAAGTGAAGAATTTGCTATGTTTGAAAAAAAAAAAAAACAACTAAACATCATGGAATTAGAAAATGATTACCATCGATTTTTTTGTACTTTAAATTTGACAAATATATTTTGCAATACAAAATATAAGGATGTTTTTACTTTCTAAAATGTCTGTCAGCTTGATATTGTGTCAGGAACATAATAAAATTATATAAATGTTAAGACTTTAACAGGGTTTTGCAAATAAATAAAAAACACAACCTGCTGAAATGGCACATTTAGACAGAATACAGAATAGAGCTGTTACATAAACATTCATTTTGAATAATGGGTTTCTATTATTTGTTATACATACTTTGTTTTCAGTGTTACAGGTTTCCATCTATGAGCTGCAGCTTTCTAAAGATATAAATGCTCTAAATGTACTTATATTACTTACCACCCAAAATGTTGCTTATACTTCTTGGTGAGTAACATTAATAAAAAAAAGTACAAAAATCTGCAGTAAATTACAATCATTGCAACATACATTTTTTCCCACCTCGAAGATGATGGCATATGAACAGGAAATTGAAACCATTTGTGTCGCAGCCTGAATATATATCAGATTGATCCCAGAAGCAATGTGACCCAGGGTAACTATCATGTTAATATTTTTTTCCAACGTAAAAAGTATTAGCAGAGAGACGTAGTAAGCTGTAGTAAGCTCTTTTAAGAACCTCAAATTATTACCATGTTTAGGACTGAAGTGCACCTAAGAACACAGCAAAGAACATTATGTAAATACAGTTCATGACAGTGGTAATGTATAATAGTGACCTTTTTTATTTTATTATTTATTTATTTATTTATTTATTTATTTATTTATTTATTTATTTATTTATTTTATTTTATTTCTTTTTCTTTTTTCACTTTTACAAAACACAGCTAAAATTGAAATGTTTCTAAGAAATTTACCAAAATTTGCAAACAAAAAAATGTAGTCAACTTGTAATGAAAATGTAATGTCACTCATTATTAATCAGTGGAAAGGTAAATGTATAATTTGACTCAAAATACTGTATATTTTCTTTACCTCAGTCATTATATTGAAAAATGGTCATATTTAACTGTGAATTAGATTGTTCCCCTAATAATTTCATGATGTATTTGGTAAAATGATTATAATTTTTTTTTTATTCAGTATGCCAAATTAAAGTTTTACATGTTCGTCTTTGGTTCTGTTTGGTTTCCCCACAAAAAGATTATGGTATGAGGATTAATGACTGTACATTCTCAAATATGTGAATGAGGATGTGAATATGAGTGCATGCTGTGCTGCAATGGATTGGCATTCCTTCCAGCATGTTTTTCATCCTTTTCCTAGTGTAACTGAAATAAGGTCCGGATCCACCAAGATTGTGGGCAGAATAAAACAGCTCCTCAAATTGATTGTACAAATAACTTTTAGTAGAAATACAGATGGGTACGTTTGACTTAAGTAGGGGTTTGTCAATGTCAGCAAAGAATATAAACTTTACACACATAATGACTTTATAAAGGGTTAAATCTGGAGTGATCAGGAAAGTTCTCCACCAACAGTTCGGCCATCTGGTGGAAATGATGACATCACTGAAAATACTGTCAGGTAGTACTCTGCTTCTGCTGAGCCAGTGTGTATTCAGCTGTGAAAGACAGTTCCTCAGAATAAACAATCACTCAACCCATGCCACCTTCCCAGAGCTAGGCTAAATGATTCCTGATTAGGTAATGGGTAATCGTGGTGTATAGGCTAGATAATTTTAATTCATGTTTCTATCTAATTACAGTAATTACAAAACTGCTATTCAGTTTCAAATCTAGCCTGGTCTTCAACATTGTTATTATATATACATACTGTACATTAACCTAATCTAAACTCAAAATTAGCAATAATACAATATGGATGCCATAGATGTAGCCAGCCAAACAAAAACGATCAAATAAATACAGAAATTATACAGGCACTATAAATTGAATACATCTGGAACGATGTATTGTTAGATATAGAGAGAATTCTATCAGATACCACAATCACAGGCACAGTAGACTTCATTTAACACATCTTTTAAACCCCTAGGTATTCGATCAACAATCACACATGGTTAAGAAGGCAATACAAATCTTGTAAATCTTTAATGGGTTCCTTGTTTTATCCAAAAGAAAATAGTTTTCAGGTTGTAGAAAAACAAATTCACTGGTATATCTATGCATATTACAAACTCTAGAATAGTTTTCCAATCATTTAAAAATGCATTTTTTTTAATTTACGTACATTTCCTAATTCTGAATTAAAATTATTTGACTTACTAGGAGGAGACCGCTTCATCTTTTGCTGTATGAATGCAAGTTGCTACTGAGTACACATTAGTAAGAAACACAAATGTCATCTCCAAAAAGAAGAATAATCCCGTGGAGGAGGAGTCTAAAAAAATAAAATATGTAATAGCCCAAATAAAATTCAATTGGGGCTGTTAAGGATTGAGATTTGGTGAACGGTTGTCTGTAGTTTGTTGAATTTCAGGGGACAGAAAAAAAAAGCAGTCCTAAGACATACCTGTGAAAAGAACAGAAAAGGTACAGCTTAACTTACCTTGACTAGGGTTACCTGGGCCTACCCTTGTAGTCCATGTTGGGGGGGTGCAGGCAAGTGTGATCTATACTTATGAAACCTGGTCAAACTCAGGCTGAACTGGCACCATCAAGCTATCTTTAGGTGTCAGTAGTAAAATTCTGATTGTTCCCTGTGCAAATATCGTAATATAGAATATTCATCTTCTTGAAGAAGGTGAAACAAGTGCTGAAGAGAGCTCCACCTACTGCCTACACTGTGGTACTAGGAGACTGTAAAAGAAACTTGCAGGGCATGATTGGGAAGAACAACCTCCTGGATCTGAAACTGAGTGCTGAATTTAGACTTCTTTGCAAGCCTCAGACTGTCAATATGAAACACTTACTAGGCTTATGGTTGTGTTTTGAGCAGTGGTATAACTTACTGGTGGTAAACCAGGCATCATGTTAAATATGTAGACTATCTGAATAAAGCTCATTATGGACTCTTCTGGAAGGTAAAATAAGGCCAGATGGGCGACAGCAAACTTATTTGCAAAAGCTAAAAATTAGGCATAGACGTTTATAGAGCCCTTATAGAAATAAACTGAGGTGGCTTTAGAAGTGTTAGACAAGACTGTCCACAAATATTTGGAACAAGACATGTTCCAATGATCAATAAATTATTTTCCCAGTGAGTCAATTTGGGCTCTGGAGTTGAGACGCCATCTAATAGTTAATTTCTTTTATTTCAGGTGAACATTGTACATTCTTCATAAGCCATGGAACAGTAGATCAGTAGACCATCTTAAAAGAGACTGGCAATCCAGCTGCATGTGTTTGGTGGATTTAAGAATAGTGTATGAATGGTGTATTGTGCAACCCAGTCTTTGTATGAGAGTACTGCTAGAGCTGTGTCATCATTCTGGAGTGAGTGGATGTCAGACTTAATCAAGTGTGTGTTTTTACTGCAATCATCTTTCATATTATCATGGACAGGATATAAAAACATGCCCAAAGATAGAGTGTCTAGTATATCAAACAAGAACTAACATTTAGTTCGATAAGTGGCAACTTGGACTCCTAAAAAACAGGGGTATTTGGACTCCTGACACACATTTGGGCATTTTATAGCTAAAAATGTTCGGGATGAAAAAAAATGTTTAATGCCATGGTTCTCTCCTGGAAAAAAAAAAAAGGGCTGCTCAGTTCAGTGAGTAGATTAAAAACCTTGATATCTTCATCATGTGTGGTAGGAAAGAAGATTTCATAAAATAGATTGAGTACTACATTATCTCGCTATGACAATGGTGGTGAAGAAGGATTTTTTTTTTTATTTACTAGTCACAAATCTAAATCAACTGTCTGCTGCTATTTTCACCTATGGTCACAAGCTGTGAAAGAATAATGTTGTATGCGCAGGTGGCGGAAATGAAGTTTCCTCCATAGGGTTGCTAGGCTAACTCTCTTGTGAGCCTTGAAGTACAATCACTACTCCTATAAATAAAGTGGAGCCATTTGGATTAAAAAACGCCTTGCTGGCAAGGGTTGTATGAGACACATTCTACCGGATGACCCAGGACCCACAAGCTAATAGAGAGATTATATCTCGGGCATGGATTAAGTCTGTCTAAGGATCCATATGGAGGCCTTAGAATCGGCAAATGGGGATAGCTTGTTGCCACCATGACCTCTACCAGAAAAGTGTACCTGAAAGCAGACCTATTGCAAATGTAATGCAATAAATGTAAAAAAAAAAGAAAGAAAAAAAAAAAAAAAGGAAAAAAAATATCATCCAAAAATTTGTTAAAGATTTATATTGTTTCCTAAAGTTTTCATTTTACAGAAACCAAATGAGACATAACTATTAACTCACTCATGTGTTTGCGATCACTGAAAACACATGATTTCTGAAGCTCTAACTAAGTATTTTGGCCCACTTTTCATAGGCAAACTGCTCTAGCTGTCTAAGGTTTGAAGGGTGCTTACTCAAGACTGCATGTTTAAACTCTGTCCACAGATGTTTTGATAGGATTCAGATCAGGGCTAATAGAAGGCCAATTCTATGCTGATTCAAGGCTCCCCATGCCAGACACAGCAAAACTGTCCCAAAACATAATCAAGTCTTTTAAATGTTTCACAGTAGGTATGCGTTGTTTTTCTTTAAAAGCCTCATTTTTTCATCTGTGAAACTACAGATGATGCACGTTGCTAAAAAGCTTCAACTTTATCTTATCTCATCTAATATTCTCCCATAAGAATTGTGGTACATTTTCTAGGAAACAATTAGATTTCTTAATTTGGAAACATGGGGGAGTGGTGGCTCCAGCGGTTAAGGCGCTGGGTTGCCGATCGGAAGGTCTGGGGTTCAAGCCCCGGTTTTGCCAGGCTGCCACTCTTGGGCCCTTGAGCAAGGCCCTTAACCCTCTATGCTCCGGGGGTCCCTTACGAGGGCAATATCAAGGTCCGTGACGTCGGAGTGACGAGGGGCCGCCTTCCCGTGGGCTCACCACCTGCAGGAGGGACCGTAAGGGACGGTGCTGTGAGGATTGGGCAGCAGTCGAAGGCGGGGGCCTGCTTAGACTGCTGCCCCCGTGACCCGAATTACGGATAAGCGGGAGAAAATGAATGAATGAATGAATTTGGAAACATCACTTCAATTATAATTTTATTTATATTTATAGGGTTCATTCATCAAATGTACCAATGTCTGTATGGTAAAATAATATAGTACAGTTCAAGGTAAGACAAAAAGGAAAGAAAAAAGTCAATAAGATAGGAAACATGGTCAAATTTGATTTTTTTCTTCTTTTTATCTGTCTCCTCTAGCCATTCCTATAGCTATTAATGCTCATTACCCAGGTCATCAAACCTAAATACAACAAAATAGACAAGGGTTGCTTTCCTTTTCATTAACGTCTCATTATCATTTTATTTGTGATACAGTATAATAACCATATAACCCAATGTGTTACAGCTTTACATATATATGTGTATGTACAGTATGTAAAAATGTAAAATTTTACAAAAAGGATTCGATTAAATCACATATAATGCTGCTAATATATTATGCAGATATAATGCAATAATGTGGAACAAAGAAACATTTTTTCTTTGCCCGGTAGGTGTAACACTATCTCTGTAGTGGAAATTGGTAGAATAGCTTAAGTATGACAAGAATAAATTGCAAATCCAGCAGTCACACTAAATCTTTATATATATATATATATATATATATATATATATATATATATATATATATATATATATATATATATATATATATATATATATATATATATTGCTATAAAAACGCAGCTGCTAAGGAGTCACAGTGCATTCTGTGTGAACACAGTTTAGTTAATTTTAAACAGGTAACTGAACTGCTTATGCACTCTTGTGGTGCTACTTGCAATATGATGTATCTAACAGTAACAATTGTTGCATTTGAAACCAGCTGGTTTTGGAAAGCTTGGGTCAAATGTAGACAAATCACAGTCTTAGTGGGTTTTGGCTGCTTGTTAACCTGACCATACGATTTGCATGTGCTTTTTGAACATCCCATTCCATATTTACTCCCCATTTGCTGTTATAATAACCTCCACTCTTCTGGAAAAACGCTCCATTAGATTTTGGGATTTTCTTCTTATTCAGCCACAAGGGTATTGGAATGCAGTTAACACAGTGCTGTCAGCTTTCCAATTCCTCCCAAAAGCTTTCAATAGGGTTGACATCAGGGATTTATAGCAGGCCACTCAAGAAAACTTAATAGTGCTGGCTTTGTGCACAGGGGCATTGTCATGCTGGAACAGTTTTGGGTCTTATAGTTAAGGTGAAGGGAATATTTAATGATACTGTATCCAAAGACACCCTATACAATTGTATGCCTCCAACTTTGTGGTAACAGCCTTGGGAAGAACCAGCTATAGTTGGAAAAGTCAGGTGTCCAAATGCCTTTGCCCATTTTGATCAGGTAAGAATTAGGAGAATTCATATTGTTCAATAAAAACAGATTACATACAGAATACATTCAATATAGGGATAGATATAAATCTCTAGCATCACTGTGTTTTGTAACCTGAGGCTTTAGATTGTTTTTTAATCTGAAGTTCAAGTTTCCTCACCATCTGCCTTTCTTGGGTGATCTGTGTATTTTCATTGGAAACACTGACAAAGGCATTGCTTAAACCAAGCCAAGTCCAGACATGTAGTTAATGAAAGAAAGGTCTTTAAAAGATCATATTTCACTTCCAAACCTTAAATGCCATATAAACCAGAAAAATATCCACTGTGGCTATTAATCAAGTATCAAAGATGGTTTGGTTAAACCGTTAACTATCTGAGCATTTGTAGCTTTGGCTCTGCAAGCTTTGTTTTAAAGGTTTTAAGTTACTCAACAAAGCAAAATAAATTAGGTAATACCTGTGGGAGTAGAACTTGCTTCTCCGTTCAACAGCAAATTAGTTTCATCAGCCAATTATTAGACAGATTGATCATTCCAACAGGATAGGAATTATGCTAGCATGACTTATATGTTTTTTAGTTTTTTGCTCTCAGTAAAAATCAAAAGAAGAATATTACATGCAGAATCCTTTATATACAGTACATATGAACAAACGTTTGTGGTCACCTGACCATTAGATTTGTATGAACATCCCAGTCCACATTTAGTCCTTATGCATGCTTGCACGTTTATTAAATATTAGCTAGTATTTTCTGGAGATCGCTGAAGGGGCATTCCTCATTGTCTAACTTTTGTTATGTATAGTCTTTGTTACCTTGCATGGTCCCCTGGTGGTCTAGTGGTTAAGATGCGGCGCTCTCACCGCTGTGACCCGGGTTCGTTCCCCGGTCAGGGAACCATCCCCAGCCACTCTCAGTGCCGGTCCCAAGCCCGGATAAATTGGGGAGGGTTGCGTTAGGAAGGGCATCCAGTGTAATAACATGTTCATTCTGTTTTTTAGTTATTTTATGTTCATTTACATTCATGTTTCTTGTTCATCATCATCATCATCATCATTATAATTATCATCATCATCATCATCATCTTCTTCTTCAGCTTCCTCTTCTTCCTCTTCTTTTTCTGCTACTACTCTGTCTACAATGTTTCTTTAGGATTCAGGTCAGGGTTTCTTTAAAGTTTCTGACTAATGTCTTGAGATTTTGCTCCAGGATTTTTAGATAGATGTCATCTATTCTCTTTTTCCAACCCCCACATTATTAATGGTGGATGTAAATAACCTCAATATCTTTGTTGTTGTGTTGTTGCTTTGGGGTACTGTTAATCATTTCACATTAAATAGTTTTTTACTGTAGTGTCAGTGATTCTGAATCTTCTATCTTTTGCATTTTAACACTGAAAATTAAAACGAATAAAATGAACTTGTACTGTGCATATTAATAGACTTTACAAGAGGTGTTAGCAGACAGTGCCTTCACTGGGGACGAGTGTAGAAATGAAGATGAGGTAAACCAAAGATCAGCTGCAGAAGCCCAGTGGAGCAAAATACTGGAATATTGCCATGACCAGGAAATGAGTCACAGAATTAATTCTCATGATACCATAGAAATATTTGGTAATACTTTCTTAGGAAGAAGATATTGTAATTTAATGATTTCTTGTAGTTATATTTTTCATGTTTTTCAAAAAGCATCATCTCCCTAATGGGCAAAATTAGACTGGCAAGAGAATAATAAAATACAGCTGTCTAGACAAAGAGGAAACATGACCGTAGATTTAACCTATTAAATTTCTCTGCATTTTGAAAAATCAGAACTGTTTACGCTTGGAGCTTTAAAACATGAACATATTAGGTGTTAGTGCTGTGACGTGATAGACAGATCAATGAATGCTTATCCTGTAAGATTTAAATGGAAATTTACTGGATCAAACATTATCCACAGGAGTATGATTAATAGTATGACCCGAATCTTTTCCTTTGTGCCAGTTAATGACACTGACTCCTGATTAAAGAAAAAACAATTCCAGGGCAAGGTTCCCACATGCACTCATTACTTGGGAAATGCACAGGCCCAGGGCCTCATGAGTGTGATGATCTACTGCCCTTAGCAGTAAATGGAGCCAAACATCTATTTGACTTCATGTCATTTTAGAACACTGCGTTTTGCAGGTTTTATGTCTGAAGCAATGGATTTTTAATTTCTGATTTAAAACATTCCCTTACACAGACACACACCAGAAAAATCTAAGGAAGTCACACAATCACACAACTATTCACTTGGGGTTGGAGCCCCCTAAAGCCTCTATTTAACAATGATTTATTCTCCTTCTGGTTCTTATTCATAGTAAACATCTTAGCTTGTTCAATAAAACTTTTTAAATAAAGTAACATGATAATATCTAAATTAATTAGTTTGTTCAACATGAACTAGTGAATGAGAGCATGGGCTACTCAGAAATGAATAAAAAACTATTTTATATTGAATGAGCAGTAACAAACCCTTAGTTTACAGATGCACCATTGACATAGCATCTGCAGCTGTTGTGGTGAGGGATTAGTGGTGGTCTTGACTTTCATGGAAAGGTTCTGCATTCATGGATAATTTCTAGAGAGAATAGTGCAGTTTTATAAAAAGAAGAATGTGTTTATGAAATATTTGCAGGGGGATTTTTATGCCCTTATCTTCCAAATACAGGCCACAGTTCCTGTTTTTATCATTTATTAAATTGTTTTTTAAATGGGCTGGGAACTATGCGTTGTATTGCATGTGAAAATGATTAGTTTATAATGTGCTAATCATTTTGCATAACAAAATTAATGAAAAAACATTCATATTAATGTATGACTTACCCTACTTTAATTTACCAAAGATTAAAGTTAAAAAGTTAAACAGAAATAAAAATCAACCAGCCTATGAGCTTTGAAAAAACAAACAAACAAACAAACAAAAAAAACCCATTGCATTTAATTTCTGAAACAAACATAAAAAGGATCCACTAGTGCAAGGATTCTCTTCTGGCACATTTTCCAGATTTACAAACATGTATACATGTTCAATATACAAAATACAAAACCTATGACAAAGTGTTTACTTTTTTGTTTTCGAAATGTATACAACCCCAATTCCAAAAAAAAAAAAGTGTAAAAGGTTAATAAACAAACTGTTCTGTGGTCAGATGAATCAAAACTGAAACCTTGAACACAGCATCCTCAGAACTAAAAAGGAATGAGATCATCCATCTTGTTAACTGAGCTCAGTTCAAAATCCTGCATCCCATAAGGAGCTGCGTTAGTAGTGCATTAGTAGTGCATTAGTGTCTATGGAGCTGGAATGCACCATCAACCTGTTGTCCATTGTTTCCTAAAAGAATTTCAAATTTTAGTTTGTTTGACAACAGAACAGTTTCCAATTTGCCTCAGTCCATTTTAAATGAGTTTCCACCCACAGAAGACTGTGGTGTTTCTGTAGCATTTTCACATATGGCTTATTATTTGCATGATAGAGTTTCAAATGGTTGTATGACACAGCAAACTGTGTTCACAGACAATGATTTCCAGATGTCTTTCTGAGCCCATACAGTGATCTACATTACAGAATTATACCTGTACTTATATCTGTTTAATTCAGAGCCATCTGAGGCCCTGAACATCATGAGCATCTGATGAAGTTTTACCCTTGTTTTCTTCAAACGTTCGATGACTTTATCTACTGTAGATGGTGAGATACTCAAAGTCTTCCCAATTTTATGTTGAGAAACATTATTCTGAAATTGTTCCACAATTTGTTGATATACTTTTTCACAGATTGCTGAACAGCTGCAACTATATATTTTGTTTTTCTTTAAAATGGTAAATTTTCTCAGTTTAAACATTTGATATTTTATTATCATTGCAAGCTGTTCAACTTTTCACCATCAAAGAATGATATGCAGAATTGTATTCTCTGTCAATTTCTGTTGACAAATATCACGTGTGGTTAAATATCTTAATAAAATATTAAAAATCTAAATGTAAATATTTAAATGTATATATTTTCTGCATGTGTACCCTTACCTGTGACTGTGTCAAATGTTACAGTAGCATCAAGTGACTTAAGTATATCTGTCTGTATATCAATGCCATTGTTGTAGCTCACTAAATGTTTTGCCATACAATCTCCTGGGATGAGCATAGATATAATTTCCCCATGATTCATAAGAGTATATAATGGTTCAGAAAAGGTAAAAATCCTTTGGTCCAGACAGGACCTATATTTATTTAACAGATGTTCATTCAATGACCTAACCCACATGTTAGATGGCAGAGGAAAATTTTATGCACTCGGATTTTGTTCAACTAACATGATGAATTGTAATTTATTTTGCTTCTGCATGTTTAGCGCCATTAACTGGTTTTAACAAGTAAAATAATCAGTCGCTGGTATATAAATGATATATTATTTTACGATTACGAATAAAGATACAAGAAATGGTTCTTTCAAATAAGGCAATAAGAAAAAATAATTTTGGATCCATAAAGACAATCTATTCCTGAAGAATCCTCTATAATTTTTACTGTTGCAATAAATAAAGAGAACAATCACCACAAAGATGGAATCATTTAGATTTTTTATTCTCTGTGGATCTTTTGACTGGCACTCTCTGTGTTGTGTTCCAGAAATCTGCAGTATTCATTTTAGCCATGCGAATGAAATAATTGAGCAAGTATTTCTGACCTTCTAAAGTGAAGATGATTCTAAGAATGATTTAATATTTGCTAACTGTGACTGAGAATACAACGAAAATAAATAGGATTATCTCGGCTAAAGATACTTTTATTATTTATTCTACAGCTCTGCTTATGTTTACTTATGTATATCCTATCTATCGGGGCAGCGATATAGGCTCATAGACTGAGTGATCCATGCAACAGGTTGGAGCATGCCAAGAGTTAACAGTGATCACTGACATCAAGCAGACAAGAAAGATTGATTAGGGATCAATGAAAATGGATAGCAATTATTCTACATGAGAATCTATCTATCTATCTATCTATCTATCTATCTATCTATCTATCTATCTATCTATCTATCTATCTATCTATCTATCTATCTATCTATCTATCTATCTATCTATCTATCTATCTATCTATCTATCTATCTATCTATCCATCCATCCATCCATCCATCCATCCATCCATCCATCCATCCATCCATCCATCCATCCATCCATCCATCCATCCATCCATGCACTGTACATACACCATAGTAAATATCACATAAGGAAATGGCTTGAATAGTGTCCCACACAATGTGTCTTGACAATGTTAAACTTCACATTGAAAGCTGCATCTAAAAAAATCCTAAATAGTGCAACTTGAAAGAGGTGTGGGCGTTCGTCTCCCTTCCTTGACATACCTTTTCAATCCCATATACCCCTCTTTTTTTTTTTCTACTTACCCCAGTCTTTCATCGGTTTATCTTAAAAATGTCAGCAGTAGTGGAGATGACATACATCTCCTAGATCATATCTCAGCTGTCTTTACCTGTCACGGTTTCCATCAAGAAAAAAACACACCTAAAAAACACAGAAATGTGTGTGCACAAGAATACATGCACACACATGTAGACGATTAGAACACACCTGATAAATGTGCTAAGTGACACTCAGCTTCCAGCAATATAACCATGGTATTATAATTTTTTTACTTACTTCCTGGCACTGAATTTTAAAAGTTTGGAAAGTTTTTATCAGACCTCTAGCAGACAAGTAGAACAGTGTCTTTGTGCCAACAAAGTACAAACAAAAGCAATAAATCAGGCATCGAATGATTTCATAAAGGTGACACAAATATTTGACATTAAAATCATTCAGTCTCAGGTCGCTATGGCATTGTTTGTTTTTTCATTAAATTAGCTAGGAAAATTCACTATCTGTACTTCACCACCATCCATTAAAGTGTTGAAAATCTACTGTTTTAGCAGTGCCTACAGTTTACTGAATCAATGACTCTTTTATTCATGCTGTGTTTGGGTACATTTATCTGTCTTTTGATATGTCTTTAATGGAGCAGCTGCAAGTCTGGAACACTGGCTTTCTTCCTGTAATTGTTGAGTAAAGACCTAAATCTGAGATAGAATATCCATCTGGTAACTCTCTTTTTTCCCCATATTGCCCTAAAGGCAACCTTACAACATACAGAACAAAATATCACAACCACAAGTGCTACATGGGAAATCAAGTGCTTATAATGCATTCTCACCAATCTCTGCACTTACTCTCTGTTAGATTTTTATCATGCTGAAACGAAACTTAATTCTTGGAGAGGTTTTTTGTACGAACCATCTTAACACTAGCGCTTTCCTAACAGCAAACTTTTCCACTGATCTGTACAATCTCCAGCCTGAATTATTCAATAAAATTTTTATTGAACATTAAGATGGTCAATAGAAATAGCTGCATGAATGCTAATAATTTAATGTCTTAGTATGCTGGACAATCCAACCCAAAAACAATTGCTTGTAAACAAGAAACAGCACTGTGTGCATGCTAAAAAAAAAAATAAAAATTTTCTAAAGAAGTCTTAAAAACCACAAGCTGTGAAAGATAAATTAGCTCATACTATTGGCCAGAAATGTGTCATAACACAGGTTCATGTATAAACAGAGATCATTGTGCTTCATTCTTAAAATCCTACTTTTACATCTTTACACAATCATGTGCATGTTGTGCAAACAATATAGCTTTCAGATACTCGCATGCTTTCAACACTACAGTGTGAATTCTGGATCATCTGCTTTCCATCACTCCACAGATATACTTCAGGCTTTCTTTTTTCTTTTTTACCATCAGACTGTCTTTGTAGCACCGTGGCCTTGGGTTAAAAAAAAGAAATTTCAACTAGCTTTTACACTACACTTTATGACAGTCCACCTGATTAACAGGCGGTTCTTCTCAAAATGAGGTGTAACACACAAGAGACTGTTGTTCTTAGAAATGATATGATTTAGGAACATTATGAAGCCTTTTGTGCAGCCGCAATATCAGTATCATCTCACATAAATTTATTTTTTTTTTTTATGTCTCGAAAACAAAGAAACAATAAAAGCCTACTAAAATATACATTCCCTAGGAAAAATTACATTCAAGATCTAGCTATGGTACAGTAGCTATGAAGTCTAAATGGGTTTAGATGTGAGTACTCTACCTATACTATTTTTATCAATAGTGACTGCAACTTTTACAGTAAATTTCTTGAGATAAAAAGGTAACTATTTGCATCACCCACATGATGCTATGTAATGTTACCTCTGTACTCTGTGTTTTTTGCATTGGAGTGGGTTTGGATTTAGGCATGGGACGGAACAGGAGACACACTGGCTATGTCTAGTGGAAAAGTTTTTCAGCATTGCTTACAGCAGGATGAAATCAGCTGCACTTTATTAAGTCGATTCTGGCTTATTAAGTTGAATCAGGTCAAACAAGTCTGATATTTCTGCTGCATTATTTTTTTCTGAAACAACAAAAAAAACTTAGCAACTTATAGAAACAAAAAAACCTTAAAAAAAACAGCCAGTCTAGTTGTTTATCTTGATATCTTTCTTTCGGCTTTTCCCATTAGGGGTCGACCGTATCATCCGTATTCATGATCCGCATGTTCGATTTGGCACATGTTTAACGCTGAATGCCTTTCCTAACGCAACTCTCCCCATTCATCCGGGCTTGGGACTGGCACTAAGAGTGCACTGGCTTGTGCAACCCTAATGGCTGGCTCCCTGACTGGGGATCGAACCCGGGCCGCAGTGGTGAGAGCGCTGCATCCTAACCACTATACCACCAGGGAACAGCTGTCTATCTTGATATATTATGGCTAAAAGATACAGATACAGATTTCTATAGCATGTTTTATACTTATGTATCCTTCCCCTGAAGCTGTAAAAGTGTGTATGCCATATATTTTTTTCCCCTGATAGAAAATGTTAAAGAGGTGAGTAATGCATAGCTTAGTCATCTCATGGTCCTTGTTAACATTGTACTTGTAAAGGCATCTTGGCATCAGCATGCTGTGTGATTTTGTTCTTTCCTATGCTTTCGAAACATGTTCCAGCACAGAGACCGCCAGTGGAACAACGTCACATATTCCTTCACTGAAGGACGTTTGCAATTTAGCAGTTATAGCTTAATGGCCATTTGTTTTGACAAAAAATATTTTTTGTTCATGCTTTGTGAAGATTTGCTGCAAAACAAGGTCACTTGATTCAATTGGATTAAACATTTTTGAATCAATTACCAAGAACTGCTGTTTGTTTGAAATGGCAATCGACCCACTACCCACACTGGCAAACGTGAGCGTTACATAGAATGCTGTTATACATCATGCAGCTTTGCATGAACACGCATAGCAAGCTCCCACAAAATACACACAGTCCCGCACTGCCATGACCTTCCCCTGGTCCATCCATATACCTGATAAACTGATCTCATATCCCAGGAACTGCACCCCAGCCGGTGGAACTCACACTTCTCTAGATTTAGGTAGTGGTTATGTCCCCATAGCCGCTGCAGGACTTGGGTGACATGGCCGCGGTGTTACATAGGGGTCTCGGGAGAATATGAGGATGTCTTCTATGTATACAATCATGAACCAGTGGAGGAACGGTCTGAACACTTCATTCATGAAGGTTTGGAACGCCGCATGTGAAATGGAAAGTCTATATGGCATGATGCGATACTCATAGTGTCCAGAGGGGGTGATGAAGGCCACTTTTTACTCATCCCCCTTGCAGATATGCACCAGTTTGTAGGCACTACGGAGATCCATTTTGGTGAAAATACGTGCCCCCCGTAAATCCTCAAGGGCGGCTGGGACCAGAGAGAGGGGGTATGGGAGTGGGGTGATTTGGGTGTTCAGGTTGCTAGAGTCGATGCAGGGCCAGAGTCCCCCTCCTTTCTTTTCCACAAAGAAGAAGCTGGAGGCTGTGGAGGAGAAGGATAGAGTGATGAAGCCCTGCCAAAGGGCCTGTTGGACTTGCTCCTCCATTGCAGCGCGTTATGGAACCGACAACGGGTAGGCAGCTTTTCACCTGGCAGCAGGGGGCAGATCTTTCTCTTATAAAGCCCCACAGTTATGGAACAGCCTTTCAATCAGTGTTCGGGACTCAGAGACAGTCTCAGTGTTCATGTCTAGGTTAAAAACTTATTTATTTAGTCAAGCCTTTTATCAGTGGATTTTTTTCCTAGGTAAAGGCGCAGATCTGGAGGGATCATGGACATAGAGTGTTTGGTGAACTGGGATATTTGAATGCTGTCGTCCCCTCACTTTCACAGGTTCACTAAAGTTTGTTGACGGTGGTGTGGTGGGTCGTCTCTTATCCCAGAGATCCCTCATGTGGGTGTTACCTTCTGGTTCTCCCTTTTAGCTATGCTGCCATAGCGAGTCTGCACAGTGACATTAACTTTTATACAACAATAAAGACACATAAAAATCCAAATCCTTAGCTTCCTGTCACCCCTCCTCTCTCTCTCTCTCTCTCTCTCTCTCTCTCTCTCTCTCTCTCTCTCTCTCTCTCTCTCTCTCTCTCTCTCTCTCTCTCTCTCGGTCGAGTTAAACATGCTCCTGAGGTTCCTGTTCCTGCCCCTCTGCCCCTCTCTGGATCTTCCCACTTCATCCAGGCCTGCCTCTGGATAGTGTTCTCTTCGACTGGAGGCCACTCTGTGCAGCTTGGGACAGATTCTCATCAACGCCTTGGGTGGTTCCATGAAATTTCGGAGTAAGAACAGGAGCTTTGAGGATGGATTGGACTGTAGTTAATGTCAACAGTCTGCTACATTGACTCAGGACTACTTTTCGCTTCTGATCATCATCACTGTACCCCGCAACATCATATATCTGCTATAAATGGACATTCAGTGAAACCCAGATGAGGATGGGTTCCCTCTTGAGTCTGGTTCTTCTCAATGTTTCTTCCTTATGCCATCTCGGGGAGTTTTTTCTTGGCACAGTCGCCACCGACTTGCTCATCATGGACAAACTTACTTATAAAGAACATATTTACTTTTAATCACCACATTATCCGTGTAAAGCTGCTTTAAGACAATGTTCATTGTTAAAAGCGCTATACAAATAAAAATGAATTTAATTGAATTGGTGCAGTCCTACGGGCGGTGAGGGGGCAGGCCGCCTGCTTACTGAATACATCTGCAAACGCTCGATACTCCGGGGGAACTTCCACCTCCTGTTAATTGGCTTCCCACTAGTATGGTCTCTAGGAGATCGAGGTCGGACATGGACAGGGCAGGTGGTGTATACAGTGCTCCTTGCACTGGTGGCTTGACTCGAGGATGTCACATGGGTTCCAAGAGAACTTTGGTGAGTGTTGTGTCAGCCAGGGATGCCCCAGTATTATACTCGCCGTGTAGTTTCTCGAGGACTAGAAACCGGATCTCCTCGTGATGGAACAAGCCGACTTGGAGAATGACCACCGGGGCACAGTATTTCACCCAACCACACCCTAAGGGTCTCCCTTGAATGGTTTGAACCGCTAACTCCCATGTTCCTCTCTCCCAGCGCAGCTGAAGCTGTTCTAGGCAGTCCTGGGAGATAAAGTTGGCCCATGGAGCCAGAATCTACAAGGGCAGAGACCAGAACGGAGAAGTTGGGTGTTATTAGTGTGACCAGGAGTTTAGATAAGTGGGTGATTTCCGCGGTGTAGTTAACGGTACTCACTGCCAGGCGTGGGAGTTGGGCCAGACACTGGAGAATGAAGTGCCTGTGCTCACCACTATACAGGCAGCCTCCGCCCACGAGGAGACGCTCTCTCTCTTCTTGTCAGCCGATCCGACTTTGCTGTACTCTGTGAGCAGGGAAGATCCTTGGCCCAGGTTAAAGAGCTGATCTGCCATGGTGAGGGCCCCAGTAGCGGTGCAGAAAGCCTCCGCATATGACGTAGTTATGGCACTATTGGCACTCCATATTGGTGCTCCATATGTCTGTGGCCGAGGTAAGATGTCGGTCACTGGTCCAATCTTCTGTCATGCTCAGATCAAGAGTCAGAGACAAGAATACAGTCAATAAGCTTTATTTGCCTTAGTACACAAGATAGAAGTCGGAAAACGGGTAGAATTCGTAATATGGGAAGTCCAGGGATGATCTCTAACTGCGAACTGTTGATCGGACGGTGAGTGAGTGGGAACAGGGGCCTTATAAAGGGGAGAGTAGATTGGAAGTGAAGGTGATTAGTAGGAAGGTGAGGCTGTACGAGTGTGCTGACAGAAGGAGAGAGTTTATATTTTTTTACTCCTGGCATTGTTTAATAATAATAATAATAATAATAAAAAAAAAGCTCTCAAGGTGTGAGGCAGAGACTAAACAAACTCTCAGTGTAAACTTAATATGTTGCTGAAGGAAAAAAAAAAAAAATATATATATATATATATATAGATAGATAGATAGATTGATAGATAGATAGATAGATAGATAGATAGATAGATAGATAGATAGATAGATAGATAGATAGATAGATAGATAGATAGATAGATAATAATAGGAAATGATAGACACTTTGTTATGTGGTAACTTTAGCAATTACTGCTTGATAGATCTGCTGCCATTAACAATCGTGACTGCTAGCATAATTGTGTACTGTGCCTTCATCAATCTATTAGAGACTGCACACAATTGGATGGTCATCAGTGTGTGTATTTCGAAATATTCACTGGCAGATTTATTTCCTTATTTCCTAAGTATAGATTTGCTCATGACCCTAATGTTTAGCTCCAACTGTCAAGCTCTGATTTATTAGGATCTGAGCTACTACTGTGCAAGTGGATAAATAGTGCATGCAGAGAGTGGGAGTATTACAAGTGATTTACAAAGAACTTTTGTATGAATATATACAAAGGGAAAAGAAACAAATGTATGTAAATTAGACATTTTTGTGGGGTTATTTTTTTTTGGTTGTTGATAAATGTTCTTGATTGCTGTGGCATTTTCAGTATTCAAAGAGACTGGCAGAGCAGTCACACTGAAACTAGTCATAAAAAAAATTAGATAAGGAAAAAGGTAATAAAACAAAAAGGTTTCATTTAATTAAATCACAGTAAAAAAATTAAAGTAAATACAATATGAATAAAACAATAAATATATAAACTTATTGACAAGAGTGTGCATTTTGGGAATAGGTATATTACTGAGTTATCATTTTGAGAAACTTTTACCATGTATAAATGTAAATGTTTCTGTAAATGCCTTAATTGCCCTTATGTCATACTAAAATGTCCATGTAATTACAAAGGCTTAGTAATTCATACTAATCCTATCTGTTTGCATGTCTTGCATATTCACATTTATTTAAACATATTTTACAATACAATAGATGCTTTTTTATTTTTATATATTATAAATCAGCATGAATATGTTTTACCAGGCTTCAAGGGTTTTCATTTATTATTTGACATTAACAAAATTGTCATTATATTACAATTATCAAAATAATTAAAAGTGAAAAAAAAATTATGTTGGCAAATTGCAGAAAGTATTGCCTCATAAAGAGAGGGAAAGAAAGGAAGACCTGCAGGGCACAGAGGCATGGTGCCAAAGAAACTTCCACTTTGAAGCCAGAACAACTATACCTGCAGCATTATGTAAAATAAATAGTTCACATGAAACAAAAAAGTGCAGAAGGTGTGCCCATAAGAACTTCCCAATGGCAAAGCAGCAACATTCTGATATTTGATTCAAGATCAATTTATATAAAAATATAAAAAAATTATTATTGACATTAATTAAATTCTATATAACATTTATTCATAAAAAACATTATTTTTTAGATGTTTTATTGCTACATTTTATGACACATGATCATTCATTCAATCCTCAGTAACCGCTATAGCCATGTAGGGCTCCATGTAGGGGCATTTTAGAATCTACCTACCATGATGTTATTGTACTGTGCGAGGAAACCAGAGAATCCAGAGGAAGCCCTTGTCCACATTTTTGGGCATTTTAAGGTAACTCAGGTAAATTGGTTTAAATCTCTCTCTCTCTCTCTCTCTCTCTCTCTCTCTCTCTCTCTCTCTCTCTCTCTCTCTCTCTCTCTCTCTCTCTCTCTCTCTCTCTCTCTCTCTCTCTCTCTCTCTCTCTCTCTCTCTCTCTCTCTCTCTCACTCGCTCTCTCATTCTCACTATCTATGTCATATAGCATATATTGTGTATAGAATCACCACCTTTTAATTATTTTCCATTTCCTTTTGTTTTATTTGTGTAACTCTTCTCTAGAGTTGCTAAATCATTTTATGTAGCAAATTTAGAAAGAGTGATCTGAACTGTAATGTACTGATTCCATCCTCTACATCAAAATGAAAGAAGCAGCTTCTATTCAAATACATGTAGCCTGGAAGCTTTTTATTGCAAACACACTATTTTAATCTTATTTTCCTTGGGCAATTTCTTCAACAAATATTTTTACATTGGTTAGTGGTAAAACGAAGTTTAATGCCAATAAAAATCACAGTGACTTTCTCAGTTGCTGTCCAGTTGCAGTGACCTGGTGCCCACTGTATTCTCCAATGTCTGTTGGCTCATATCTGGTTGGAGTCAGCCCCAGTGTGGTCTTCTGCTGTTGCAGTCCATATTGTAATAGAATGGTTTTAGTTTTTGCACCATTCCTTGTAAAGAGACGATGAGTTTTAGGAATCAATAAACTGCCTGCCACCATGAAGTACGTTCAGAAATTAATGTCAGGGTCAAATTCTGTTGCTTAGTATTATGATATTCTTGTGCTACTTGCACATGATTGGGTGAATGGATTACTGCAAAGGTGAATCCACTAAAAAACATTGAAACTATGACTAAATCATGTTGAAAGATTTTCTAAAGATCTTCTGGAACATACATATACAATATGGCTAAAGGTTTGTGGACACACAACTATCATATTCTTATGTTCTTTTTGAGCATCCTATTCCACATTTAATCTTAATTAATTAATAAGTGTGCAACTCAACTCTCCTTACTTTTAACAGACAGTCCTAGTATTTAACTTTCTTTAGCACTCACTCTGAATATGTTAAATGTAATCTGGTGTTTTCTAAATATACTTGTGTCTAATTGTATGCTTGCTTAATAAAAATCACTGTACTTGAGGTACTGAGGTGTAACATCATCAAAAGCTCAGATTAGAACTACAGTCATGAGAACCTGCCTGTAGATCTTTGAAATGATGCTGTAAAGAGGAAAAAACCTGGAGGTAATTAAAACATGGGCAAAACCTTGAGCCCTCTTAGCAGAACTGTAAAATCCATTTTAACAAAATGGAAAAAAAAATATTGTACAACCTAGACACTACTGACTGTGACAGAGTTGCACAGCTCATTGTCTGAAATTGGAGAACCTTTACAGACCACAACAAAAAGGGCAGTTTTTTACTCTTGGCTAGAAGACATATTACAAAATCTTAGAGCATTTGGAAAAAATTTCCAATGTCAAGGACACTGATTGTAGCATCGTTCCATGACTGATCTGTTGACATCAAGAGCAAAATGGATGAATCCAAATACAATAAAATTTTGGAGGAGAACCTGTTTCAGAATCTGCGAAGAATATGTGAAGATTTTTACATTGCAACAAAACAATGACCTAGTGTTCAGGGCAAAATAGAAATGAAGGTTTGTCTGAATGGCTGACTTAAATCTAACTGATCTGTAGCGTGATATGAAAATTACTATTCAACAAAATTCTCCATTGAATTTCAGAGTTTATTAAATGTTTATCAGTTAAGCAGTGTTTAGATTTTTTTTTAAGAGAGAATAAGAGCAATAAGAGAAGTCATGACTATGGGGTGAAACTTTATATACAGTAGGCAACATTTTAAATATAGCCTAACTGAATGTATGCTGTGAAAGGGAAATCTCTCGTATATTATTCTATGCTGTCACACACCGTCAGAATTGTGTGTGTGTTTTTTTTTTTTTTTTTTTAAAGACAAATCAATAACTGGAGAGATGATCAAACACATTTATAAAACCTTTTTTTTTTTTTTTACTTTTTTTGCTAAGCAGCAGTATTTTCTAACACCCTGTAACTCATGTTTGGACAGAGAAGGAGAAGGCATCTCAGATTTCCATTCAACCCGAGAAAACATGATCTTTTTTTACACAATAGCCAAACCATTTGATAAATCTGGAAGAAGTTAGTGCATTGGGAAATAATTGGAACAGTTTGTTATCTATAATTTCCAAAAATTCCTCTGAACCTGCTTGAAGTATTCAGCAGTGAAATATATTTAAATATTTGCCTGTGTCAAAATCAATGTATGTTATAATGATGAATTTATCACACGGGATAGCAGGACAAATGCATTAAGTACTACCAAGTGATACTGACAAGTTGCTAAACTTGGATTCTTACTTTAATTCATTCAACATTGTGCTGGATTTTTGATAAGTTACTTCTAAAACAGATGACAGTATGTGACGAATAATAATAAGCAGAGGGAAAACTAATTCCCACTTCTGAGCCTTGACCCACATAAATCTGTGTTCCTTTTGCCTCTTGGGCTGTGTTCCCTTTGCCCATCTTTAATCACATCCATATTCATATTGAATGAAAGGATGTTGGGGATGCTCTGGGTCTAAAAAGATCAGAAGAAGCATCCTATTTGAGAGCTTGACCAAAATGTAATGCCTAAAACATTACAGTGTCTTTGTAATTCATGTATAACTATTTCAAGATGAACCCAAATACATACATATACATATATACACACACACACACACACACACACACACACACACACACACACACACACACACACACACACACACACACACACACACATGCAAAAAAATACATTCAAACTGTGTTTCTGATAAAAGTATGATCAAATATGATTTTATACTTTAGATTCTGCTTGTAGGTGCTCCCGGAGTATGTCTACCATGCAGAAAGCATCATTTGAGCTGACTTACCATATGTAATGACATGTCATTTTTTATTTCACAAAGAAAGGAGAAAATGGCAGGTGGTTACCTGAGATTAAACTGAGGAGTGTCACTTTTATAATCAATTTTATTAAGCAATTTATCAAACAGGCGGTAGGGTAAGATAGGAGGTAAGAAGAGAAGAATGCTACTGAGTTTGAACAGTGTGCACGAATGAGACACACACACACACACACACACACACACACACACACACACACACACACACACACACACACACACACACACACACACACACACACACACACACACACACACACACACACACACTATCTGCTTTAGACAACATTTTACAAATGACTGAATGGATGAAAAGTCACATTAAAGAACAATTAGTGTGAAGGCACAACACTTAATAAAATGTATGAAGCATGAAAACAGGCAGCACCTTGGATCGGAGTGAAATGCAGTACCACAAAATAACAAACATGCAACACTTTATGAATTGCTTGACCACTTTTCACACACTTTGAATATATAGAAATGTCACTTTAAAATGTCTTTTGGTAATTATGACAATCATTTCAGTCCCCTTTAAATGACCTTCATAAAGGGTGTGTAAACTGTTTCAATCAAAGGTTTATCATTTTTTTATTTTATATATATATATATATATATATATATATATATATATATATATATATATATATATATATATATATATATATACATATATATATATATATACATACACAGAGAAAAAACAATTAAGGCTCAACCTAAAGAAACAATGTCACTAAATATATAAGTTCCAGTCAATAAGTAGCATAATTTCCTATAACATCTTAAAGTTAAAGCACCATCATTTGCATGTGTGTGTGTGTGTGTGTGTGTGTGTGTGTGTGTGTGTGTGCATGTGCATGTGCTTGTGTGTGTGTGCTTTCCAGCCAATTCATCTCATCCGATGCCTCTGTGCTTGCCTTTTATTCTTGCCTCAGTTGAAAGTTACTTTAACTAAACAAATGAAATATAAATGTATCAGTGGCCTAAATGTAGCTGGTTGGAATAAGTAGATCATCTGGTGTCCTTTCATGCTCACTGATTGGGTTTGGAGGGACGTCTTGGAGGTCTTACTGCTTTCTTCATTCCTGCTGCTCAGCAAAATGTAAATATATAATTAGTAAACACTATATGTCATTATTTAACATGCAGTGATATCTTGTACAGACTTTGTTGACCATGGAATTAGCATTCAGATGAAGCCATGAAAAATTAGAAAAATCAAGCTGATCTTTATTTGGGAACTTCAGAATTATTTCACTGAGGTCAAATGTATGTTAATTACCTTTAAACATAAGTTTGTAATTGATTAATTATACAGTGCATAAAGAAAGTATTCAGACCCCTTTAACTCCTTGTCAATTTTGTTATGCTGCAGCCTGACTAAAATCATTCAGATTGATACTTTTCTCATTACTTTACACTCCGTATCCTATAATGATAAAGTGGAAACAGAATTTTAGAAATGTATGTAATCTTTTGAAAAATTAAAAAACCTGAAATATCACATGTACAGTACATAAGTATATAGACCCGTTGCAACAACACTTGAAAATGTTTTCCAGGTGCCTCCTGATTCTCTTGTTCATTGCTAAGATGACATCTTGATTAAAGTCCAACTGTGAAAATATTTATTGATTGGACTTGATTTAGAAAGGCACACCCCACTCTAGAAGGCTTTACAGCTGTCAATGGATATCAAATCTGGATATATAAATCTGCTGCTGCCCTGAAGATTTCCAAAAGTACATAATTTTTAAATAAAAGAAGTGTGGCACAACAAGTACTCTTCTAAGAGCTGGCTGCCACACTGACCAATCATGGCAGAAGGGCCTTAGTAAAAGAGTGACCAAGAACCAGGTGGGGCTTATTGCCAGAGTGGCTAGAGGGAAGCCTCTCCTCAGTGCAAAACCGATGGAAGCCTGCTTGGAGATGTGGAACAAGATTAAACTTTTTGGCCTCAGTTGTAAAAGTTATGGAAAAACTTTGACACCACACATCACCTGCACAAAACCATCCAGAAATTGAACCATTATGGTCATGCTATGAGGGTGTTCTGCATCAAGGAATGGGCAACTGGTGGAGAGAAAGCTGAAAGCAAAGTGCAGAGATATCCTCAATAAAAACCTGTTCCACAATGCCCAGGACCTCAGTCTGAGCCGAAGGTTCACCTTCCTACAGGACAACAACCCTAAGCACTCAGTCAACACAGGAGTGGCTTATGGACGACTCTTTAAATGTCCTTAACTGGCCCAGCCTGAACCCTGACTTGAACACTTTTGAACATCTCTGGACTGATCTGAAAGTGGCTGTCCACCGATGGTCTCAATTTAACCTGACCCTGCTTGAGAGGATTTGAAAACCACCCAATACAGATGTGCAAAGCTTGTTTCATCTTGCCAAAAAGATTCAAGACTGTAATTGTTTCAGTATTTTTTAATAAAGAAAAAAATTACAGACATTTCTAGAATTCTGTTTTCACTTTGTCATTATGGGGTACTGAGTGTAGATTAATAATAAGAAAAAAAAATACTTTTGGACAAATGTAGTAGAAGATTGCAACATAACAAGAGGAAGAGATAGAGATAATTTTCTTACCTGGTGGTCTCCGGATAGCTGCTCTTTTTTTAGAGCTACCCTCTGAAAAGAAAATAAGATTAAACTTACAGATTCCTAAAAAACATAGTTGCCTACAGTTTTAATGCTAACCATCTTAAATTACAAACTAAAACCTCTAACTTTTTATAATTTTGGCGATTCTCTCCGTTTCCTCCTTCATGAGCTCTGGGTTATCCTTATAGGATAAAATCCTTGAAAAATCCGGTCCTGTGGCATGGAATAAAATAGGATTGAAATATCTCTAAACCCATCAGAAATGCCAAGAACTACTTACAATAATGTTGATTTAATTTATTTATGTAAATTTTAGAAATCATATGTCCTTACCTTCAATAATAACAGGCTCTGGCCTAATCACTTTGGTAACAGTGGTGATTTCTCCACCACCTCACAAACGAAAGAGAACAACATACATAATTTTTTTTTTTATTACTGACTGTGAACCACAAAAATAACATGAGTGTGTCAATATTTAATGCATTGTGACAATGCTGCATTTTATATTTGAGGTTAAATTTAGTTCTAATCATTTAATATTTTTTACCTTGTTCTATTATTGGCCAAACACTGTACAATCATACATTTATGAACAATTAAAAGATTGTGAATCTGATTTATTAAATGGACAAACTTTCATTTTCTAACCTCTCTCAATCATCTTTTTGACTTTCTCCTGTTGCATATGAAGCTCACTTTCCAGAACCTTCTTTATCTCGGTCAGATCTGTAATATACACCAAGTTAAAATTTGTTTTACATGAGTCATTTAAAAATATTGTAAACTGATGAAAGTAACAAGCTGCAAAAGACCTTTATATTGTATTTGCCTTTTTTGTTTGGGTGACACATCTCATTTCAAATCAAGATTTCTGATATTGTAGGGTTACAAACCTTCACTAAGAATCTTCTTAATCTCACTTTCAGCATTAGGATCCCTACCAGCTGAAACAAAAAGTTATATTAATAAAGTCAAATAATAATAAAACATAAACCAACAGTATATAAAACTGAAGTTCTACTACTTAGATTCCAGACCGCCAAGGACAAGAAAATAAAAAGATTTATATTAAAATACTTTCTATTGCTAAACCATGCTAAGCATAGTTAATTGCTAAGAGGGTCTTTTTATAGGCTACCAGACAAGACTCAGCAAGAAAAAACATTCTGGCAGTCATGGAACCATGGGTAAATATGTAACCTTTTTATATTGTATGTTCCTAAAAAACAAGTTGGTTATGATAAAGCAGTCATATTTAGAAAACTTACTTCCAATAATCCTGGTAACTGTGGTGATTTGTGGTTCTGTCTCAATTACCATTTCCTTCACCACTGGTTTGGACTCAATCTTCTTGGTCAGCTTAAATTCAGTGATCACATGATCTCCCTCCACAACCACCGTTTCCACTTTTGGGCCAGTTTCAATTACTTGACTGACTGTGTTAATAAAGGGCTTAGTTTCTATAACCTCCCATTTAGGGCCTAGAACAAGAAGCCAAAGATTTAAAAAGATTATTTTAGATCTGGTCTCACAACTTGTATGACACACAAAAGAGTTACCTGACTGGGTGCATCAGTATGCTTTGACTATCTAAAGACACATAATCTTCCAAACGCCCAAACCACATGCATCAACATTTTTATATGGAACTTTCTCAAGTTCTGCAATAGATCTACTTATTCAGGTGTAGGGTGAGTTAATATATTATTATTATTAGTTAATTATTTTTATAATCTGACTTCTTTCTTTCACCAAGCCTGTTACCTGTTCTTCCCTCTGCACAACTCAATCCATTGCAGTGCAAAACTATTAGCTCTATGATATCCTCTTACCTCAGGCAATAAGGATCCTTAACAGCAGGTGTTAACTCATGCTAGCTTTCCCAATCTTATACTTCTGAAATATACGTGCTTGTACTTAAAAAGTACCTACATAAATGTAGGTGTACATTTAAAAAAAACGTGATATATTTTTCTAGTTATCTAAAAATTATGTAAAATCAAAAGCATTTCTGATATGAAATACATTTCCAATCAACCATTGCACCTCACTGCATTATGTTACATGACTGTTTGACTGTAATTTTTTTCAGTGATCTTTACAATCAATCATACTCACCACTACTGGGCAGTAGAGCAAGAGCAAAGCTAAAACACACTGTGGCCTTGTGTGTTTCAGTTTACTAATACTGCTTGTATTGGAGTAGAACCAGTGTTTCTCTCAGCATTGTGGAGCAATTTCAATGGGGAATTGCCCCATGTAGAGTTAAATAATGTCTGGATAGTTGCAGGAGTCTTTCCTTATATTTAAAAATTACATACAGTGCATTATTTATAATAATAGAGTAACCCTTTTACAATTTTTATCTGGTTTTTTTCATTGTAATATAATGTTAAAAATTAAATAATAACCTTCATAAGAAAATTCAATTATGTTCCTGAATCCCCTTTTTTTCTGGCTTAGCATCAGAGTTTACTTTTTTGACTAAAGTTGCTTTTCTTGTCCAGAGACCGGTTTCCGATCAAATCAGTTTTGCCAAAATCTCTTTAATATGGTTTTAATTGCTGATTTGAGACATGCTGCTTTCAAGAGTTAATGACTAGTCCTCAAGAAGCAAGATTAGTGCTGCATTCAGAGGAGCAAGTCCTCTCCTGTCCTTATTACTTCACAATACCCTAAAGAGGTTTGATTTACTTAGTGGTTTCCTGAGCACGTGCCAAAGAAAATGGCTTTTTCCAGTCCAGCACCACACACTGTGTTGAGTTACAGGGTCTTTGTGTTTTATTAATCATTATCACCATCACAGTACTACAGTTAATAAATAAACAAATGCATAATATTTTATTTGTAACTCTATATGGAAATTTAAACCAAACTGAAGATGAAGCATTTACTTCCTATTTGTTTTAGTATTTGTTTGTGAATTTGGAACTATGTAAAAATGGTTGGACATATGTAGTGGTAAACAGATTTTTCAGATTACCTGTTTCAATAATTTGAGGGGTGATAAATCTCTCTGCAAAAAAGAAGAAATAAGTTAATATACATCAAATTATAAACTTGTGAATTATAATCATTTAAAAGCATTAATCTTAGATTAGCCTTAAGTGGAGCCTGATTTGTTCTAGAACTATTAGGTGATGAAAATATACTTCAACTATATTAGTGTAAAGTATAATGTAAAGTGATATATGCAGAGTTTCTTAATTATTCTCCACTAGATCAGTCATGTCGTTATCCTGACATAAGAAAGAACTCACTAATGAAGGAGATTGGAATCTCCCTGTAGGTGAATCCATGAACAAACTAAAAGATTAACAGAGAGACAAGAAAAATAAGTATATGGTTAAAATGTGGAGCAATTAAGGGCAAAGAGATTATGTACTGTAACACATCATATCAGCATAGAGGATTCTACTGTATTAGATTTGGTAGCTGTATTATTGTACCTTTATCTGTATATATTTGATGAGCTTCCTCAGCAAAACAAGTATATCTTCACGGCCTACTGGTAGATCTGCCAATTTAAAGACACTGTTTCTCAGTTCAGTTAATTTCATTCTTACATTTGGCAGCAGTTAGAAGTGGGGTTGCAAAATACATGACAGTAATTGGCAAACATACTGTACTTGGCAGTAGACAGCTTGTACATTTACAAAAATCCAATTCCTGCCAACCATTGTTTTACGCTACAAAATACAGAGAACACATGTATGGAACAGTTTGCTGGACAGATTCTTTGCAGGATATGCATTCCAGTCTGTTGTATTATGTTAATAAATAAAAATGAAATAGTGTACATAAAGGGGAGGCTTGGTTTTAGTGAGATTCCAAAACAAAAAATAAAAAAATTAAAGTAGTAATTTGCCAATTAATCTTATCTGTGATTGCAGGTGAGAATGTGTTTATGCCTGTGTCTAACAAATACTCTCAAAATCTGTGTAAAGTGGCTGCCAGCTAGTGGGTCTTTCTTCAGATGTTTGTGTACTTTGGATAGCTTGCTGAATAATAAAAAAGAAATGACTAGACATGTATACTGAACGCAGTTAAAGATATGCCTTCGTCTATTAAAGGATGCTTAATTTTTGTTATGATTATGGTTTGGGCTGTTTGGGCTGTCAAGAATATCCAGACAACTGAATTTGTTACATAATAGGAAGCTCATTTGAGCTTGGGCTGCAGGGTCAAACTTGGAGTTGGTACAAGGAAGTGAGCAAAAATGGAAATACTCCTCTATTACTCTACTAGAATCTACTCAATCATAGATCCACAACTGAATAATTAACCTTCTGTTTCCATTCCTTCTTTTGAAGTGTCTCGTCTTAATGCATGTTTTTCTCTGACATACAAGGACACCATTTATCAAGACTCTACTTTTGCAACCAGGTGTTGAACTGAGAGTGAAAGACTTAGTATAAAATACAGAATAAAGTAAAGGAAAAATACCTAGACTTCTGTGTGTGTGTGTGTGTGTGTGTGTGTGTGTGTGTGTGTGTGTGTGTGTGTGTGTGTGTGTTTTGTTAGTAAAAACCAATTGCACTCTAAAGTAACAGGGTTTACTGTGATAGTATTTGTATCCCCAGAATTATTTGTACTAGCTTTGGGGCATGCTTTTTTTTTTTAGGCAAGAGCACCTGCAAACTGCTGTATATGTAATTATAAATGAGTATTTACTCACCTGCAGGATAGAGCAAGTTCTTCACCACGTGAACTACTCCATTGGAGGCCATGAGATCGTTATCTTTTACATTTAGTGAGTTCACATTAATAGAGTTATTGAACTGAAAAATAGGAAGGTATTCATTACATTTAATATACCGTAATTTCCGGACTATAAAGCGCACCCATATATAAGCCGCACCCACTGAATTTTACAAATATTTTTATTTTGAACATAAATAAGCCGCACCTGTCTATAAGCCGCAGATGTCTACACTAATGTACTTTACACAGGCTTTAACGAAAGACACGTTACACACGGTGTAATGGGTGAAATATGTTGCACCTCCTTTAGGGGCAGAGCGGTATTTTGGGAATAGCCTGGCACAGCATTTTTCCAGTATTACTGCGTGTGTTCAAGACGAGGAATATGTCCATATTATTTTCTGATGCTGATTTCTAAGTTTCTTTGACTAACCCTTAAAGCTGTTGCCAAGAAAAATAAAAAAGCACGAGTTTTGGAAACCTGTCTGTGCTTATATGATTTCTGTTGCAACTGGAGTTAGCGAGCTCTCACTTCACCCAGACTCAACGTGTTACAACGGCTTGTATCTAAACAGTAACAGGCTACTGAGTATATATATATATATATATATATATATATATATATATATATATATATATATATATATATATATATATATATATATATATATATATATACATAAAGTACTCAGGTGTGAGATACTGGGCGCTTAGCTACTGTTATGGAATTTAGGAGAAATGAAAAATAGCTGCCATTGTTCTTTTAAATAGATTTTTGAATGGGAGAATGGAAGATGACGCATAATGGGTGTTTTAGTGATGATAGCTTATCTCCAGGAAGGCAGATATTTATCACTGTAGAAAAACATGAACACACACACACACACACACACACACACACACACACACACACACACACACACACACACACACACACACACACATGCAGAAACAAGCTTTGAGGTAGAAAATATGGTCCCCCATAGTTAAAACAATAGCAAATTTTGTGTTCTCCAAATCAAAAAAGATGTTTCCAACAGTTTAGCTGATTGTTTAAAGTTAGCTGACTATTTTAAAGAAGGAAGTTTTGATCTTGCAGTCTTCTTCATCACACTGATAGGAATCTAGGTCATAGGCAGTTAATATGTTAATATGGTGATTAAATTATATTTTTCTAAGGATAAACATTAACAGGATAGATTATGTGTACTGTAGTTAGCTAATGATTAAAACTCTTTTATAATTAAATAAGTTATTGGATAATAATGTGTGTATAGCTGATGGTCCTGTTCTAATATGATTAGGGCTAAACATCTCAGTAATTAGAAGTTCATGATACTATCACTCAGAGCCACTTACTTTGTTTTAATGATTTAGGATCGGTGCCAAAACTAGTAACAATGGCTTATTATTCTCTTTGGAATTTCCGTATTGTAAATAAAAGACAGCGGAATACTTTATCTGAAGTGTACAGGAAAATATAAGTGGGAATTAAACTAACATTCCCTCTTTCAAAAAACGTCCAACAGTATTATGAGTTTGCTTGAATTGTAAATCAGGATCAGAGTTTTTTAAAATAGTGTTCCAAATGTAATTCTCAATGAACTTTATCTTCTTTTTTGCATTTGAAATGTAAACAATCTTTAATGAATTTCAGACTTTTTGGAATTACTATTACTTCTTTCTGGCATTTAAGATAGCTTGAACGCCAAACGTTTGTGCAATACTTATTTTGACACCTCCCCCTGCACTCAGCACACTCACACCGCCTCGCCTTCATACTAATCACCTTCACCTGTTTCCAATCTATGCTCTCCTTTATAAGTCTGTCTGTCTGTGTAGAATGGCAAATAAAACAAACTGACTGTATTCTGGTCTATTACTCTTGATCTGAGCGTGACACACACACCCACACACACACACACACACACACACACACACACACACACACACACACACACACACACACACACACACATCTGCACATTCACACACAATCACAACGATTTTCTGCAGCATTATTCCATATTAATAAGCCCTCAATTACTGCCCAATTCATACTTGACCTCTAATGTTTTTTTAATGTTTACCTGCTTGCCCAATCTTTTTTGTTTGTCAGTTGCCTGAACTTTTGCCTGTTCATTTTTATTATTGCCTAGCGTATTCAATTTGTATGTCCTGGATGTTTTTAATAAAACACTGGCACTGATGTTTGACTTTTTGACTTTCTGCTTTAAACAACAGCTTATGTTTAACATGTGGTCTAAAGTAAGATAAGCTAACTTTTTTAGCTGTTAACCATGTTCAAGGATCGCAAAATGACAGTATAAAAATATATTTTTTTAAATAATAATTTAATAAAAAAATATATATATATCATTAAAAAGATCAAATAAATATTTTCAATATGTTATTCATAAATTCTTCTGAAAGTTAATATTAATTTTTTAAATACTTTTTCAATGTAAAATAACTTAATCTTTATAAAAATCCTAAATAAAAATATTGCAGTCTGCTGACCAGTCTGATGTCCAGTCAGTGGTTTGTATAATATAACTCAGTGACTTGTGTATTAGATGTGGATGTGTTTTTTGAAGCAAACCGATAAATGAATCCACGTACAGATAGCACTTGAAGGTTGTTTCCCTGAATGGTCTTGAGCAGGTTGGTCACTCCACCTTCCAGTCCTCCATTAATGTAGATGCCATTGCTAAAATGGTACAGCAGGATTGTCCTTAAAATGTTCAGATCACCTAAAGAGAGAAAAAGGTCAAAACGGAAATATAGCTTTCGTGTGATGGATACTCCAACAATTTTAACATCTCTTTTGGAAGAAGTAGCAGATTTACTAGTGAGAAGATCCATGTCGTCATTTGACATGTCCTTGAAGGCTTCGTCAGTTGGAGCAAAAATTGTGTATGATCCCTCTTGCTTTAGCATCTCAGTCAGTTCTGCTTTCTCCATCAACTTCAGGAATATTCTATAATATTGCAGGCAAATATTTTCATCAGATTGTTTTTTTATTACTGTGAGACCTTTGGAGAAAGTTTCAACATAAGACAAAAACTATTTAACCAATTAGCTATTAGATGGATCCAGTATGGTTCTATACTGTATTAAGTATCTATAATAACGATGTAAATACAAAGAAATTATAGGATCAACTGTAATGGCATTTTTCCATTAGACACTAAAATTGGGACACATAGAAAAGGCAAGAATAGTGCACAAAAATCTCTTTGGTAAGCTAGCTACTCTGGTTTTGTAAACTGAACTGTCTGAATTGTAAATGAACAACAATTGAAAAAAAAAAAATGGGTAAAAATCAGTCTTATTGCTATGTAGCTTCGTCTTACATTCATTCACCCATTTAGTTATGACAGATTTCATATGGCTTCCTATTTGCTTTGTGTCCTGCATAGAATGTAATATAATAGTTGTGTAGACTTAAACTTGTGCCATTGTGAATAGTATTAAAAGACATTTGACTTTTATCATATATTAAACCTTGTCTAGGAAAAGTTTACTAAAGATTAAAGGGCTGGTACACTTAGTTGTGTTTGGGAGTATGACCTGCTATCAATATAGTAAAAATATTTGTTGGCAAAATTAAACTTTCTTTTCGGCTTCTCCCGTTAGGGGTCGCCACAGCGGATCCTCCGCACGTTTGATTTGGCACATGTTTTACGCTGGATGCCCTTCCTAACGCAACCCTCCCCAATTTATCCGGGCTTGGGACCGGCACTAAGAGTGGCTGGGGATGGTTCCCTGACCGGGAATCGAACCCGGGTCGCAGCGGTGGGAGCGCTGCATCTTAACCACTAGACCACCAGGGGACCTTTTGTTGGCAAAATTTATTTTCTATAAACCTTGTCCCTGTGTTAGCACACCTTATTCTTCAGAAATTAATTTAGTAATTTTGAAAAAACTACTTTTACACTGGCCAGGGTACAGATAGACCTAATATTATGCTGTCTGGTATCTTATAAGTGATCTTATTTTATACCTTCAAAAAGCATGCATAACAATTTCAGGTTTGGTTGCAGTGTGATCTAGACATGTTTTTTTTTTTTTTTATATAAAAAAAAAAGAAATATCTCGATCAAATGTATTCTGCATAAATTAAATAGATTTTCCATTATTCGACATTTTTTTGTCAATACAGAACCATAGATTTAACTCTGCCATTGAAACAGCCAACGTATTTTTTTATTTTTTGCAATTTCTCATTCATCACACACCTCATATCACTTTTTTAGTAATTATATTTTACTGATACTTAGAAATACCTAGAAATAAAGGTGATTAGTGTAAACTCACGTGAAACGACCATCGGCCTGCAGCAGCTCCAGCATGGTCTGCTCTGGCAATCGGATTAATGAGCGCATTAGATGAAGAGCACCGTTGCTTCCCTCTTTACTGCCTCGAATCATGCAGGCATTCTCAATACACACAGCCTATCACAGACAAAAGCAAAGCATCATTCACCGATGCTCTGGGCATAGCTAATGAAGTGACAGCTGAAGTTAACAGCTGACAAGATGCTGGCAGCCATAATACATCAATTTCAGCAGTGTTGGGGAAATAAGAAAAAGAAGGAAGATGAATTTATGGGGGAGTACATACAGTCAAATTAAACACTTCAAATATGAAATTAAAAGAATTCGGTAATTTGCCCATGCAATCCGGCATTCCTTCGCTCTAAATAAAGTTGTACAGATGCTACCTACTTCTTTTGTATTTCACGTTATCATTTATTCCCTTAATGACACTAACCGTGCGGTAAACAAAGACTCTAAGCAGCCTCCCTCCGAGGGTCTCCAGCAGCTGACCATTGTAAAGTTCATTCAGGGTTACCCTGAGCTTCAGGATGTGATTTTCAAGGATGATTCTCAGTAAATTCTGATCCAAAGCCATTATTTCCTCTAAAACAAATACAGATCACCAGAACACTGTAGTCACTAGTATAAGCACTCAGTATTAGTTATAAAGTTATAACTAAGTCGAGTCCAGAGGTCTGAGGACACTACTATTATTGTAAAGTTCTAATAGAATTTATTCTGACAAATTGTATTTCTCATTTAAATTATCAAAGTAATAATGAACTAAAACAGAAAGTTGAAAAAAAAAACAGAAGTGCCATCGCAAGTAAACAACATAACAGAATCACTGCTGTTTTCTTTAATTTGTCACCACTCTTTGTATTAAAACCTAATCCAAAGGGTTTAATTTCCATGAGATATTTACTTGCTGTTATGTTTATAAAAAGAATAAAAAGTTTATAATATAAATAGAATAAACATCACAGCAACCTTACAAAACACACATTATATGTGCAAAGAATTAAAAATATATTCATTCATTTCGCAAATCAACTAATACAACTGTCCTAATATTACCTATAGATGTTTTCAATGCAATCTTAAAATAATACATATATTTATATATACATATTGTCTTTTCAGCTCCTATTTGTAGTGGACTTTTAAACCTGCCTGATTTTCAGATTCCCCCCAAAAAACCAAAAACATGTTGTAAACGCACTGGTGAAGACACTGTTGACAGGGGCGAGGAGTGTGTACTCAGTCTTGGGCCTCATGGCTGCAGACAGGCCCATCTCAGACACCATGTCACCAAACATTCTCTGGGAATCACCTACCAGTTCTATCACCTGCTTAGCTTTAGTTGGACAGAATATCAGATAAATAGAGAGAGAGAGAAATAGAGAGAAATAGAGAGAAATAAAGATCATTGATTAATAGTCAGTATTTCTTTTAATAATGTTTGTGCAAATTAAAATATATTATTGTACAGAGACAAATTGATGTGCCTTAAAGTGCTGTCACAAGACAAAAAGGTATCTATACTTTCCTTCAAAAGTATTGGAACAGCCAACCGATTGGGCTTTGAAGACACTTGGGTTTAGTTAAAAAATATGTATTTTATTTGAGTTTTTTTTTTTATAATTTTTACCTCTAGAATTGATAAATAACTTAAAAAACAACTTTCAGATCACTTCCTTGGTTTGATTTACAGATATACAAAAGCAGATTAAGTAAATTAAACACTAACCAGAGTCAGGAATGAGCACTTGGTCAATGAGGTGAATTACTCCATTGCTGGTGATGATGTCCTTCTTCAGTACCATTTTAATGCCATTTATAGTGAGGCTGTCACCATCACAGCCAATCTCAACTACACTGCCCTCCAGTGTCTCATATGCAGTGCCAGTCATAATGGCTTCAGAGCACTGGACTGAGCTCAGAAGGTGATAATTTAGAAAGGCTGAAAAAAATATAAAGAATATTTTCAGAAACTGAAAGATGTTTTATACTTCAAATAAACAAAAAATGCCCTGGCTATTAATTATTCCCAAAAGTTTTTCTTTTGGGGAAAATATATCAGTTTATTTTTTATTTTTTTGGCACCAGGGAATACAATTGACTGGAAAAGAATATGAATGCGCCAGTGTCCAATGAACCCTTGTTAGTAAAATTCCAAATAAAACTCAAAAGAAAAAACATTCTAGTCACATAAAGACACTTTTTCATAATATCCCCATCAGATGACCTTATCTCTAAACACTCTAAATGTCAAAATCCTGCTGGCATCCATATAGCAAATATATGTTGTAAACCGAGAAAAATGCATGGAAATGGTCTCATTATTTTATTTAAAATGTCATGGGATTATATGTCATCGACATGGTAGATAATTTCACAGGAAGCTCTGTAAAGTGCACAAAGACTAACATAATCCTGTGAACACCCACTCTGTCCTTCCTGTACTGCCGATGGCTGGACATTGCCAGGAACTACTGTATGGACATTATCACATTCCCAGGAACTCAGCCTGTTCTGCTAATTCTCACTGTCTGTTTATGCACTCTGCGTTAGTGTGTGTGTGTGTGTGTGTGTGTGTGTGTGTGTGTGTGTGTGTGTGTGTGTGTGTGTGTGTGTGTATGCATGTGTGTATATGTATGTGTAAGTGTGTATGAGTGAGAAAGTGAGTGTAGGATGAAAGTCCTATCCGATATCCCTTTATGCTTGTATTTCTGTATTTTCGCCTACCTGCATTACTGTATGAGCCCATTTCATGCCTTCCTTTAAAAAAAAAACTTGACATTTTACCCAGACTGGTTACATCTGAAGAAGATTTAGCACTGTATTTCATTCTTTTCCAAGCGGCTATTGTGCACAACTCTCATCTTTCTTGATGACTAAACATCTAGCTCGATGGGCCTGAAGGCTATAGCTCCAAAATAATGAAGCTTTCTTCTATATCAATTCTTTTAACACCAATTCCTGTTTCTTTAACTGAACTTCTTGTTATAGTTTAACATTCTTAAAAATGTAAACACTGTGAAGACTCTATATGAACTTTTTAAAACAATATAAAGTTGTTAACCTGAATGCACTAACACATTTTATCAAACCTATTTCACTATAACTTCTGCTTAAAAGTGGAGGACATGGAAAAACTTGTGGATAATTCCAAACAGAAATATTTCAGAGACATTTCTAAATCATGTCTACACAAATATATGAATCGATCTATAAATCAATCTTGTCATTCTTGTCAGTTTCTCAATAAAACTTTCAAAATTATTTATCATTTATTTTCAGAACCAATCCTAGACCCCTGGAGTCTTATTTTCTCGCAGTTGTTTTTTTTTTTTTTTTTTTTTTTAAATGTCAATTATTGATAAAATCAATATGTTAGAATGTGAAAAATTTTTGGATAAGCAGTTGACAAGAAAAAGTTGGAGTTTATCAAGCTACTGCACTGTTCAAGCATTTCCTGCCAGGAACAGAGAATGAGATCAGAATGTCTTGACTTTGGATAACCCAGAGACTGCGGTTAGATTTGCTGTTTGTCCACTGTCTGAAAATCTAACATGGCTTTTAGTGGTCTACATTCATGTCATTTGAAAGAGAAGACATAAACCTTCAGAGTCTGTCAAGGAATAAGAGCAAAAGACTGTTTACCCTAAAACGCCTTTATTTGCTGTACATACTTTAACAGTGATGGAGTGTCTAAAATCCACACTGCTGTGTAAGAAACCCTGATTCAGTACTAGCGAGAACTCTTAAAGTGCAGTTATTAATGATACTGTAATTCCCAGGTGTTAATGGCTGTATTTGCCAGTATGCCGAGCTCTCACCTTGAAGTACAGTCGTGTCACCTAGGATCCGTTCAAGGACGGCACTGTCCAACTGCTCAAAAGCCTTATTAGTTGGAGCAAATAGAGTATAGTGTCCAGGTTTACCAAGTTTTCCTAATAAGCTGGATTCTGCATTTACAGCTTCCTGCACAGACAACACAACATAGAATTGTCACTATGCACTAATTAGAACTATTAATAATAAATTTGACCTTTTTTAAACACAGGTTTAAAACTTTTCTTAAAATCACATTTGTCTTTTCAAGCATGTTTTAAAATGTATTCAGTAAGATATTTAAAGATTTATGTTTTTTTTTTTTTTTTTTGTCATTTTTTATAACTAAAATTTTTTTTTAAATATATATTTTGCAATTCTATAATAGAGGTGCATTTTTATTCAATAACTTCAAAATTGAATGAAAGCTAAAGATGGATAAAAAAATATGCAGATGTTTATTGATGTGCAGTGCCTTACATTGAACAATCTTAGCTCCTCATTGCTTTGGATGACATCCCCGATGCTGTTTCCCACTGCACTGATGACACCATCAATTACATGTACAACTCCATTTGTGGCCACCTGGTTTGCATGAATGATCCTAGCACAGTTGACTGTCACAACCTGCAGAATGCAGAACAACAATCAGGCAAATAAGATATAAAAACAAAGATATAGATTGATGCATTGTATAAACTTTTACAATGTATAATTCAATAATTAGTGTACATATCACAGACTCTCTTTCTCTCTCTCTCTCTCTCTCTCTCTCTCTCTCTCTCTCTCTCTCTCTCTCTCTCTCTCTCTCTCTCTCTCTCTCTCTCTTAAATATATAACAAATTCATAACATGTTCAAAAGGCACATTCATTTTCATAATTATCATTTACAAAAAAAAGAACAGTCTCCAACCTCTCAAAAACACAAAAACTTTTGTGTTTTTTTTTTTTTTTTTTCATACGTACTCCATTGGAATAGTGGTTGATGTGCAGTCCTTGTTTGTTGTACATTGACTCCAGAATTAGATCATTCTTCAGGTCTTTGGTAAGTAAACGTTTTTTGACCATGTGGTAATGCAAAGCATTGTACAACTCTGACTGTGCGTTGTTCACAAGTGCGTTTCTAGCAGTCTGCATGGTAAAAAAATAACATCAATTGTTATTCATATTAATACTAAAATACAATATAAAGGGTACAAATGAACTAGATACTACTTTTGTACATCATACATACAAGAGGACAAAAAGGGGAGGGGCACAATTACAGTAAAAATTTTCACATCTGCTTTAATACATACAACATCTAATTGTTCCCAGGCATCAGTGCTAGGCGCAAATATGGTATAGACACCAGCTCCATTAATCTCCTCTTTGATCTTTGACAGGTCAGTATACTGCTGGGTCATATCCAGTTTCAGCAGACCCAATGTGCCATAAACGGTGTCAATAGGGAGAGCTGGAGAACAAGGTAAAAGTAGGACAAAAAATATTTCATTTAACAGAACAATTTTTTGTTTGTCATACAGCAATTTTTAAGGGGTTTTATAATGTCATTTCTGTCTATAGTACTCCTGTAACCAGCTAAAAACATTTTTTTTTTATGTTTTGTGTTTTGGATTATTCATGTAATATGCAAGAAAACATACAGGAAACAGTATGTATTGATACCATAAAAAAGATTTTTACAAGTAAAAATTTTTTTTTTTAAATATAAAAATTGATTTGTTTGACTGTTTACAGTGTTTCCAGACTGGAATAATTTTTAGCATTTTCATTCTAAACATTCAGCTAATAAATCTGTCAATAATGAACAGTGGCTGCAGGGTCTTCTCTGCTGGCAGTATCACTGACTATATTTTTGTCCATGAATATGTATTAAAATATTCCCAATAGTATATCCTTTTCGATTCTGTTTAGCGTTTCTCTTGGGCGAGGTGCGTCTATGAGTGTCTGTTCATGTTGGAGTTTTTAATCCAATCAGATTTTAGTCCTCACATCACATGCTGCAAGCATTGAAGGAATCTGATGTGAGGACTGCAGAATCAGAAGTATGGTGCCTGTCATTTAGAATACATCCTGCTTGAAGCTGTTGCTATAAAAAAAACAGATTTCAAATTGATGGCACTGTGTGAAAGAAGAATAGTTGAATTGGGTTTATTGGGTTTCTTGCTGTAGTAATAGCATTTATTCTTACTGCATGAGATACCTGTTTGTGATGCAGCACTTTATTATACTATGTTTGTGTAAATTATTGATTCTGTAAAATATTGGTTTTTATAGACGTGACACAATAATGATGCTATTAAGATGTAGATTGATTCAGGCAGAACTCCACTGAAGGTCCTAGGTTTGAAATGAGCAGCCCTCTACTGATAATGAATAATTCTATTAGGCAGAGTTTTTATATGATAATACACCGATTGCTGCAAATAGTCATCACTGCTCACAGTGGAATTTGGTAAAACCACAAAAAACCTACATAAATTCAACATACTTTGTTTTTTAATGTGTTCTTAATGATATTTGTGAGCCACTATTATCACACACTGGAATCTTAAAGTATATATAATCAGTAAACAGCTACAGTAAATACTCCAATTATAGTATGAACATTAAATTAACGTTAGTTTACACATCTGTCTCTATACGTGAATGAAACAGAAAGACTTGGAAAACTTTTGGATATAAAAATTGTACAAGTATGCAGAGTTAGCTAGAAATAGAGGTTAGACCTACCAATGCTTCACCTTTGTTAAAATGTTTTTGTAAATGCAAATGTCTTTCAAAAGTGAAGATTGATTATTAAAAGCTTGTGAAAATGAAGTGTACCTAGTTAACAGACAATGACATCCCCAGTAAGTCTTTGGAAGTAGATTATGCATAGAAACGATATCTAAGAATATGTACATAAAACATGTATCTGTTTAAAGTGGGGTTTTTTTGTTTGTTTTTTTGTTATTGTACTGTTTATAAAAAAAAAAGACAAATAATATAGTGTTTGCTACATTGTTTTTAGTGTTTTGGCAACTTATCTCTACATTTTTCTTTCTAAACATGAATGAATAACTACATTTAATAACCTAGACCAAGATTCCTTTCATATCATGACCCATAATTTTAATAAAAATCCTAATAGACTTTATGAAAATGGCATTCTTCCCAGTTTAAATAAAAAGGAGCAGTGATCCATAAACAGAAGTATGTTGGGGCAGCAATTAAATAATGCCTGGAATTTTTCCTTATCAGGTAATACCAACCTGCAGGGCAGCCTTTCATCCCATCCAGCTTCATATAACCAGGACAGCATTCATATAAAACAAGTCTGCAAAATAAACCACAAAGACACTCACTAAGCTTTAGCCTTATAGTCTATCAGACATTTATAAACCCATTTCAATGGTGCAGCAAGTTGTTGCCAAATTAACAATGTAAATACACTGTATGTTAATAAATATAGGCATTTGATTGAAATTAAGTTAAATACAGAGTGATGAATAAGAATACTCAATAAATAGAGACATTGCATATGAAGGTAGACGAGGAAGTCTAGAAATTACAGTAAAATCAGAATAAATTGATATAATGATTAGTGTAAAAATATAGGACATTTTCAGTTTATCATCAACAATAAGATTTTTAGTCATGAATAGAATGTAGATGGTGCTTGCTGTAAAAAATAATGTTAGAAAGGCAATGGAAAGGTAATCAAAAGAAAAAAGAGAAGAAAAAGTGTCACTGTCATAGCAATAATTAAAGAAGCCGTAAAAACCTTATGAATTAGACATGTGATTTTGCATTAACAGTAAACACTAGTGGACAAAGTAATGGCCCCTGTGAGTCATAATTTGTATTAGTAACTGTAAAGTTCTTAAAATAGTGGCCTCATTAGTGATTTGAATTGATTAACTCATTAACCACAGCCTTAAAATTATTATCAAATAACTCCTATAATAAGCATTTATTGTAAGGAAATATTGTGTGAGATATCATGGCCTAATGAACTTGCCGAATACTATTTCCGAAAATAATTACTAAATATTTTACTTGTCTTTCAATTACTAATAAGAATAGACAAGGGTATAAATTGTACTGCAATCACTAGAGGGCCTCAGAGACATTTTGGCCTCATCTTCAATCCTCTGCTATACCCTTTTTGTCACTGATGTAAAAGTTTGTCTCTTAAAAAACATTTAAATTTATTTATCCTAGTTTATGAATAAGAAAAGAAAGAGAGCGAAAAAGTGCATTTGAAAAATAAGCACTAAAATAAGTCCAGCCATAGGGGCTGGTGTATTTTTTTTATAAAATAATCCTCTATACACAAAGTTTTGTTCATAACATAATTTGTTATTAGTTAACGTGAAAAAAAGATATATATTTTTTATTATCATTGAATTTATACATATGTGTATGTAAAGGTTTATTGTTATTATTACTATTCTTTTTTTTAATTAATTTAATGTATATATTAATTTGTTATTACTCTTATAAAAATATAGTGAATCTGAATTAATCATTTTGGTGAAGGGAATCAGAAGATTAGAGTCACTTGGATGAACAAGAAATTGCAACCACTAGAAGATATTGATGATGGGTTACCCTACCCCCCCCCCCCCCCTTCGGCACTCAGCACACTCGCAGCGCCTCACCTTCATACTAATCACCTTCAATCTACACCCTCCCTTTATAAGGCCCCTGTTTGCACTTACTCACCGTCCAATCTACGGTTCATTCTGGCGATCATCCCTGGACTACCTGTGTTTTGGAATATACCCATTTTCTGGTACATGCTGCTTCCTAGCTTCTGTTTGTTTCCCAAAGCTAATAAACATCCTATTCGTATTCTGGTTTCCGACTCATGATTAAAGCATGACAGTGAAGTATACAGTAGTTCAACTGAATAGGTTACACAAATAAATAATTAAATAAATGACATAAAATGACATGAAATAAAAAAGTCTTTCCAGGAAATACTGCAGGACCTAAATTACTAAGGTAGAACTTGCCACTGTACAATTTCTAAACAATATACTACATAAATATATTGAACTTTCTGAACTATCTGCTTGGCCCTACACTAATCCAACCATACATTTTCCTAGGCTCTTTTGACAGCCTTGTAAACTGCATTTAACTTGAGTGAATGTAAATGATCATTTCATGTTTTTTTTTTTCCCCATAGGCATATTAGAGTTATATAAAGCTAAGCATTTTGTCCCTTTTATTTATTCATTTGACAGATCTTTTTATATAAAACCACTTTGATTTCAGGCAGAATACACTGTGAAACAGCCATGCATTTAAGGATTTTGAGTCTTTGCTCAGGGGGCTGAGCTTGGTATCCCCAACATTCCGATCTCTAGTGCATTTCCTTAATTACCAAAAACCCTTGCAATTTCACATTTCATGCAGTGGCATTTACAGACAATGCAACATATTGTGTAATAGAAAGAATCTTTGTCCATGCTTATGGACTATACTGGAGACTACATAAATATGTTGTCATTTGTATGAACCCAGACAGGGAGTTTTGCCAAACAAATGCCTTTGCAAAATTAAGACTGGATCATTTTCCAAGAATTTGGTTACTCTAGTAACCTAGTTGTGCTCCACTCAAAGCAAGCAGTAAATCATAATATGAAAGACACATGATAACAGAAAAGAAGTAAAGTAAAGAAATCAATGCTAAAGCAAGAACGGATCAGATATCTTTTCTTGTAAACTCTAGTGGCAATGTTTTAGGTTGTTCATAATTTTTAACAGCTGTCCACTTATTACTCAAGCTCAGCTAATGCCTAATATCCTCGTCCTGCCATAGGGCAGATTAGCCTGACATGTAAATGATGATGTGAGAGGCATAAATGAGGCACACACATGATGTGTCAAGGTGAACATCTAAGCCACCCAAATACACATGTCTATCTGCTTCTTTTTTGTCTCTTTTTCTTTCTTTAACTTATGTTTCTGGAATGTGGAACCTCAGAAATCCCAGTCAGTCTGATTTCCTCCAAAGTTTCTTGAGAAAGCACCTTGTGTATGAGGCAGTGAGAAGCACAACCTTTTCCTACATGGATATCAGTAAACTGATAAATCTAAATTATTTTTCCAGGATAGAGACCATCAGGGTTCAGCAGGCACCAGAGAGCATAATGATGGACAGAGCATGGCATGTTAATTAATTTTATCTTGCCAGTTTCTTCAGAATTCAACTCCCAAAAGCTATCTTTTTAAGGATACAAGCATACAGTCTGGCATAGTGCCAGTGACCAGCTCCTTTGGAGAAAAAGTGAAATTGTAAATGTCTAACCATCTGATAAGGGCTATAGAGGAAGTTCATTATCCACATGCTGATACTACTTGGTCTCCAAAACACTATTATCAAAAACTGCAAATTAGTGTTTATGTAACATCTAAGGGAAGAACACAACTTAGGAAGATGAAAGTTATACATGTGTATGTTTAACACTAACAATCCATAAAGGAAAAAAAAATGTAGGTGCTTTGTGCCAAAATACACATGGCATAAAGATGTGGTTAGTTTGTACATGGCTGGGGCCCCCAATGATTAAACAGGGTCCAGCATGAAATAAGTTGGCTGTCAATAAACTACAGTTCATCTTCATAAATCTTCAGTCAAGAGCTGAAAAAAGTGAAGGATTAAAATAAAAAGAAAAGTAACAACACACTTCTAAACTTTTTATAGCAAATCTGAAAATTTACCACTTGAAATATTTGAGGCAATAGAGACAATGGCCTTGCACAAGCTTGCCATACTGTTTGTTAGCACTGTTCACAGTTTTAGCACATGAAACATGTTGGCATCATCTGATGATAAGATCTCAGTGGATCTTGCTTGGCCAAGAACAATAAACATGGCACCCTGTAATCATCTAAAAAGAGGCCTAATTTAACTGTCATAACAAAATTCCTTGGTATACCAAAACTGTTGCTACATACTTTTATAAGCCACTTTTCATGATTTAGCTTTTATTTATTGGTATGGAGTGGTGGTGGGTCATTGCATCAAGATTTTAATGTTTTAACCTGAGTTTGGTGTAGTTCCGCATACTTCTCATGTCTTTAGGGGTTTACTCTGGGTTAACTTATTTCCTTTCACCTCAAAAAATATGCCTGTATTTTGATTGTATATTTCATAAAATTTCCCACCTGGATGTGTATATGTTTGTGCTGGAAACATTGAGATTGACCTGTTTTTGATTCAGCATGTTTTTCCACCACATACACAATGTTCAAATGACTACATATATTTTCAGCTACCTTTAAATCAGTTTTAGTTACTTTTAATTACTTTTAAAAATTCTAGAAATTCTCAAATTTCTCTACATACATATTCAGTTAGTGGCAAATCTGCAAAAATCTCATGTTTTGGTTTTTGTTCCATCAACAAAACCTACATATAGGTGTTACATTTGGGTACATATACTGCATAAATGAATTCAGTAAAATATACTCACGTGAACTTCCAAATTTGCTAGGGGAATTATTTTAATGCCTGCAATTGCATAGCCTACTTATGCACTCAAATTTTTGTTAAACATAATTGCTACATAAGATGCAATGTATTCCCTCATAATAAGTATTAAAAAAGTGCAGCAACTATTCACTAAATATAAATAATAATACAATATGATAAATGATAAATCATAGAAAATGGGTTGATTTGGTTTGGTTTGCTATGTTCTACTGTACTTTTAATTACAGGGCCATTTCAGTTCTAAATTTAATGGTTCATGAGACCAAAAATGCTATTTTCCTGAAAGGGTACATGTTACAAATTACAGATACATTCAGAGAGATACATATTTTTTAACTGGAAGTCTGACAGACGGTATAGGAGTGTCCCGAAATCTCACTTCACTAATTTAACTTCAGAAATTAACAGACATTTCCCCACTGTGGGATGAATAAAGGTATATTAACATTACATACAAACATTAGTTATATTAACACCTGTGTTTATTATAGGTTTATGCATTACCCACTGTCGCCACACTTTCATCTTAAACACTCCACCACACACACACACACACACACACACACACACACACACACACACACACACACACACACACACACACACACACACACACACACACACACACAAACACACACACACACACACCACCAGTACACAGAACAACAGTTTGAACATAGATCAGAGGGACACCCATTGTTAAGCACTTACGCTTTTTTCCCACAGATTGCTTTTTGGTACCAGTTCCTGCATGTGCTGAAATACTTCTTTTTGGTTCCGATTACTTGCTGAAGAGCACACACATTGGGCCTGTCGAGAATGCAGAAAGCACAATTAAAAAGAAAGAGAAGAAATAAGAAAAAAGCATATAGAACTGGGATTCAGTGCTGACAATTGCTTTCATCCAGAAACAACTAATTTGAAAGTCAATGCAATTAGGAGGGACAATTGTATGCCATTTTTGACAAATTGCTCTAAAGACAATGCAGAATGATGAAAAGCCAAGAGTAACTATGCCAGTTTGGAGATTTAGTGTGATAATTTTTTTTGTAAAATACTTTGTTTGAGAATTTTTTGAATTATGAATTATGAATTTTGGATTTGCAGACTTTAGCTTTTCTTTTAAAAATAAAAAACATATATGTAACACTAATAAAGACAATAAAGATAAATAACCGACTATAACAAATGTGAAAAAGTGACAGTTTGCGGCTGATTTTAATAATAAAAAATACATAATTTCTTTTTTTTTACAGAGATAATTTCCTATATAAAATATTCCCTTACCCATGACTCTTTGCCCTGATGCGGCTATGTGACACAATCTTGTCATAGGCAGATGAGTCCACCTGGTCCAGATATGAAAGAGCCAGCAAAACAAAGGTGGCTACAAAGACAAGCTTCATCCTGGCTTTTGCCCCACACATTAAAGCCACTGACAAGCAAGGAAAAATGGGAGCAGTCTATAGCAAGGCAGATTTTATACCACCCCTCCCCTCTCTAACCCTCAAATCCCTCACACAGTTGCTGTATTGGATATACACAATGAGGGAATGAATATAGAGCAAGAATATTAAACTGTTCCCTCTTGTAACCATATTCTCCACAGGAGCCCTGAGCACCTAACTCAGCTTTCTCACAGTAGTTGTAAGACCTGTTGTGAACAATACATGACTTCATTGAGTTTATTGTACTTTTCAACGGTAATTTATTTCACATAATTTACATTTTAGTCATTATAAAGTGTGACTGGTTTCCAGACTGATGACGTTAGTTGATTTACAGTACTTTACATTTGCAAAGTCTATGAATGTAAAAACTGGAGGATTAAAATAATTTAATCTCTATCAAAACCCAGTTGAACAACAGTGATCAGGATCAGTGATCACTGTCTTACTCTATTGTAAGTCTAACGAAAATTTTTATGAGCTCTGGATATTTAATTATCAATAAGACAATTATATTCCACACAGAGGATTTGAAAATTTAAAAAAAGTCAAGTGTTACACTTTACAGATTCTTTTTTTTTTTTTTGCTTTCTTGCATCTGAAAGGTATTTGGCAAAGCCCCAAAAAGAGAATGAAGTATATGGAAGACAAGTCAGTGTAAGAAACTTGAATTGCTTTTGAATCGTTTTACTAAATATCAATGTTAACCTAACCTGTGAGCATCACTACCTCTAGTGGTGGAAGCATAGCAATACAATCTCATTACAGAATTGTTTCTTTAAACAAAATAAATTGCGCTTTTTGATCACTATCAGAAATTGTATATAAATACAAAAATAATAATTCAATTCTTGTATAGTGATATAGTAAGTGGATCCCCCTCACCCTGAGGGGTGAAGGTGGGGATCAGCTATAATTTTTATTTTTTATTTTTATTAAAAGTGTTTACCTCCATTAAAATGCATGTTATTTGTAGGGCATGATACAGCCACATTACAACTTTTTAATTATGTGGCTAAGCTTGTTTTAGATATATTGTAGATCATGAAACCAAATGTAAAACACCCCAGATTAGAAGGATTAGACAATCAAGCCAACAGTTGTGAACAGATGTTGTGGAAATAAACAGTTACATCATAATAACATAGAAATCCATATAAAACCCAAATTTATTCCTGGAGGGATCATTTTTTTATAACGTAACCTTTGCACACACATATACACACACATATACACACACACACACATATACACACACACACATACACACACACACACACACACACACACACACACACACACACACACACACACACACACACACACACACACACACACACAAAGACGCAACCTCTTGAGATAGTGATGTTATTGTTAAATAAACAAGAGGATACAATGGTAAATAATTTAGATCTGCTACATCTATACAATATGAAGAATGTTTTTATTTCAATGCACTGAACATTTTTACTTTGCATTTGGAGAAAGCCAAGATCAAGAATAAGAATAAGGAAAAAAAAAAAAAAAAGAAGCAAAAGCAGACTTTTCCTATGAGCTAGATTTGGCCCTTGCCAAGCCAACAAATTCACCAAGCACAACGGCTTTGACAAATAAACTCATTTGAGATTATGACTAGACATCTTTAGAGAGTAGATATTTTTTTTACTTTTTTATTTCGAATGAAATTCATCTTTATTAAATAGTTCATATTGCAGGAATTATTCCAAGGACATGCTTTCTAAGAACAGCATATTCAGTCAACCTCAAATGATCTGACCCACTGTTTTCTTTCTTACATTCTTTATGATTTACCAGGGTGGTTTCCTTTACAGCTAGTGGGATACACAGCACTTATAAATTTTCAGATTTCTTCATTCTATTTTCCATCTCGTTAATTCAAAAAAGTTGAATACTTTGTCTTCCCGTGGGCTTTGTCTTACCGCCTGCAGGAGGGACCGTAAGGGACGGTGCTGTGAGGATTGGGCAGCAGTCGAAGGCGGGGGCCTGCTTAGACTGCTGCCCCCACGACCCGAATTACGAATAAGTGGGAGAAAATGAATGAATGAATGAATGAATACTTTGTTTCTTGTATCTTTAGTATTACAAACTGTCAAAAAATCTGAGAATGTTATCTGTTACTTGACTAATACAACAGTCTAAAATAATATCACTATTTATTTATTGTTTCTTATTTTCTTTTTAAAAAAAGAAAAATTATTTTACAAATCATTAACTAAAATATTAGATTCCCCGACTTAAACAATTTGTATATGAGAAAGCCAGCAGGGAAGCCCCTGACAGCATGGTATGCCAATAACAATCTTGCACCCAAGACCAAAGACCCCATTATGAATTGCCTGAGGATTTGTGTGGGTTACATACCAATATCTATCCACATTAGGGCAGAGGTGGAGCATGTGACCAGCTTCAAGTCTCTAGGTGGATAGAGACCCATATATTTGGGGACTTTTCCTGTGCACTCAACAACTCTGTCCTTATCAAAAAAGCACAACAAGAACTTTGATTCCTCAGGAAACTAAGGAAATCTCAGCTATCCCCCTTGGGTCTTACTGAACTTTTACTCCTGCATTGTCAAAAGCATCATCACAAACTGCATCAAAGCGTTGTATGGCAACTCCACTCTCTCAGACTAGAAGACCCTCAAGATTGTAATGAAAACTAACCAATACATCACTGGAGTCCAGTTGCCTTTCATCAAAAACTGCCTTCACTAATGCTACATACAGAGATTTAGAAGTATAATCAAAGACACCTCTCACCCCATTATGGCCTGTATACCCCTCTGTCATCTTGCAATAGCTCCAGTTTCTTTCCATCCTGATTTCGGACACTGGACTATACATTTCCCCTTGCCTCATGTTTAAAAATAAAGTTCTGTACATTTTTTATCCTGCTTGTACTGTGTCATTTGCCCTCCTGTGTTATTTGCCTTGTCTCTCATTTTCTAACTTACTTCCCCAATTTTGCTCAATAATTATTACGTAATGCATGTATAGCCACTTGATGATACATTCTACCTATATTTTCACCTCAGTACCTCACAATGCACCTCTATATATTCACACCATGTCATTTGCACTGTGCTGTACTATCTCATAACTCTGCACTTTTTTTTTATGGGAAATAGAATCTATATTGTCAATACATGATTCTATTTCATATTTTTGCTACCTTTAGGTGCAATTATTGTAATGCCTTGCTGGTCAGCTGTCAGAGCCCTTACTAGATGAAAACACAGGCTTGGTCACCCCCGCTTGCACTGTCTCAAAGTAAAAGTTTCAATTAGTTATAAAATACTATTAATTAATTGTAAAACATTGAATGCTCTTGCTCACATTGCCCACATACTCAATTGACCTTTTAGTTTATTATGATCTGCTACACCTGTTTCATTCAAAAGGTACAGGCTCTTTATTAGTACCTAGAATATTTAAGGGTTCAGTAGGCTTTGCCCTAAATTCAAGTCAAGTCAAGTGGATTCTATAGCGCTTTTCACAACAGGCATTGTCTCAAAGCAGCTTAACAGAATTTAACAGTTAAGGTGAACTATGTGTATGTTCTACTGATGAGCAAGCAATGTTGATTGTGTCAAGGAAAAACTCCCTTAGTTGTTAGGAGGAAGAAACCTTGAGAGGAACCAGACTCTAAAGGGGAACCCATCCTCATTTGGGTGATATCAAGAGTGTGATTATAAATTATAAATTCAAATTATGAGTCTTTTCTACAGTCTTATACAGTCATTTGAGGTTATGGAACCAGGAGCTACTGACCAACTCATAAAATAGCTCAACATTTGCAATCATCATAGATCCAACACCAAATTCTCCATGCCAGAGCCTTTAAACACTCAAAGAGGTCCATTGTCCAAACTCTACATGAAGTGGGATCCAAATGGCACTGGCACATCTCTAGACTGTTGATATGCCTTTCAACAGTCTAAATATTTAAATCTAGTATGAAACTAGGTATTTGTTTCGTTGAAACTATCAGCACTATAATGTTTTTTTAATATGTATATTATTAGTGGAGTAGAGGCATGCTTTATATTCTTATGTGTCCTTATGTTACTGTCTGGCTCTACTTTTAGTTATTTAGTCACAGATAGACCTTCCAGAGTTCCTTGAACTCACAATTAACAAATCACAATTCATTATATATTAGTTTTGCCTTGGAACAAAAGAAACCTATAAAGTCTCTACTAATTTCTCTACATGCAAAATGTTAAAGCCCTTTGCAAAAAAAAGTCCTTTATAGAACCTGGTTAATAAGCGGGTTACTTAACAATTTACAAGTAATTAATGACTAAATTCATAAAGATCACGATGTTGCTCTAAAACCTGTATAAAACATGTTCCACATGTATAGTATTGTATTTACTGTATTTCAACATTGATGTTGCTTTTCCAGATGTGCAAGCAAACTATTTAATAGGCACCCCTCTCCCATCAAAGATGAAGGCTTTTGAACTGAGTGCTAATAAGATGGATATCCTCTCTCCTCTTCTGTTCGAAGGATGCAGCATCCATAGCTTCCAAAAATAATTTTTAATTTTGATTTGTCTGACCAAAGAAAAGTTTTACCCTTTGCCTCAGTTGATTTTAAATCAGCTTTGGCCCAGAGAAAATAGCTACATGTCTGAATCATGTTCACATATGGCTTCTTCTTTTGCATGATAGAGCCTTTACTTGCATTTGACATATGACATGACAAACTGTGTTGACAGTCTATGATTTCTGGTGGTGTTTTTTAAGTAATTTTCATTAAAGAACCATGTTTGTTTTTAATGCATTGCCATCTGAGCATTTAATATTGATTTCCTCCCTTTGTCCTTCAGGGAATCTGGGCCATTACAGCACAAACAACAGCAGAGCACTGAAAATAGATCAGGGTCCAAACCACTCAACCACATCCCCACCATCCCTTTTCTAAGGCATTGTCTGTAGGTCGTTTAGGACCATGTGTGTCCTTCATTTACTCTCAGCAAACAGACTAAAACCACCCATGGTTTGCAGGCTTTCTGCTGGATGGCATGTACTTCATCTGATAGCTCAGGGTCCAATTCTCCTTACAACATCTCCAACCATAAAACCCCAAATCTTCCTTATTTCCCCTGTGCCTGACCATTACAAGGACTGATGCGAGAAAAGAAGTGGCTTTTTCTCTTGGCATGCGTGTGTCCACCCACCCATGGCGATCATCTGGCATCCATTGAGCTAATAATGGATCAAAGTTTCAAATGTCCTAAATAACTGATGTGCAGCTTGGCCTTGTCCTATATCTATCTTATGCCTCTGGATTCCAGTGAACTATAGCTGGAATAGCATCAAATGAAATCTTAGAGGTTTCAGTTGTGAATACCTTGAGGATATGCCAGCAGAAAGTAGTCTTTTAAACTTGGTGTTCACAATGCTGTACCTTACTGAGGATTTAAAAGTGAAAGCATTGTGCATGATATTGTAATAAAATTTTAACAAAAAATTAATTTTTCACTTCAGTTCATCCTTTGGACACAGTTCAAGATACTTAGAAGGCTTAGGTGTTTTAAACGTTTTTACATATGACTGACTATTTCTCTGAAAACTACTTCATATTTTGGGCTTATTTTTTGTCACTCTAAAATAATATTATTCTAATAAATAAGTAAAAAATTTTTTTTGCAAGACATTTTAATATATTAAATGTCAAAAGAATTCATTCACCAAAAACTCTATAGACAAAAGAAAAACAACTTTCAAGAATCAAAAGATTTGTATTAACTTTCATCGCACATAACAAAATAAATAAATTAATAGATGTGTCCATTTTACATCTCTACCTCCATTCTCTCACATGCATGTGGTGGGATTTTTAAAGCCACTTTAATAATAATTATTAGCATTGTTTTGAACAAAACTTGTACATGCCCTATAGCAGACCTGGGCAAATTACAGGGATGCACTCGACCTGCCCCCTCGGCCAAATTAGGCCGAAATACCTAAATCACCGAAACAACACGGCAGAAACACAATTGTAATGACGCAATAAAAAAGCACAGCCAGCACTGGATCAGGATATCTGGATAAGAGCAACATGTCTGCGGTGTGCGGATAGCGATTTGCAAAAAATGAGAAGAAGTAAAGTCAATCCGAGCATGCGCACTCCGTCTGTTGAGGACATTTTTGAAAAGGCAGGAAACTTTTCCAGTGATGGTGCCGAGGCAAAAAGCATAACACAAAAAATGATGGAATTCATTGCCTTAGATCAGTGTCAATACTGTCAATACTATGAATGGTAACAAATAAATAACAATATATAATAATAAATAAATAACTTTTGTAATTTATTTATTCTTTGAATTGCAATGCATCGATTTTAGTGAGGTTAGTACACACTCATAGCCATAAATGCAATGGTTCTAATAATTGACAATCTTTTCTTTCGGTTTTGGCCTTGGTTTCCTCATTTTTGGTTTTTGGTTTTGGCCAAGAATTTTCATTTCGGTGCATCCCTAAAATATTATCGTTGGTGTGGGCCTCTGACACATTTCGCGTTTCTAATGTGGCCCCTTGCAAAAATTAATTGCCCACCCCTGATATAGACAGTTGTCGAAGCCTGGTAAATAAAAACATGAAGTATCTTTAAGGTGAAAAAACAGAACTTTGTCAGACAATCTACAAACAGTGACTTCACTGTCTGTACCTGAACTGGAGTGTCTTTATAAAGTGTGTGTATGTGCGTGCGTGCGTGCATGTGTGTGTGTGTGTGTGTGTGTGTGTGTGTGTGTGTGTGTGTGTGTGTGTGTGTGTGTGTGTGTGTGTGTGTGTGCGCGTGTGTGTGTGTGTAAAATTGAGCACACCAGTACAGCAAGACAGTAACTATAGTTTTTACAGTGTATTTAAAGTGAGTGCAAATAATAATTGCAGTAAGGCAGTGCAATGATCTTCCAATTTCCAAGATGTAGGGTTGCAATATAGTGGTCCTTGTTGATTGTATTAATGTAACAGATATAAAAATACACAGTGTGGGTTTACATTATTGTAATGTTAGTGTTTATGGAAGCAGGTCAGAGATACAGGTGAGTCTTTTGTATTACTGATGAGTTCAGTTACGGTATCAGTAACTTGGTGACTGAGAGTGTGACAGTGTGTGTGAATTGTAGTCAATGGTTACCATTTTTTTGGGAAATGGAGTTGTTGGCCAGCTGTGACTTGGCAGACCTTCTTGTACTTAATGTTCATCTTTACATTAACCTAAAAAAAAATCTTCTGATCATCTACTATTGTTAATAATTAATAATAATAATAATAATAATAATAATAATAATAATAATAATAATAATAATAATAATAAAAATTAATAAAAAATAGCCACCAGAAATACCATAAAAACTATTAAGAATTCCAGGAGCACAAATTAGACATTGCAATTTAAAAAACAAAGTAATGAAGTATGAAACAAGCTTTTAACTAGAGCTGGTCTGGAGGAAAACATGATCCCAACAAAAAGCAGACCAGAGCTATGACTAATGACTTCTATCCTACAGCCTGTCATCATAGGCAAGTTTTATGTTCGTTGTGGAAGAAAAATGGTTGTCCTCTTGCTCATGCAGTTTCTCTTCATATTTCTGATCATGGCCTGCATCCTTTGCTGCAATTCATCATGTGTTTTAAATGCTTTAAACAGTTCTATTTTAATGACATGTTCTGGGAACAGGAATTAGCCATGCATTTTTTAAATCACATACAGTTTTTTGAGAAAATTAAAAGGCTATATTTTATTATTGAATTGTTCTTCCATAGCAGGGCTTTCGTCTAAACTTCATAAAAGGAAAAGGACAACCATTTCAGTAGAGTTGAATTTCAATGATAAAACCCAGATCTGTATTAAATACAAACAAGCCATTTTGTGCAGTGAAATACTGCATGAAGAGATAATGTCATAGTGTATAGATATAGAGTGTATTTATCCTGTTCTTTTAACTTTAGTGTGTTACTCATTCATAGCCGATTCTTAAAAGACCAGGAATATCTACTTTTTAGTATTCAGCATCTACAGTGATTCAACAAATACAAATCAAAATATTAGTTTGTACCCGATCTCATCCTTTATTAACTCCACCTGAGTGTAAGACTAGTCGACTAATTTGGATAATGATAAAACTTTCACACATAACTTTTAAGGCTGAGCATCAAACATCACCCTATCAGTTTTAATGAATAGATAGTCCATTGCATGATCATATTTACCTACTAATTACCAAGTGTGATGATAATCTGTGAACATGATAAAGTAAAAAAAATATTTTGGGAAAATAAAAAAGGTCATTAAAATAAATAAAAAAACCCAGATATAGCTATCTTTAGCTAAATAAATTACTCAGTAGGGCAGATGAACCTACAGCCAAGAACATTACAGACTCACTATGTTCTTTCTTGCAGGCCATTATTTACTGATATTATGATGCTTCTTTGGTCATTAACTCATCCAATGTACATCACCATGACACCAACAAAACACACATGTACTTATGTGATGGGACCAGAATGTTCCTGATACTTTGTCCAGGATTTTTCCTTCTCTAACAAGTACTGCATAACTCTAACAGCACCAACAGCATTTCCAACAAAGACCTCTTAGCCAGTATGAGTCATTAAGATGGTGGGACGGGTCACATCATCTCCTTTAGGATTTAAATGCAAAAAACAAAAAGACAAATAAAGTAATTTTCTCCATACACATATAGAGAATGAATCATGATGGGTACCAGCTAACAAATCGAATAATCACATTCATATCCCTGCGATCTCCCAGATAAAGGCTAGCTTTAAAGTAGCCATCGGTTTAATGTTTAACAGTTCATGAATGACTCATAATTTTGTCTGAATTTAGTTACTTGGTGTTTGGTAATGAAGGGCTACTTTGCATCAGCAACACTGACTTAATGACAAAAAAAGTCATTCATAAGAAGACTAATTGCATCTGTCTTCATAGCAACTAGTTTCTAACTAATTAATCAATTGATTGTTAATCATAAATATAATAATATATGATGTGGTGTTCATGTCAGCTACTTTTATCATGGTAAAATATTCAGCATATTTACAAATCACTAGACATATTTGAAAGCTGGCAGCCTGCACATTTCTTACCTTGACCACCTTTTTCCATATGGATACATTTTCTGTTCTGATCTCAACAAGTTTGGGGAAAATACTGAGTAAGCACCAGTCAGAGGCCCCATTTTTATTATGTCATCATTTAGACTTCTTACAAAGTATTTTTTTACAGTATTTTCAAAACTAAAATAAAAAAATGTAAAAACACTAAAGTATTTAAATATGAAGCCATTTTCATCAACCCTATTAAATTCAAATGACAAAATTGTATTTTATGTTTAAAATACTTATTTAAAATACTTGTATCATTAATACTGAATCTATTCAACATACAAACTGCAGCAGCTGCTAGAGGACAGAAGAGATGTTTAAAAATTAACATGCTTCATGTGATTCTGCACAATATGTGGCTTTATTGGAACATGTTTGAATCTTGAAAGCCAATGTTCGCTACATAGTTTGCAGGTGAGGACAATTTCATCCACCTTTCTCAGAGTCAAATATATATTTGGAATAAGCACATGTATAACCAGTTATACAATGCCTGTTTAGTATATACCAGTGGTGGGCCGTCACAACCGGCAAGGCCTTTTCTGCTGGCCTAAACACTATCAGAAGCACTGACCTTCATTTACAACCTAAATTCTAATATTTTTTCCATGAAATTGTATTAATTTATTCCCAAAAGTTTATCCTCTTTATTTCGTAGCGTTTCTCTTGGCTGCACTGTTTCCAGTGTTAGATGTTAGATTTTTTGTCCAATCAGATTTCAGCCTCTATGTGCTGTCATGTCAGTCTAATTTGCCCAGGGACTATATTCGCAGTGGGTCTGTTTCTTTAACCAATCAGATTTCGAATTCGCCTTAAGAAATAGCCTCAGCATTTTTCCGTCCTTTGATTGGTTGGTCAGAGGGAAACGGTTACAGCTAAGTTCGACTAGCAAAACACTTCTGTAACGATCTGCACACTTTAATAAACTTAAGTTAGATTTTTTATGGCCTTAATGTCTGACGGAGGAAGAGAAATCGATTTGGTCTTGGACATACTTAAAAATGTATTTTCATGGCAGACTTTTTTCAGAAAAGCTAGACATTATGAGGAGAGGTCGGCCAACCGCAAAGCTAGCTAGCTCTCTCTCTGTAATGCCGCACGTTGTTATATTGCGTTTTTGTAGAGTATTAATGGTTTCTATAATTGCAATGTAATAGTGGTGGTATTAAGAGGTGGATTAAGTCGGGTAAGTCCCCACTGAAGGTCTAGGTACCAAATGCACGGCCTGCCACTGGTATATATATTATATCTTTTACATCTTCGGTGACCCTAAATCTAAATAAATGTACTATGCAAAAAAAGACATTAACATCTTATATGTCGTCTTGAAGTTCCAGATGTACACAAAGTTGTCTTTTGACCAGAGGATGAATAATGGTTTGGATGAACAGGTAGATAGATTGGTCATGCTCCCTGATAAATAGATTAATAAAAAAGTCTACAGTCAAGTCTAATTCTAAATCTTAGTTGATTCCAAAAAAAACATGATTCGCACACATGTGCATTTAGTGTCATTGTGCAGAATCAAGTCCAAATCTTTTGATTCAATTTCCACTTTTCTACATTGTGGTCAGGGAGCTCTCCTTCTTTCTTCTCCACTGTTGAACGCTCATTTTCCACCAAGGATTCAGATGACTGTGAGACTTAATGGTTTTTCGTTAAACTTGTTACTCTTTCTATAGTTATAGTTAAGTTTGATAGTCTGGGCAGTTCACAGAGCATGGAACGAGGAGGAAACACATTAACAGCTCATGACTATGGTTACTCCCTCAGACTGAAGGGGTGATGAGCAGAAACTTTGGTGGACAGTAAATCTTTAGCCCTTGAGTAGAAGATGGCAAGTTATATAAAGGTGCTTATTGCTTATATTGCACTCTGTGACTTTGTTGAAAGGTCTTAGCAAGCATGCACATGCACACAAAAAAGGATTGATATAACAACAATAACAATATTAATAAGAATAAGAATAGTAACAATTTTAATCTAATTTACACTACTTACAAGAACAAGTGTGGGTGACTGTTGTAGGTGCGGTTTACAAAGCCTGGAGAGCAGCTTTATTTCTATTATTATCAATAATTATTAATATTATTAATTTATAAATATGAACTTTTATTATTTCTCCATTGAATTAGAAAGAAGTTTTCTTTTTAATACAAGCAGCCATGTCTCAGAGAGGTTTGCTCTCTCATGATCAGTATCAAATTCTACATAATGAGTCACATGTATCGACTCCGCAAAATAATCAAAATTAGTTCCTGTTAATTTGCGCATAAACTTCTAAAGAAATTAGTTATCAAACATATTTAGTTATGCTTTGTTTAATCATTTGCAGTATATTTCATTTTGCACAACCAGACAGCCAAGACTTTTTGTCATACAATGACCTTTAAAATGTTCCATTCAATGGCAATTATAATATTCTTTTTGTTATACAGTTTTTAAATCTACTATGTAAGCCATTTGATAGACTTTTGGTTGATCGGTATAGCATTTTCAGTCGATGACAGCAAACCCTGGTGGTTGCCACAGAAGCTAGAAGGAGGTGGTAGACTTCCCAGAAGTTGTTTGGGGTGGGCTGAATGCTGGCTGAAATAAAATAAAAATGCACCAATTCCAGCAAAATTTTGTAAAAAAAAAAAAAAAAAAAAAAAAAAAAGGTATACTGATCAGGATTGATTAGGAGATGATTAGATTTTTCAGTAACATAAGACGAATGATATGACTCAAAGAAAAGAAAAATAATGCTATACAATGTTTAGCCAGTATATAAAAAAATATGTAACATTATAGGAATCATAATAAAAGCATAAAAAAACGTATATATAGTCATATCTTGATTAGTACTTGGAATCATATAAGAAATCATCATAAAAAGAAATCATAAAACCAAAAAAGCAATAATCATTGATGTCATGTTAGGAATTATACTGTGAATCATACAAGAATAATATTTGGATTATATGATTATATAATATTTAATATATACATATAGATTATATTTCGCCTATATGCTATAAAACTAAAAATCACAGTGTGCATCATAATGGCATCACTTTTGTAAAGTAAATATTTGTATTTTTCAAATTAGAGCATAAATCTACAGGCAATAAGGAAGCCATTAACAGCATCATTCTAAGTTGCATTGGGTATGTGTGTATAATTTATTATGTGTGTGCACAGGAACATTAATAGAGTTTGTGAAAATTGTAAGTCAACCAACAGCTTACAGATAAACAACAAACCACATTACATGTTGCATCTGAGCATCTGTATGCTTTCTGGTGATTGAGAAAAATCTATTGAACAAATCAGAAACTTCATTGTGTTTTGAATTCTAAGAGGTGGGGATAGCCTTATTATAGGAGTGACTCATGTAATCCCAAAAGTAACTGGCTTTCCTAATTGTTCATTCCAAATGTAATTAAAAAAAAATTGCTTCTGATTTTTTATTCAAATAAATATTTCTTCAAATAATATAAAACATTAAAATGGCATGTACATTTTTTTACCCCTAAAAAAGAAATAAATAATTACAGTGATGTTCCAAGCTAATTGTTTTCTTTATTTAGCATCATGTTTTTAATCTTATAATCATTTATTCTGAATATTTAAATGTTGAAAAGAAGTGACTGCTGTTTGGAATCATTGTGTACATCACATTGTACATAGACCAGAGAATGCAAAGCGAGTTGTTGTCAAGAGGCCAGAAAAAAAAATCAACAAGTATGTTAAAGATAAGGGCTATACAGTCAGACTAGCCTCAAGCAGCTTAATGCTCCTGTGGCAATAATTGCAAATATTATTAAAATGTTTAAGGCCCATGTACCTGTAGCCAACCTTCCTGAACACAACTACAAAATAAAAATCTACTCCAGACAGAATAGTAAGGTAATGTGAATGGTGGAAAAGAGCCAAGGAAAATGTCCAAAGAGATACAGGTACAAGTTGGAATCAAAGATCAAGATAATCCTTGATCTGAAACCTGAGACAGCTGGAGCATTTTGCTCATAAACAGTAGGCCAAACTACCTGTTGACACAAGTCTCATATCTTATTATTTAAAATGTTATGCTGTATTAAAATTTTCAATCTTTATTTTATTAAATGTGGAATGAATACTGATGGACAGCAATCACTTTTAAATGTTTCATGTTATTTCTGAGAAAATAGTGATCTGATGGACCGACTGATAGACTTACAAACCATTGTTGAGCAATTTTGGATCAAAGTAAACATAAATGCTTTTTGGTTTGTACATGGTGACCATTGTGATAAGTCTTCAGGATTCTTAATAGGATTCCAGCCCAAGAAAACATTTAGAAAGTAAGGAATGAAAATTTAATATATATGATAATACAAAGTAGACTTCATGTAGTATGTTCAGCTGCCTTTGGTTTTTAAAATGATATTAGAACCACAAGAGAGAAAGAGCAATTTATTTTGTATCTTATCTGAAGTGAAAATGTGTAAAAATGTGGCACTGAGTTTTATAGAAATGGCATTCGTATACCATGCATTTAAATGCAATAAGCTGTATTCTTATGTGATTTTTTTTATTTTTACAGTGCATAATGGAAAGATGACCTACAATGATCCAGTATCAGGCATACAAGAGCAACAATTTGTTAAAGATTCGACAAATATTGGAGAAGAGGCAAAAATGGCAGATAGATATGATATTTTTTGCATGCTATTGTAACTTTTGATCAGCTGGTGGAACTGCTATAAAAATCTGTTGCTTAAACTGTAATCATGGTCTTTAAAGTGCCAAGTGGTGCAAAGTCATTACTTAAATATCGCTTTACTTCCTGTTTGGAGGCTTAGTTGACCCATTACAGGCAAAAAAAAACTAAAAAACTAAGCAAACAAATTCCAAGATTGGGGTAAATTGACAAGAGCATTGAAAACACTTTGCCCAAATTTGATCAGAATGTTTGTTAAACCCTCTCCCTCTGTGTCAAACCTTTTCCATAGACACCCTAGCCAGAGGAAGAAAAATAAGAAGTTAAAATAACAATAGGATGCTTACGTACCTTTGATGTATGGTGCCCTAATAAGAAGATATGGACATTTTGAAAATTTATTTTCAGTTTTTAAATATTCAGCATACAGCACTGGCTCTTCAAGCAAACATGTATGCTATGTTCATTATACTGACATAATAAAATCTACAGACAGCTCAGCTTCAAAACCTTCACCAGTATTTAATAAGAATGAAAATGTAATGTGTTTGTTCAGTTGTGATAAGTTAAAAAGATTTTAAATAATAACACATGAAAGACATGTTAAATATGACAAGCTCAACCGAACTGATATTAAAGGCTACATTATACTGAAGTATGTGGCATATATGCCACAAAAAATGTAAATGCTTAACCAAGAACATGATCTATCTTCCAAGCTATTATTTTGCCATTCTACATGCAGTCTGTTCATGCAAAACCAATATCATAACAGTTTGAAACAATATCATGACTGTCTTCCATTTGTGACGCTCTATAAGGTTAATGAAAATATTTGCATAGTAATATACTATTGAAGTCTGTATGGAGACATGAAATCTCTCAGCTAATGACAAGGGCATATCCAGAGTTGGCCACTTAATTTTGAAAAGTGAGTTCCTTGAAAATGATTAACAGTATTTACAGAAGCATTTGTAATTCAGAGTCAGCTTAGGCAAGTACTTGACTTTTACCAATACGGTTAATAAAGAGGCCTTTTCTGCCTCTAGGTGTTAGTAACACTTTATTTGGATAGTTCTTTATACAAGAGAGATACTTGTAGAGAGATATACAGGCTGGTCCTGCACTCTGATCCCAACTTCATAAGCTGTTATATTCAAAGAAAATAATTTTATTGTGTACATGTAACAAAAAATAAAAAATAAAAATAATGGTGATGCTCCACCATATGTGCAATGCAGGAATAGTGAAGTACAATCTGCTGTAACCTAATATGAAGGGCAAAATTCTTCAAAATCTTACATCCTTTTTTTAATTTATATATATATATATATATATATATATATATATATATATATATATATATATATATATATATATATATATATATATAAATTTTAATATCTTAGATATGGTTAACAAAGAGAAAACTTAAAGCCAAACAAAGGCTACTAATGAACAAATTACTTATTACTGCCAACTTATCCTCTTGTGGCCAATCTACCAGCGTCTAATCCCTAGAATACTCCTAATGTGACAGACAAATGGAATTGAAATATGTAACAATTCAGACAAAAAAGCTACTACAGTTTGGCTTAACTGGAGTCTGATTGTCCTTCCCATAATGGCTGTAGGCTACTATAATTTGCTGATTTCTTCATCATTTTCACCACTCTCGTCATTCACATCTCCATCACATATACATGGTTTGTCAGAAAACCTGTTTTTTTCCTCTGTCTTTTTGTCCACTTGTTTTGTTTCATCACTTCTTTCATCAATTTCAGTTTCATTGGCCTTGTTCACATTCGGTAACTCAGAGGTATTGCCGTTCTTCTTATTCTCCCCTGGTTCCTCTGTATCTGACTCTCCAACCTCTTCACACACTGAATAAATCCTACCTGGATCATTTGTCCCCCTATGTCGGATTTGGTGATACAATCCGGAGAAATCACATGTCCTGTGGCATGAAGTAATTTCTGATGCAGTAGGGACAGACCCGTTAGCCAGGCAGTGTTCTGTATTCTTTGAATTTGCTTTTGAATGTTGTTGAAGAATAGAGGCAGTGACACTAAAAAGTTTAGGCTTGTTTTTTGGTTTTTCTCGAATTGAAGCTTTTGAAGACTTCATGGGATGGTCAGAATAGGCCATATTTGAGGCCCCTGTACTTCCTTTAGACGGCTGTAGTCCTGGTTTATTTCCTTTCATCATTCCTAAAACTTCATACCGGAAACTAGAAATGTCCTGTTTTAGCTCCTGAAAAACATAAGACATGGTTTATTCCATTATTGCCACACCTTTGTAGCTGATATAAGAGGATTTAATTACCTTGAAATTCTCTTCTGTAAGACCTTCTTCTGTCTTGGCATCCCTAATCATTGCAGCCACATATCGCTTTACCAGGTTTCGCAGAACCTCCTGCAAAAATTTGAAACAAGACAGAAAAGGCCGATAGCCAACAATATAAGCTCAGACTGTCAGAGTTCTGATTCATATGCCTGGCATAACAAAGCATTAAACGCATCTGTAATACCAAGATTAGAAACGCAGTGGAAATGGCCTAAGTTTGATTTAAGGCCTTATAACTGAAAGGTGAATATATTCACATCTGTAGAGTTGATATACAGGACAGCACAAAGGCAGACAGGAATAATGGGTATTGGCTTCAGAAAATAAATCATTACCTGATACTGGTGATTGATGTGGACATTCCTTGCAGCTCTCCTCTGTAAGAAGGATGGAAATGACTTGACTATTGACTTGAAACCACAGTATCACAGAAGTGGGTTTGCTTTGTGTTAAGGCAATGAGGCTCCGAGCATTGATGTTATTGCAAAAGAGTCATGCACATTGACATGTAACAATAATAATGTATTGTATTTATATTCTATTATCAATTATATAGTATGATAACCTGTAACTTCATCAAAATATAAGAGATAAAAGTTTAAGTCTTACACTAAGTGTGCCAAAAGTCTCAGTTCTTTCGGATCCCATCTGCTTGCAAATTTGATGCCTGATCCACTTTATCAGGTACCATGCAGACTTTGGGCTAGGGATTATATTAAATGGAGTAGGCAAAGTGCCTCCCTCTTCAAAGTAGCTCATCCACAATTTAGTTCGAGCAAACTTCCACTCAATGTCAGCATGATCCTATAAAGCAGTAAAAACAGCAAAATTATGGAAGTAACATAAAAAACTTAAATATTCAGCATATTAACATTAGCACAGTTCAGTACTGCAATAATGTTTGTATAAATGATCTAACATCTACTGTCTCCTGATAAAGTGGCCATGTACAAGCAGGTTTTTATCCAACACAGGTGCTTTACTATTAAGCTGGGAAGTGCAGAGTGTGTGTGGAGGCGGGGTTGTGGTCAACTGTTTGTGAATGGAGGGAGTAGCCAGGAAAAGTAAGTGGTAAGGACCTACACCTTTCCTAGTAAGTGTAATGTGTTTCATTCAGTGGAAGAAAGGACAAAGGGGGGTGAGACAAGCAATGTAAGCAAGAGATCTGAACTGCAAAGAGCCTTCTGTGTGTATACATGTGATCTATGTCATAAAAAAAATAGCAAAAAAATAGAAAGAAAATAATGACCGCAAATAAAGAGCCCCTTTGGTGTTGTCCCGAGCCTGCATGTCACACCAAGATTTCCATATCAAGGTCTGAGTTATAATATAAATATACATGTCCTACACTGCATAATTACCAACTATAAATGCAATTTGCTTGTCATTTGGATTTCCCAGAAGCAGTGATTATAAAGATTCATAATATCAAACTTGGCCATGGGGAGAGAGAAAAGACTAGATTCTAGGCCTTTCTGTGTAGAATGAAAAAGGAGCTCTCTTGTAGGTAGTCTTTTTGTAGTGACAGGTTGCATCGGATCAGACTGTAAATGGTGGCTGTGAATGGTTGATGGACATAAAGTACTTTGAAGGTCAACCTGAGGCAAACCAGTTCAGTGCATCATTCAGGGATCTGAAATGTCATATAATATACTAAAAAACTCACTTTAATTGTACAGTGTCATAAGCATTGCAGTTATAAAAGGCATAGTAGTGTCAAGACAGAATGCCAGTAGGATTGTTTGCTGTGCACATTGTTTGCTGTGTTGCTGTGCACAGTTTCTATGACTAAGAAGAGAAGGGGAATGACTTGAGCAAAATTCAGCATCAGCCATCCCACCAACCTAATTGTGTAGGTCCCTCTCTGTCAAAAATGAGCATGATCAACCAAGGCATGGACTTTATTGTGGTAAATGGCAAAAAGACATAAGCAGCAGATTCTTTAGTCATGTATTTTGAAAGATGGGGGTGACACTTTCAGTACTTCAGTACTAAAATCCAGATCAGGTCTAAGGACTGGTTTGTCACAATAGATCTAAAGGATACATACTTTCATGTATCCATCCTTTCAGCTCACATGAAGTTCCTGAGGTTTGCTTTCAGGGCTGAAACTTACCAACACCGGGTCCTTACGTTCGGCCTTGCCCTCTCACCCCGCACCTTCACAAAGTGTGTGGATGCGGCATTCATCCCGCTAAGACTTCGGGGCATCTGCATTTTAAATTATATTGATGATTGGTTGATATTGGCTCAATAGGAGCAGCTGGCGGTCCGGCATCCAGATGTCGTTCTTGGAGGTGGGAGCTGGGGTTAAGGCTGAACGCCATAAAGAGTGTGCTTTCTCCATCACAGAGAACCACCTATTTAGGCATAGTACAGGATTCCTAATGGTGTTGAATCCATCCATGCGACCATCAAGAAAGTAAATGAAGGCCAGCCACTCACTGTAAACAGTTTCAAACACTGCTGGGTCTGATGGCAGCAGCGCCAATGTGGTTCCACTTGGGCTAATGTACATGAGACCCCTCTCTGTACAAGCTGGCACGTCAGAGCGTATATCCCATGCCACTTAAACGAGGGAGCAGACGTCCTCTCGAGACAAGGGCCAAGGCCCTTGGAATGGCGACTCCACCAGGATGTACGCCTTTCCCCCTGTCGCCCCACAGTGCACAGGCAGGCATGGTTTTTTTTACCTTACTGGGAGAATCCTCTCAGGAGGGATCTTCTCTGTTAGGGGGCACAGTAATTCACAGTAATTTTCTCTGTCAGGAGGCAGGTGGCACAGTAATTCACCCCCGCCCAGAGCTGTGGAGGCTATGGCTGTGGCCCCTAAGGGGGCACAGCTCCTAGCCTCTGGTGTCTCCACCAAGGTCTCCCAGGCCTTCAATCCAGATCTCCCATCGCGAGGAGGACGTGTGCTGTGAGGTTGCGCCTGTTTACGGCATGGTGCAAACAACACCGCTTAGATCCAGTTAACTGCCTGGTCGGCCCAGTGCTGGAATTCCTTCAAGAACAGTTCGCCAAAGGGTTGACTTCTTCCACCCTGAAGGTTTACGTGCCTGCCATTGCAGCCTGTCATGACCCCCATTGTGGGGCAGTCGCTGGGTAATAACCCGTTGGTGAACTGCTTTCTCCGTGGTACCCAGAGGCTGAGGCCTCGGTACGATCTAGAGTACCCCCATGCTCCAGGCATTCTTCCCTCCTCCTTTTCAGGCCCTAGACCAGAAGAAGCTTAACCGACTGTGTCCAGTGCGAGCACTAGACATATACGTTTACAAAACGAAACTGTGGAGGAAGCCGGAGCAGCTGTTCGTCTGCACTAGAAGGAGAGGTCTCCCTGCGAACAAGCAGACGCCCAGCCTCCAAGGCTTTGTCCTCTGAAGTTTTCCTCCAAGACATCTGCAATGCTGTGGGCTGGTCCACCCAGCTGACCTTTGTCAGGTTTTATAGCCTTAACCTTAGTGCCACTCCTGGCTCCTCTATCCTTCAGCCTAGCTGTGCCCATCCACACTAGGCAGGGATTGGTCAGTCAGGCGTTATTAGACTCTTGTTCCCAAAGTGTTGTTAACGCAGCTAAAGAGTTCCTTAAGGGGAACGTCTCCAGGTTATGTATGTAAACATGGTTCCCTGAGGGAACAAGAAGCTGCATGCCACACTGCCTGTATCCCTGCAGTGCTTCCTTTACTTTTCAATAGCTAGTGCTGGTTTCAATCCATAGGTTTTTAATAGCTTGGTCATGACATCACCCCGCCAGTGACGCCGCGCTTTGCATTGGACTGATTACACATTACACATGATTTAGAGCATGGACAATGCGGGAGCATTCCCCTTGTTCCCATGGGGAACCATGGTTACCTACGTAACCTGGAGACGATTTTCCAGCACATATCACAGATGCTTGTTTGCATTGAGAAATCTTTAGGCCAAGCAATTATCTACAACTCTTTGCCATGGTCGTTTATTCTTGAACTGGTATAATTTTTGCAGTGTGGCAGGGCATTCTGCTAAAGAAGGCTACTGCCTTTGTGGGTGATTTGTTATTTGACAGGGGTCACCATAGTTACTTCAATGCACTCAGTGTCCTAACACCTTTGTTTTAAAGTCATCATTAACTTTTTTAACAATTTATGCTACAGTAGCTCTTCTGTGTAATCAAACCAGATAGGCTAGCTTTTGCTCCCTGTGACTATCAGTGAGCCTTAAGTAGCTGTGAGCTGGTTCTTCTTTCGACCACTTTTGGTTGGTACTAAACAAAAAAACCTGCTGTTTTGTGTCATCTGAAACAGTTTTATTGACATTTATTGTCTTATAATAATTTTATTAGTAGTAGTGTTATTAATATTATAATTACTTGCTAAAGCTTAATTGAAACTGACTTCTGCTATCATCTCTTATGCGTCTAGTTTCAGAGGAAGAAATTGATCTCAACACATTTGCACCGAATAATAGGGGAGCAGCAGCTTTAAATCCAGCTGTGATCTTATTCTACTTGTGTAATAAAAAAGAGTTGATGATGTTCTGTATGTAATGACACATCAAGGTTCTGGTTCATATTTAATAGGCACAAGTCAGTTCTTTGTTTTTATTTGAACTGGATAAAATAAGTGCCCTATTCATAATGACATGGGGTGACATAAATAGTGCACATCCACAAAATTAGACCAAAGGAAATTGGACAAGATTTTCGAATCATTGTTTCAGGACAACAATCTGGCTTTTGAATGCTCTAAAATAACATCTCAGTGGGTGGTAATGTTAGTGCAACCAAAGTGGGTTTGAAAACCCCACTCTGGCAGCAGATTGTTTTTACAACCCCTGTTGTGCAACTTCAGCCATGTCAATGCAGATGCATTCCTTTCTGACCATGAACACAGGAATAAAAGTGGCACATATCCAAAATCATTTGCAACATGCAGTGTTGCAACAATACATAACAAGAAAGTACAGGTATACATGTGTCTGCATGAATATAGTCATATGTCTGACACCCCAGGCATAAAAAAATATATACGCCTCACCGCAATATGCTGATAGGAGTTGTTCATCATGGCAATCAGCATGTTGAGAAGCACTACCAGAGAAATAATGTTATAGGTTCCAAACATGGTGGCTCCAACAAACTCTGTGAACTGATGTCCTGGGTCAACATTGGTCACATATAGACTGATAAGGCCAAATATGGACCAGAACAAAGACTGGAGGGTTTCAAATAACCTGGAATTTTGCAAAAGAAATTGAATCAAAGGAGACGGTTTACTTCTAGCATGGAGCGCAGATTATTTTTTAACACACAGTGAATTGAGACATGCTGTCACTCACGTAGAGAATGCATTATTCTGTTGTACACAGCGAATTCCCTTGCAATTCCCTGTTTTGTTTGAAGCATCAGTCTCATAATAAAAGTATAGCTGGTTGAGGCCATTCGCAAAGGCTAGTAGCACTAGGCAGTAGATAAAGAGGAATTTAAGAATGTCTAATAGCATGCGGCCCAGAGAGATTTGCAGCGGTCCCAGATGGGAGTTAGCTGTAAAAAGTGAGATCAAGCGCAGAGAACTAAAGATGTTGGCAATGGCGAATAGTGCCTCTGCTACCAGTGTAGGATGCCACATCTCCCAATCATTCCTGGGCTTGAAATCACTGTACTGGAAAGAAAAGTAGGAAAACATTAATCCTATGATGGATCTTTTAAACCTTGTATTTCATCTTCAATGTAATAACCAATTTACTATAAATCCAAGGAATAAAGTTTGGTTATACTGCAATTTTCAATTATTTATTTTACCTTTGTGTAAGCTACAATCTTTAGAGAGATTGTCGCTAGATATAGAGAATTCATGACAAAATCCATGAGGTTCCACCAATCGTGTATATAATCTTGAAAGCCGCCATCCCACATCTGTTTGATCTCAGCCCAGATAAAACCTACAAACAATAAAGTTAAAAATGAATATCATTTTTGCAGCTCACAAGATATCATACCCATTTAATGTTTCTAACACTTCATCTGCATTTCTTCCCACTCATGTTAACAGCTTTGTCCATAATGCCACTCTGTGCCAGAAATCTCTAATTTGTTTTGTATTTTGAAGATATATTTAACTAAAGAACTTGGTATGAGTTACCGAGCACCCATGGCAGTATCATCCATTCTACAGTGGTGGGAGCGGGACCCTGCCGATCCGACTCAGTGGTGACAACATGCTGGGAGGCCAGAAGAAGGAGGAAGAGGAAGGTCAGGTAAGAAGCAGTGTGGCAGATGAACTTGATGAAGGGTTTACGGATAAAAAGGCCATAGTGACTCTTGGGAGCTATGAGATAGAAGATGGAGAAGAGAGGGAACAGGAGGCCGATGAAAATACATGTGACGAACTTGCCGGCCCAGTGGCGCCTCCTCCAACCTGGAAACTCATCATACCAGCGGGATGCTAGGAGCTGCTGACAGTTTGGCTGTGCTACAAACTAAGCAAATTACAGAAGAAAGAAAAACATTTTTTTTTTTTTATACATTTACAGTGCAAGTCAAGTTTAATGTGCCTGGACTACATATATATATATATATATACACAGTACAGACCAAAAGTTTGGACACACATGCTCATTCAAAGAGTTTTCTTTATTTTCATGAAAATTGTAGATTCACACTGAAGGCATTAAAACTATGAATTAACACATGTGGAATTATATACATAACAAAAAAGTGAAAATGAAAATATGTTATATTGTAGGTTCTTCAAAGTAGGCATCAAGAGAATGCCAAGAGTGTGCAAAGCAGTAATCTAAGCAAAAGGTGGCTACTTTGAAGAACCTACAATATGACATATTTTCAGTTGTTTCACAATTTTTTGTTATGTATTTAATTCCACAAGTATATTTTTAAAAGGTATTTTCAAATTGTATTTTTTATAGATTTTCTTTTTAGATTAGATTAACTATAGCTACTCATAAAGCAAAGAACTGGACTTCATTGTGGTATTAAATGAGCATTGTGAACAGTCCCTATTCTTTTGAAATATAAGAAAATTAAAAGCACAACGCACAAAGATAATCATATGGGATCAATATTTTCCAAATCTAATTTCTTTGCCATGATTACAGAAAAAAATAATTCCCTGCTTATCACTTTTATCCTGATAAAATTGATCTTCCAATCATTAGACCTTTTGTAGTTTGTGCCATTTATAAAAGCTAAAGCCTGTCTAAGAAAATCCATGCTATGCAAGAAACAAAATGACTCATAGCGACTCCAGCTTGATCAGTCTGTTTTTCATCAGATGGCATAAAAATCAAATTGCTGGATCAGCTTTCTACATGTTTGTGCAGTCATGTGCACAGCACATTAGGCACTGCTGATATGACTAACAATGTCCTGACAAGACATCATACACTCAGACAGTGCTCTTGCAATAACAAGTGCTTGTGCTGTAATTTGTGTGTAAAGAGGACTTCTCAATCAACTTAAATATAAATTATATATATATATATATATATATATATATATATATATATATATATATATATATATATATATATATATATATATATATATAAAAAAATAGAAAGGCTTTGGACTGTCTTTATTGAAATATTACAGATATCATTGTTGTTAGATCTTCATGCAATGGAAAAATCAGTGCTCTGAATGATGTAATGGAATTTGTGATCTGTGTCATGTTAGTCAGCTTCTCCCACGGTTGCATGGAAAGCAATTGTAAAACTGTAATGTTTACTATTACTATTGACAAGAATAACATCCTTGACAGATTGCAGGAAAGCATGTTTGTTATATTATCTTTGCAAGGTATATCCTCTGAAATGAATGATTGTGCATATTTTATATTATTACATATTACATATACATATTTTATATTATTACATATTTTTTAAAACAAAAAAACATTCTTTCCTTAAGGATGTCAGCTAGGGAATGTTCACTGTTCACACACAAACACACCCCCTCTCTTTCTTTGCACTTTTGTTGGCTCATCTCTTTATTCCTTTGCAAATCTTGTCTTTTTATTCTTATTGCTGATGAGTCGTTTACATATAATAGCATGTTCTCTATATTTCTGCTCATGAAGTCTTATTTAAACAGTTGGATGCCTTCATTCCTCTCTTATAGAATCTGTGTAATGTTATTGACGATTGTTTGCGAGTTTTTCTTCACAGCTCTCACAATGTGTCTGTCATCATCGCTTGCTATTTTCCATTGCTGACCTTTTCCATGTCTGGTTGTTAGTACACCAATTCTTTCTTTCAGGATACTGCAAATTAGCTATACATTTTTCCTCTTTTCTAGGCTTCAAAATAGCTTGTTTTTTTTTACGATTGACACCTCGTTGGTCTTCAAGTTGGTTTATCCTTGTTAACAGCAAATTCATTCTTCACAGGTGAAACTTAGTACTAGGAAATAAATTCTGAAATTATTGTCTCATATGCATCTGATCACAAATTTGATTAAATAGGATCTAAAACTAAAAGTAAAGATGCAGCCAATTAAATTGTAATGTACCAATACAGCTGAATTACAGATCCTTTTTTACAAATTTTGCTCTGGCCTTGTGTTTGACTTCTAACACTTTATGTAAGATATTAGGAAAAACATTAGCATTGTAAGGAAATGACAGCTAGATGGAGCATACAAATGACAAATACAGCAACCTCCCAGTGATTCCAACTATGGCCAATATGTTTAATTCTGAGATGCCAGTCATATGCCCATTCAAATACAGTGAAATCTTGTGTATTGCATGTCATAATGGTGAATTTTAAAAAGCCGTTTTGTGAGCGGTAATCTTTCATTCTCTTTAAATCGGCTAAAAAAACGAAACGCCTAACAGACCCTAAAAGATGCACAAGCTTCAATGGCTGTCTGTGAGCTATATGTTGGGGCTATCAGAGTTGATTTTAATAAATGCTGCGCTGTCTGCTGGAAAAGAGTTAATGAATGAACAAACAGCCCAATATTGCAGTGAGATATTTTTCAATTAATTCAATAAAACGCCAAGATGGATAAATAATAGATACTTTGGAAAACGCTCCACTGCCAATGAAATTGAGAAAAGCTGGGGTTCCTGCATAGTCTTAATGCAATTGCCTAGGGACAACACACACACACACATACACACACACACGCACAGACACACACACACACACACACACACACACACACACACACACACACACACACACACACACGCGCACGCGCGCACACACACACACACACACACACACACACACACACACACACACACACACACACACACACACACACACACACACACACACACACAGAGGCGGAATGTTGACACTTAAACTGTGTCAATAAAAATGATAATCTCTAGTTTAGCTTGTCTGAGGTGGGCCTTGAGCTGACAGACTTCCAGGGTTGCCAAAAGAAACTCAACCCAAAAAAGTTCTTATGCTTATGCTTTGATAGGGATCTCCAATAATCATTGTTCCCATGGTAACAGAGATTGTGCACTGATCCTGGGACAGCTTCATTGTTCTCCCTCATCTGATATTAGCATAGCTCAGCATGCCTGACTGCTCTGATAGGGAGTTAATACCGGTCTTATAAGCCTTGGTGAAATTACTGATTATAATGAGCATTTCTACAATTACCTTTTAGCTGAAGGTAATGAAGCAAGTTTATTAAGTTAAGATGAATAGATTGATATGGGTGAGAGCATCTTTATCATATTTATAGAAATATGTTCATTAGTCTTAGAAGCTCTACATCTTATACTGAGTTTAGTGTGTGTGTGTGTGTGTGTGTGTGTGTGTGTGTGTGTGTGTGTGTGTGTGTGTGTGTGTGTGTGTGTGTGTGTGTGGCATAACAGTGATTATATTAACATAATTTTGATTAAGCCCGGCTTCCAATGGGATTTTGGGATTTTTATTTTATTTTATTTTATTTTAAATTATTTTTATTTATTTATTTATTTATTTATTTATTTATTTATTTATTTATTTATTTATTTATTTATTTTTTTAAACCAGGTGAGAATAATGACCATAGAGAAATGAATGATAAAAGTGTAAAAATGTTGTTGAAGTATTTATAATGAGCAGATTAACTACTATGTTTGTGCCATCTTTTAATATGTTTGTGGTTTTTACATTATGTAGTTTTGCTTCACATTTCTTTTAAATCTGTTTAAGGTTATTGCCAAATGTCTTTGACAATGCGAGATCTCAAGGCTGCAGTGTGTTTCTTGTGCACAAGGGGGCAATATAGTTTTATATAGATTCATGTAAAGTAACATTAATGACAGGTTTTATAAACAGAACATTTGAGAGTTGAAAGGAGAATGTATTTGGAAATATAAAGTATGAGATTATAATTCAAACTCAGTTTCCAAAATGCACACTATAAGCAGCTAGGACAACACTGGGTAGTGAAGCCATCCTTTTTTACTCAGGACAGGTGTTTTTAGGCATGACCACTTAAAAGCATGTCATTGAGTAGATAAATTGCTAGAAATTGCTATGAATGAGAGACAGTCAGACATTCAGACATGAGAAGTTGGCAAAAGAGGAGAGCATAAGTACATAACTGAGATTTTTAATGAGCTCAGCCAATCAAACCTATTTTAAGATAATAATATTCTTTATCTTGTTTAATACAGATTGATATATTATATTATATTATACTAATATATATATATATATATATATATATATATATATATATATATATATATATATATATATATATATATATATATATATATATATATATATATATATTATATATTAGTATTATCACCTCCTTCTGATGGTACTTGATGGCCAGTTTGAGCCTGGCAAGATCACTGTTGTTGCCCTCATCCTCCAGCAGATTAATGTCGTCTCTGTAATTGAGTATGAGCTCCAGTTCCCGGGAGCTGCGTGTCTGGTCCAGCAGGTCCTTGGCAAATTGTTTGCACTGGTGCGATAACTCCTCGTATTCTGCCTTAAACTCGTTCTCCACCTTGCTTAGCTCCTGCAGCTCCCAGCTGAGGCGGAAAGCTGTGAGGAATGGGTCCTCACTGGACAAGGCGATCAGTGATGGGCTGGACAGTGCACGGTAAATGTTAAGACGAGAGCGTGAGTGGCGCAGACTATCCACATCAGAGCCAGATACACACTCCACACAGTTGCAGCGCACCTCGTGTGGCTGGGGCACAGAGACGCCCTTTTGCACCAGAAGCTTAATGATCTCATAGTTGTTGGTGTGAGCAGCCAGAATAATCGGTGTTATGTCAGGGGTGAAGTCAGAAAACTGTTTGTCCAGCAGAATAGGAGGCACCTGAAAGATAAAATTGGTATAGTGTTATTTATATTTGGAATGTCAAATTTTAATTTAAAATAAATAAACACTAAACTCTTTGGCTTCCAGATAACCCCCAAAAAAAGGTTATTTGGTTAGTGCAAATAAGACGAACGTTGTCTTTTGTATAAAAATGATCTAGCCTGACAAAAAAACTGCATTACAGAGTGAACAGGAGGTTCATTATTTCTAAACATGAATCATCATTATATTATATATTAGATATATTTTTTTGCAAAACCACTTTTGGTTTTAGTGAAAAAAAAACAACTTTGCAACAAGTGCCTCAAAATAATGTAAAATGGTCTAAAATGCAATTGCATCTGTACACTAAGTGGCAACCTTGGTGTATAGTAAGTGAAGACAAAGTATGGTATGGTAAAGTATGTGAAGGCACATCACATCATTGGTAAGAAACCCTGCTGTGTTTAATTGCCTGAGATTTTACATCCGGAGGTGTCAGAAACGGATTGCATGTGTGAAGCCGTTGTGCCAGGCTGTGTGTCAGAGCTATTTCAGTATTTACCTTGCAAGCCTTCTATAATCAGACAACAGCAAGACAACCAAAATCTAGCAGTATAGCAAAGTATCACAGAGCTGGAAGAAGCAACATCCAGATGGAAAAGTTACTTTGTGTCAGGTTCTTTTTGCGAAACACATGCCAAATGTGTTACTGATGAAATATAGAATTCCAATCATTACAAAAGAAATGGAGCAAACAATATGTTCACCTCCAGTTACATAAAAAATAAAATTGGTACATTAGGGGTCATATATGTTAGGGCTGTCAATCTAAATATTACATCTAAATCGCATGATTGTCATAAATTGTCATAACTTAATCGCACATTTTTATCTTGTACTTTAAATGCTTACTTTTTAAACTTTTTAATAATTTAGTCAACATGGACATGGACTAAATATGGATGCTTTATGAAAATGTATGTGTATTATTAGTAAAACCAAACCAAAAGACAAAATCTTCTTTTAAATGTTTAAAAGTAATTACGGTGTTTTAAATTACGTAAAAATAATCCGGACAACAGAACAGAACTTTGGTGTCTGCTATGTTTCTGCACGGATAGTTTTAATTGCTGGATGTATGCAATATATATATATATATATATATATATATATATATATATATATATATATATATATATATATATATATATATATATATAATCTAGGGCTGTCAACTGGTGGATGCCATGTTAATCAATTTAAGCAACCTTTCAAGGCTAATGGGATTATTATTAATTAATGAAAAACATTCACTCAAATTAACATCATGTTCCTATTAGAATTTTGAAGAAAAAAATCGTTTATGATATACTGTGCATATCATTAACAAAAAAGAACCTTCAAGTGGAAAGAAGGAACAGAAAGTATTATGTTATTAAAGGCTTTCCACCAAGAGACATCACACAACCTCTTTTGAAACAGACATCATTTTGTCAGTATCTGTAGCTTGTACCTGCATCCCTCCACTGGGCTTCTTGTGGTTGAGCAGTAGCTCCACAGCACCCACCACCTCTTTGCGTATGGCATGAAGTAACGCGTCACCCACATATACGTTAAAACTGAGCAGGAGTTCGATGATCTCCAGGTTCTCATTCTCGATTCCGATAAGCAGGGCTGTGCGGCCAAGTGGATCGATGCAGTTTATGTTGATTTTGAAGTAGATCTCAGCCTCCTCCAGGGCTTGCTTCACACTGGCATAGTCACCCTTCTCTACAGCAGTCAGGTAGGCCTTCTCTAGAGGGGACAGCTCCGACTCGGCCCGCACAATCCGCAGAGGGATGCGGTCTCGATATGAGGAGTTATCAGTACGGCGGTAATAGAGCTGGGACATCGCTGCTAGGCCATGTTACACTAAGGCTGCATAAAAAGGAGCAAGTTTATATGGAAAGGTTTTGAGAGGTTAAAAAAAAGAAGAGACAGGGCATATTAAACCCGACAAGATGTACAATTACATGCAATTTTCACAGTCAGTCTGCTCCGTTTTATCTAATTATGCTGTCTAGTTTAGCCTGATTCTGCTGCTATTGTCTGTATAGTGTGCAATGTGTTCTGTGATTTTATTGTATTGTGCTCCACTTATCCCTCTGCTGAAGTTGCAGTTTTGAACATGACACATTACTTTATTTGTTGCACTGATTGTACTTTGTTTTAACAAATTCATGTGAAGGTATAAGTGTACACGGTGGGTAAGATAAAAACAGACTTGATTTTAGATGCAAATGCAGCAGGACAGCTCAATAGATTGTGGGCATTGAAGGTTGGGATAGTACATTAAAGACGAGCAGCTTTTAGTGTTGTCATTAGCGCTACAATGAACCCATTATGGTTCAGTCTCAGGCTTCAATAACAGACTAATTCATAGAAGAAGCACTTTTCGTGTTTGTGATTTTGTTGTTTTTGGGGGAGGGTTTTGTATTAACATGGAAACATCTTCCACAAAATGTGGGGCATGACTCACAAAAGTACACTGCTTTAGATACTATTTTTAATCATGCACACAAAGGTTATTATGCCCAATAATTGCCTAGTCAATCAGACAAAGAATTTTATTTTAATTATAAAATTACAGTTCAAAAGTTTATTATAATAAATATATAATCACTTACCAGTCTATTTTTATTTTTTAACCTCTTATTTGAACTAATTTATTAATGAGTATGTTTATTTATTAGTCTATGTCCTATCCACCTGATGTTCCTTTTTCCTTACTGGGATGACTTTCATGGTGGTAGCAATGTTCATTTCATACTTAATTACACAAGTACAATATTTGACCCTAAATGGCTTAGAAGCAATTTACCAAAACAAAACCATGAACACGTGACAGACAGTTAATTTTAAATCATTACAACTACAATGAGAAATAACTGATATAATTGCATCAATTATAGATATTTTGCAAGATAACACTCATCTTATTTAAAAATCTAAACTCTGACTTAAAAAACTGCAGGTTTGTCTAAACTGCCAATAAATGCAGAAGTGGTTCTTATTTTTCCACAAATGCTTCTACTTTTGTTCGCATATTAGCCATACTGAACTTTTGTTTTTATATTCATATATTCATATATGCAATTAGAACAAAATATAGAAGCATTCGACAAATAATCCTGCTCTAGTGCAGGTCTGAGAGCTTCTGTACCCATTAACCAATACATAGAAATGTGCATAGACAAATGGCAAATGCAGTACTGTATATACATACAGAATAAATACATGCATGCATACAAATTAAAATGACCAGACAATTGCCATACAAAAAATACCAATAGCCATTAGAAGAGCTTCAACGTGTCTTGGCATAAATTCTAAATCTCTGAAACTGTACTGAAAGGAAAATAGTATTTTATTTTTTTTTTTTATATTGGGAGTGCAGAGTCATTTCTAAATTTCCCACAAGGGTTCAAGGCCATCGAATATTAAAACATTTTCATACACTTGTGCCCTGTGGTAGGGGACATCCTAAAAGATGTCCCCTAAGAGAAACATTTCAAAATAGGATAAAGATGATTAGTCAGAATAATGTTTTATTCATTTGCAATGAATTGTAGATGCATTCATTTATTTTATATGTTTACTGAATCCAAATATGTGACCATCATGACCATATATTAAGCTATCCCAAACCGTAGTCACAAAGCACAAGAATTGTTTTGAATGGCTTTGTATATTATGCTGTTGTATCAAGATTTCCCTTCACTGGAACAAGGGGCCCCACACTATTCCAGCATGACAATGACCCTGTGAACAAAGTGAAGTCAATAAAAACATGCTTTGTCAAGGCTGGCATGTAAGTGTGAGGTCTGCAGACAGAATTGACCCCAAACCCCACTGAATAGCTTCTGGGTGAATCTGAATGCGGACTATGTGCTTGGCCATTTTGCCTGACATTAGTCACTAATGCATTTAAAGCTGAATGATCAAATCCCTACTGACACGTTCCAATCTTGTAAGAGACTATCTAGAAGAGTGGAGGTTATTAGCTTATTACATCAGCTAAGAGGTGTGGGGCTTCTGTGTGGGGTGGGGGAGAAGTTAAATTCTAAAAGGGATGTTCAAATGCACATATGGGTGTAATTGGTCAGTATGATCCCTGGGTGCAAACTTTGAAATAACAAGATGCGATAAGGTAGAATCTGATTATCCTTTAGGTTCTGTGAATTTAATGGACAGTATGTGAAACATTATTCCAGGAATGAATGCTGAAAAATGTAATAATCCCATTGTTGCTGATTATGAAAAAGACTATATACTAACTAGATGAAATTACCATATCTTTGTTTGTCCCTCAGGATTACACTGTAAGTGTGGTACATCATGTTGCTGTCACACATACTGTCCTTGCCAAACAAGCTGTCATTGATAGGACAGGATTTAAACATATTCTATATAAACGAATGCAGTGCACTGTAATAGTGCTGCTGTCAGAATGTCCAGCACTTGTGCACAATGTTGTTTATATAGCAATTGGGAATGTATGGCATGCTATTAATTAATGAGTGAAATTTTTAGCTGTTGCTTTAAGTATGCAAAAAAGAAAGAATGAAAGAATGAAAACAATAATAAACAGTAAATAAGGAGAGCAGGAGTAACATTTATATGAAGCTTCTAAAGGTCACATTATAATTAATTATTGCAGTTCATTAAAATCGTCAAACAAACAAAGCATTTGTCTTTTTTTTGTGTAAGTTCCCTCTGTAGGAGACTTTGCAGACATGTCTGTAACAGGATATTTGTGTTTCAGCTACTTTAAATGGTACAGCTGATGTTTTATTTGCCTCTCCAGGGGACTGTGCATGCAAAAAATCCTAAAATAAGAAACACAGCACCTTGCACCTTTGGTGTATAATCAGCAGATAACATATATAAATATAGCATGGTTTGGATCATGCGCCTTAGAAACTCTTCCAGAGTTATCTACTGATCTTGGGGGTGTAGGTTTTTTGGTAAAACGATATTTTTTTCGATATTTATTAGGTTAGTTTTGTAGAAAGCATTTCATGCCTGTTGTCGTTTGTGTTTCTCACTGATGCGGGTTTTGGAGGGGAGACACGAGTCAGTACGCACTGCACTGCGCTTTAGCTCGCTGAAGACTTGGTGGTGTTTTTTTACGCTTCCGTGGTTCGTGTCGAAAAAAAAAAAGAAAAAAAAGAAAAGACTTTAGACTATTCATTCATTTACTTTGATTTACATCTACATAGGCAATGCACCATGGAGTCAATGTGCTTTGTTGTTCTTGAGGAGGAAAAAAACGTTACCGCAGAATCTTACCTGGAGGTTTTTAGTCGCTGAGAATAATCCCGGCGCATATAAACTCATCAGCAAAGGCGCACAACAGGTGCTCATAAGTGAAGCACTTCTGGGAACCGCTGGGCAGAGAAAGGAGCGACGAGATGTGGAGAAAGCGATGCACTTCCAAGTCCTGACATCGGGGGAAAAAAGCACCGATGTGCGCCGTCACACCATGTTCATCCAGTGATTACTGCAAATACTGTGCGACAGTCCCACCGTTCTCTCATATCCGTCACTTCAGCAGATTTTTGTTAATAAACGCAATATTTCGAAACTGGAAAATGTTGCAAAAAATAAAGCAGGTAGGGTCCTCAGCATGATATGCAAGCTGTCTTCCTGGTGGTCTGCATGCGTAAACTTCAGTTTAAATCCAGTTTAGTGCGCCTGCACTCAGCTTGGAGTGAGACGCAGAGCTGTGCTCACACATACATACATATACACACACACACACACACACACACACACTCACACACACACACACACACACACACACACACACACACACACACTCTCTCTCTCTCTCTCTCTCTCTTTCTCTCTCTCACTTTTGCTCTCTCTCTATCCAGATACTAGCTCAGTCTTTGAGGATATTACACCAGCCTGACCCTCTATTCCTGTCTATCAAAATAGTTGATAAAAGATTTAACACAGGGAATCCCATACTGTCAGTTACTCATTGCAGCAAAGATTGGGCCTTGAGCATCTTCACTCCGAAGCATGGCTTGCACACATGTCTTGCTTACTCCCACACTCAGGGTAAAAGCAGTGCATCTGTGACCTGATTTTTCTTTTATTTACAAACTGACTGGAGTCTCTCCATCGCCCCAATTTTAGTCACAGCAGCCAGGTCGCAAATGACAAATCAAAGCAACATGCAATGAACGCTTCCTAGGCAAACTAGCAGCTGAGGCACTTAATTATTGATATAGCTTGAGTATTCACGTTTGCTGCCAGTGACAGCAGTTAATCTGTGGCTTAGGATATCTGTCATGGTGTAGACACTGTGTTTTGAAGAGCGGGGCTGATAGAGCAAAGCAAATAGAGCCTTCTATTAGCACAAAGCAATAATCCCATTTATTAGAGAGTAATGGAACACCAATGGAGAAAGCGATGCAAGAAATCCTAGAGAGGCCCCTTGGGATATATAGGATAAGCTATTAGCAGTGCTTCTTCTTTGTTTTGACATCTTCAGTTTGTTTCCTTTTGTGATCAAAAATCAATTTGTTACTGTAGCTATCCACACCCTCTGAAGAGTCAGTATTCTAATCACCAGCAGGGTGGTACAATCTGCAACAGATGTTGATGCTTTCGTACAACCCCTATGTGGTAGCAGGGCGTCTTCTGCTGGAATGATCTGATGTGTTAGTGCTACAAACGGACAGGAATATCAATGCACACGTACATTCATGAGCACACACACACACACACACACACACATACACACACACACACACACACACACACACACACACACACACACACACACACACACACACATACACACACACACACACACACACGCACGCACACACACAGCCAATCAGAAAAATAGCCTGATTGCATATGCTTGAACTCAACCTAGCGATTTGTCCATATACTGCAATCATGCATTAAATTATTCTGAAATGTACAGAGTGTTAGTATTGGTCTGTTAGGCAGGGCCCAGTGAATTACAGGGTGAAGGTGGCAGGGAAGATCTGTGCATGCGTGAAGTAAAATGAGCACATTGAAGAGGTTCCCTGAGGCCACCGTGTCTACTAAATCCCCATTACTATCAGCAACACAGAGAGTTAGGGTAATTAAAATTGATCAGCTCTTATCCTTGGGAGGAGAAACAGCCCGATTCCTGCTTACTGTACTTAGAAGCACTTTAATATTAAAATTAATATAATTAAAGACAAACTAGTAGAAGAGAATAATATAGGAAACAGTATAATGGAAGAAGAGCAGAATATTTAGCATGGATAGAATGGGTTACAAATACAGTAGATTGTAACAAAGTTTAGATGTTTTATCCCTGAGAAACAGTGATTATGGAGCTACACTGATCTGTGACTATATGTATCAGCTTAAAGAGAAACAGGCAAAGTGGTTCACACTGATGAGTTCAAGCAAAATGGAAAAAACATAATTGGCAAGAACATCTACTAGACCACACCAAGTACACCATAAAAAAACCATTGCAGCCTAAAAGAGAAAGTAATAGAATCCGTTATAAGGTTATGGAAATAATTTTCACAAATAGGTTTTGTTAAAGTACAAACAAAACATTACCTCTGTCATAGAAAATATGGAAAAGCTACTTCCCATGGACCAACACATATAAATGATCCTCACTTTGTACTATATCAAAGATTGGCTTAAATTCACAAGATCTGAAACCATGTGTGTGCTCATTTCATTCTTCATTCTTCACACTGAAGATATTACACTAAATGGACAAAAGTATACAGACACCGGTCCATCATATCATTATGTGTGTATTTGCCACAAAGATGGAAGCAAACAATTGCCTGCTAGTACTGTATGTCAGTGCCCAATTTGCACAAAGAAAAGGTATAGGCTTGTTTTTGACAAACACTTGGATGTCATACAGAAAGCTCTGACCTAAACCCCACTGAACACCCTTGGGAGAAAACTAAAACACTGACTCATTCCTAAGTCAACATCATTGAATGACCTTACTAATGCGTTTGTGGCTGGATGAACAAATCCCCTGTGCCACGTTCAAGCAGAATGAAAGCTAGTAGTGTGGCAAAAAGTTCAAATAAACTGCATAATATGCACAGCTTTTTAACAGATTATTCCAAAGGTGCTTTTAAATTTGACCTACACATTGATCTCAGGGGTAATTTCATATCTAGTTTTTTCAAGTGAAGTGCCAAAGCAACAGGTCTATGCCTTTTGATTTGTATCCCAGATATAGATAGAATACTAAATATAATTTTAAAAAAGTTTCGCTATTAAATTATTACTATTATTATTATTAATATTTTAAATAAATATAAGCCCTTTTCTATTTATTTGTTATTTTATGTCACATACTGTCTTTATGACTTTGATTTTAATATGACATAAATCCTATTTGCTCATTTTCTGAATTTTTACTTTCTTTGGTTATACAGGATGCATTTATCTAACAGACAACAAATGTACATTAGCCTGAGCCTCTTGCACTGATTACCAGTGGAGATAGATTTCACTCAGATTTTCCTACCAGTCTCCATTTATAAACAGGAAAGCATTTGTAATGTTTTCTCATTAGCGTTTGAAGAAGCAATAGATTGCTAGCGGTTAACGGTAAGTCCTCTTTCACAGCCAGCCAGGAAGGGGCCCAGCAGCCTCTAAAAAACAATTTCTATTTAATTAAAGTAGATCAGACATTTTGTAACTTGAACTAAAATGTGCAATTCCGATTACATATCATACTGATATCTATTTTTGTATTTTCCAAATGTGTTTCTCACCCATACCAGCATTTACACCTGATCCAACACATGCCACTGTGTCAGTGTAGGGACTTCTTGTTAGTGCAGCCACAAGTATAGTTCAGTGCCCTGGGAACTCGCTAACCTAGATTTCAAAATCCTACTTTAATCAAACATCTGAATTTCTGCATTTGCCATGTAATGGTAGCAGACAAACCTGCTATGCTCTTTCGTAATGATTGCAAAACATCAATATATAATCCGGAATGCCAGCTAATCTTGGCAAATTGTAGAATCAAGGAGATTTACAACTGTACAAACCCAACACTTTCCCATAGTGCATTTCACATCTGTACTGTACTTTCCCAACATTATGTAGCATTTAGAATTTGTTAATAATACTGATTAAAAGAGGTTGGTTTGGAAGAGGCAAATGAAGAGGGCAGAGTAGTATGGAGACGAAGGATCCACTGTGGCGACCCCTAATGGGAGCAGCAGAAAGAAGAAGAAGAAGAAGACTGATTAAGAGAGGGCAATTTTAGGTCATATCCATTATATCATTATATCAGAATAGCCTTTATATGATTAGACATTGATTATAATTATTATATGATCACACACAACTGTCACATATCCTATAACAATTTATTTGAGTTGGTAAAACCATGTTTCCTGTCAGGATTCCCAAGTAGCATTGGCATGAGGAAATCCACATTTCACGGTCTATCAGTATATGAAGAACGGGAAATCTCATTACAGCATCAATGTGTAGGCAATAATAATATATTGCCATGCAGTATAAAGGTTCATTTCACAATATACTGCCATTCATTATTTTTGATCACTGTCAAAATAGTGTGGCTGCCAATATCATAACCATAATATTGCATCTGAACTTCTAGAATCTGATCATAGCTCTCAGATTTATTGAAAGTATGCATTGTATAGTATGTGTTTTTCTGATTTTTAAATACAACTTACATTATTATACGGTTTTAGCTTTTTATTTTCTCTTCCGTTTGTGTACCAACATACCACCCTACTTTTGTATGGAGATCTTACCACTAGGAAATCACTCACTGAGGATGGCTTCACATGGACAGCCTAAAGATTAATTAGATTATTCTGTATAATAGCACTTAGATACCACAAAGTTGGCTTTGGACCGTATTTTCAATTGACAGACTTAAGTCCCCATCAGTGAACAGTTACTTCAACAGAAACATTTAACATCTATAACCAAAATCTCAGTTTTTTGTAAAGCTGCTTAGAGACTATGTTGATCAATAAAGGTGTTACACAAATAATATTGAACTAAATTATTTAAAAAAAAAAAGGTTTATAGGCTGATGTTCACCTTCAGCAGCCATAAGTTTTAAACAAAAACCTAAATAAAGACAATGTTTTATTATTAAAAATTTTATGGTTTTAATACAAGCAATATGATTTTTTTATTGGGTGTTGTCAATGTCATGAACTATATTTCTGCCTGTGTTTCCCAAAGAGTGTGTTCAGCTTATGCTTTCTGTTCGTGTTTAATCTTTGTTTTGTGTTGCATTGTGGTTGCGTATGTGTGCACTGTTAATACATTTTTGCAGTTGCACACACTTCCGCTTCTTTATGTGAAATGTGCATTTTACCATAGGCTACTTATATTACATTTATTTTATTGTAAGTTATTATTTTAATACCACAATTGAAGTGGTTACATCAGTATCTTTTTTTGGTTGGTGAACTTTCCAGGACCCAGGGTGAACTAAGTCAGAGCTGAAAGAGCAACTGGATAAAGATTGAGATCAGAAAGTACAAATTCCACCTTCTCATTAACGTTAATAAAAAATTTTTCAATATTTTTTAATTCTAGACCTGTTTGCCTTTGTTACTGTTAAAAAAGAGTGGGCCTATTTCAAATGTTTTAATCTAGTTTGGGAACGGTCTGGATAAATATTCTTAACCCTGTATCTGTAGTTTTTTGATAACCTGAATTATTTTCCTCTTGTTTGCTATTTTTGGGTTGCCAGATGGTCTTTGCACCTGCAGTTCTCAAGACCTGGATGCTATCACATTTCTTCTCCTTATGGTTGAAATAGCTACCATCTTTCTCTGTTTGTAGAAGACTAAATTAAGCCTGAGGTATTTCTGGCAATATTGAGATAGAAAAGTTAACTAATGTAAAAACATTCAGAAATTTACAAATGCATTATTCATAGTGAATTTTAATTTATTTATGTGTCTATAATTCATATTTTGTGAATATGAATAATGTTATGAGTATGTGAGTTGCTGTCTGCTAATATATTTATATAATATATTTTTGTTACTGTAAATTAGTATTTGGTAGATAATATAGAAAGCTAATGAGGTAAAAATTTAAGTGGCCAAATAATTGTATTAATTATAATAAAATATCTTTCTTATTAATTTGTTTGTTTGTTTGTTAATTATTTCGCATGCTTGCTTGCTTTTGTGTACACTAGCAGAGAGTACACAAATATAGTATACTAAGGAATTGTCAGGAATCTTCAAAACTCCACTCTGAAACGCACACAAAAATGCTTTAGTCCAATGTAAAATGACATTATTTGAATAAATATCTTAATAATGAAGTAAACAACATCCATGAATATATTTACACCATACAAAAAAACATTTTGCTTAAGAACCCAAAATAGAAGCCCAAGACATGGGGCATCATCACTTACAGCTTTTTTTATTTCACCATTTTATTAACCTTGATGGTTCTTGGAGTTTCAGAAAAAAACACAAACTGGGAGAACATCTTGACATTTTCTCTGATTTAGGTAATGAGAGTGGGCTGACTACAGACTGTCATTCTAGCAATGAGGGTCTTGTTCACCTGACCAATGGGGCAGAATATATGAGCAAATCACAGAGAGAGAGAGAGGTGGGAAAAAAGCTGATGGAAAAAATAACCTCTCTAAGCCATATGTTGCCTAGGTTACAAAAGATGTGCGACATGTGTGATTTACAGTGTGAATAAAAGGCTTAAAGCATGCGGGGTGGTGGTGGTGGTGTTGTTGGTGGTGGAGGGCTGGTGATTTTGGGTTGCACCTTGTGTGACAGATGTCATCTACCTGTGATCTATCTAAGCATCCAGTTCAGATCTTACTAAGCTCTAGTGTGACTCACATATCATTGTGAAAAAAAAAAATCTATTAGGGGCCCACCACACCCAGCCCTAATAAACATAGTAGAGCATAATTTAATAGTCAAATACGATTTATTTTAGCGTCATCTATAAACACATAAACAGGGGAATCATAGATTATACTGCCAGGGCAGGGCCACAATGCAATGTCCATGGCCAGACAGTGACTACAACTACGTACATAACAGACATAGAAAACATAAAGTCACATTAATCATTAAGGTATTCTCAATCATCACTTTGTTGCAGTCAGGGTCACAGCTGATCTTGAGCTTATATGAAACCATCTGAAATTAGTGTAATTAGGAATGTTCTAGCATTTTTTTGACCCAGAATTCCCTACTGCCATAAGAAGCTAGCTGTGATATCCCAGCTCCTGTTGCAAGTGATATTATGCAATTCCCAGTACTGTTAGTCCAAGCTCCAGAATTAGTTGTGACAGATAGGATGTGTCAGAGCATCTTAATTAATAAGCAGGTCTAAGAGGGTAACTGATATGCAAGACATACACTGCCTGTGAAATGGCAGACAAGTCATAGTAAGATGATTTTGGATTAGGTCATTTTTGTAACAGGATTAAGCTCCTCAGAGGCTGATAGTGAGTCTTTTTGTAGGAATTAATATTGTGAAGCACACCAGCTGAGGGATCTGTGGAAAAAATTGGGTGTCAGTGTATATGCATATTCTGCAGCCATATTCTCATTTTCTGATATGTGATTCAAATGAACTGCCCAAATGAGAAAACTTCATTACATTCAAGGAAAGAAGCAGTGGGGTTATTGTACACTAATCAGGCATAAAATTATAACCACCTGCCTACTATTGTGTTGGTCCCCTTTCTGCTGCCAAAACAGTCCTGACCTGTCAAGCATTACCAGCATTACTTTCAGCAATTTAAGTAGCTAGTCTATTTATGTACCACACAGGCCAGCCTTCAAAATTTGTTTGTCAAGCCATCATAATTTAACCCTTGTCAAACTCGCTCAAATCCTTATGCTTGCCCATTTTGCTGCTTTTTATACGTCAACATTAAGGACAAAATGTTCACTTGCTGCCTAATATAACCCACCCACTAATAGGTGCCATGATGAAGAGATAATCAGTGTTATTTACTTCACCTTTCAGTGGTCATAAAGTTATGCCTGATTAGTGTATATTACGTTGCTGCTTTTTGACTCCATGAAGCTTAAATCACATAAAAAAAGGCGTCTGTGTTTTAACTACAAAACATTTTAGATATACAGTAAAAAAAATTCATTATTTGTGTTTGAGTGGACAACTATTGACCCTATAGCAAGCTTTAATTACATGTGGGCATTGGGTTTTAGTGTATTAATCCTTTCAAGGTGTTTATCTTGGTTACAACAAAACATTAAGATTTGAAATGTGTCTCATGTGATTCTAATAGAGATACAACACACAGGTAATGTCAAAGCTGCTTACATTGTTGGTGTGACAGAATCAATATTCACATTACGCTGACATGGCTGTGGGCAACAGTAAGGCTTAATGTATTTGTGGAGGGCTGTTATTTGTCAAATCTCTTATTATTATAAATAATAAAAAAATTATAATAATAATTAAAATGTCATTTGGCCGTAATCACAATCTTACAGTTTCTAGAAATGTTATTGATATTCAACTACTGGCAGTAGGATTCTATGTTATCCATTTAATAATGAACAATAATCAAGGGAATGACTCTAAAACATTATAGCACAGGAATTAAGCCGCAGTTTTAGTTTTGGAATTGAGTGATCTAAATCATAGACTGATATAATAATGCATCTCCAGGACTAACACTTGCCATTAAAATGGTTGCAGCCGGATGCAGTCAAATGGAAAAAAAAACCTGAAACAATGGAGTAGTTTGTGCATAAAAAGGAGAGAGCTCCAGTGTTACAAATAGGTAGTGTGTAAGGTGTTTGAAACATTCTGTAGCTGATAGCCATGATTTCATTATTTTAAATCCACATAGAATGAGTCATGGAGAGCAGCAGGTACAACATCATTTCTATGGTCTTGTGCCACATATGACTCGAGAAGGCAACAAATAAGCTTTGCTTCAAGTGCCTCCCAGAGAGAGCAAAGAAACAATGATAAACCAATTCTTGTGGTGAGTTAAATCACCAAGGCTTGTGTTGCTATGGAAGGTTCCCCATAGAAACAGGATTGCAAAGATTCACATTTCCAAAGCGTGAATTTCAGAAGCCTGTAGTTTGTAAATGTAAAAAAAAATATGAGTATTGATATATAGATCTACATAAATTTAAACATGACAAGGTCAAATAAGACCCCAAAAAGTAAATATTGCACTAGAGGAATACTGTGTTTTATTTGGCGGTCAAGCCTCGGGTTCATTTGATTAGAGTTACTGTATCTTGACAAGTCCATGATAGAGACTAAATCAAGAATAATAATTTATTTGTTAGGTCTTACTGGACAATAATTTAGTAATAAGGTTTCTAGTACATTTGAGTAAAATAAAATTCCAAAGATTTAAATAATATTTAGTAACTCAAACATACAAATACTAAGGGAAGAATATATCTGTTGATACCAATGATTCATCAAAAGTATTTCTCCCCCAAACTTATTTTCTCTAGGGTAACTTTAATCTCATAATGATGCTTGATAGGTAGGGCTGCCATGCTGGGATGTTCCTATCATAATTGTTTACGATAAATTATTATCTTTATAACATTCTCCCGAAAGCTGGAATTCATGTCTTATTAGAGGTATTACGAGAAAATCAGGCAATTTTTTATGTTCTAAGTGCTAGAATGCTTAAACCCCTGGAAAATATATAAAATGTTTTAAGAGACTTCTAAACTTCCAAACATGAGTAAACCTGGGAATTTAATCTAGGAAAAGTAAATTACAGTTTTTATTAGTACTTGAGCATTAAAGATAAAAGATTGGCTTGTAAGCTTTAAAGCATCTATAAAAGGCTTGACAATCAGCCTTTACAATCAACTGTTATAAAACACAATTAAGATCCTCATCAGATTTCAACACCAGTTCTCCTTATGCTTTAAGTATGTTAAATATATGTTGTGACCATACACATAATTCTTTTAAATTTTACATGTGCATAAAGTGTTAGATCTTGAGGCATGGGCTATTTAAAAGCTTACTGTTCCAAAATTCTATTCCATTATGTTCCCTTTCTAACACTTGTCACTGAGTATAAATAACACCAAGATTTAAGAAATAAAATGAGAAATAGGTCATTTGTTCTTCAGTAACTAATAAACAGTGAAAACCAAGTTTTCACTGCTTTCAAGCTTTTTGTAATTACAACAAGACCTTTAGCTTTGAAAGGTTCCCCGTGCTATTCTATAGCCCACACAACACACAGGTCCTGTCAATTTTGCACACATGATATGAAAAATATCAATAAATAGATTGAGATGGCCATGACTAGCTACAAGGCATGGTCTAGAATGACTTGAGGATGGCTCAGTGAAAAGGTTTATGAAAGTAGAATTGTGGCACTTTACTGGCACTTTCCCAACATGATATTTTCTAACTGTTTCCAACTGTGTCCTATTTTAGACATTTTTGGCAAGGTTGGGCAAAGAAACATCAAAATGTATTTTTAAATAAAATACCAAATACAGGTAATCGTTGATTTACGACCATGATTGGGACCGACAGATCAGTCGTAAGTAGAGTAGGCTATATGTACAGTACTGTGAAATTATGCCAGAAGCTGGTAAAAAAATAACGTACGCCGCGGCTAGAGATTGTGGTCGTAAAGTCGAATGGTCGTAAGTTGCCAACTACCTGTACCTTAATTTTAAGTGTATCAAACCAGCAGCCACACAATGTATCAAAATAAAATTTCTAATTTAAAACTACCAAAAAAATACTTTTACAAGGGAGCATGACATTTCTTCGCAAATCTTTCATTGATTGGCCTGTTTGATCTGTTCCTTTACCATTAGACTCACTCAGTTGATTAGGTAAACAATGTTTGATAGCAACAGATTTTCTTTGGCCGAGTCATATGGATCCAGTTACCGAAAAAAATATTCAAATACATATCCCTGTAATCTCCACAATGAAGGTTAGTTTTAAATTAATCAACAATTTAATGTTTAACATTTTGCGAATGACTCATAATTATATCCTGCTTTAGTTACTTGGTGTTTGGTAACAGCAATACTGACTCAATGACAAGCAAATCATTCATAAGAAGACTGATAGCACCTGTATTCATAGCAACTAATTTCTAACATCTCAATAATTATTTGATTGTTAATCATAAATATAACAATATATTATGTGTCAGGCAGTCATTCATGCCATGATATGCAAAATCATGATCCTACAAAACAGCTAGTTCAATTAGTGCACAATATTTGGCAATCAAATATTTATTTATCAATCATTGGACACATATTTGAATGCTGGTAGCCTGTACATTTCTTACCTTGAACTCCTTGAATAAATTTTCTGTTCTGATCTCAACAAGTCTGAGCAAAGTACTAAGTAGGCACAAATTAGAGGCTGCATTTTTATGATGTAATAATGAAGACATTTCACAGTATTTAAAAAAATACAAAAATACAAAACACTGAAGTATTTAGATACAAAATATGAAGCCATTTTCATCAACCCTATCAAAAACAAATAACAAAATTTTATTTTATATATTTGAAATACGTATTTGAAATACATGCCTTAGATAACACAAATCACAATTTAGCACAGCTTTAGCATCTGAAAGTCTACCATTAAAACCTTTAGTAACTGAAGAAACCAGGCAAGGATGTATGTGAGACAGGGTCACTTTGGCTTCAATCCCTCTGACATCTTTGGGGTTAATGGAGTGGATAGTGCTGGGGACTGTGGAAAAAGAAAACACCACTTTAATCGTCAACAAGACTATAGCTTTTTCTTTGACAAACATGGCAGTGTACAAACTGCTTCACATTACAGTGATGCAATACATTTCATAGAGCTGGTAAATAAGTAGTTCTAAAATCGTATTTTAGAGTATTTGGAGTGTGAATCCAAATTTTGAATCTGTGAGTAAGTTGTTAATGCTTTAGATATGATGCAGATGTCTTGGTTTATCCCTCAATATTTTTTTCACACTTTTCATATTAAGACTGTGGAATGCCAGGACACCTTAACACTAAAATAGACAGTGTAGAATAGACAAGCAGGTTCTCAGCTGGTCACCATTAAGCCTCTAGCTGTTTTTGACTCCTGTGTGACACTAGTGCAGATGGGTACATCATTGAAAGAATGTACATTGACATTTTCAACTTTTCCCTTCATACAGTTTAAAATGTAAACCTTTTTATTACCCTAATTAATCTATGCATAACTGAGAAGAGCTTATTTAGCTAATAATAACAACAAAAACACGAGATCATGATCTGATCTACTTTGAGACATTACATGCAAATTAGATGATATACAGCTAACCTGTAATTAATTAAATTAAATTGCAATTTAATTTATTTTTATTTGTATGGCACTTTTACCAATGGACACTGTCTCAAAGCAGCTTTACACATATAATGTGGTAAGAAATAATGAATTAGATTTCTCTTTATAAGTGTAAGTTTGTCCTAATGAACAAGTCCCTAATGTGGCAACTGTGGCAGGGTAAAAAACCCCTGAGATGGCATAAAAAAGAAAGCTTGAGAGGAACCAGACTCAAGAGAGAACATATTTTCATCTGGCAACAAATGTCTATTTATTACAGCTAAACGATGTTGACCTGTGCAGTAATCATGATTAAATGCAAACTATAGTCATAAGTCAGTTTAGCAAACTGTTGACATTAAGTACAGTTCCTGTGTTACTCTGTAAATTCATGGATCCCAGGCCGTAGATGTGAAACATCCCGAGATGCACAAAGGGGCCTCCAGTTAAAGAGAACTCCATCCAAAGGCAGGCTGGGATAAAGCGGGCAAATCCGAGGAGAGGGACAGAAACACTGGTCACTGGTACCTCAGGAGCATTTTTACCTCGACCGAGAGAGAGAGAGAGAGAGAGAGAGAGAGAGAGAGAGAGAGAGAGAGAGAGAGAGAAGAGGGGTCACAGGAAGAGAAGGATATAAATTATTAAGTATTCTTATTGTTGTATAAATGCTAAGGACACTGAGCAGTTGCCGACTCTGGCAAGACTCACTATGGCAGCATAACTAAAAAGGAGAGCCAGAGGGTATTGCAGACATGAGGGATCTCTGGAATAGAAGACAGCCCTCCACACCACATCAACACACCTGTGTGAATGTGTGAAAATGAGGGAATGACAGTATCCAAATATCCTAGTTCACTGAACACTCTATGATCCCTCCAGATCTCGTCCTTTACCTTAGAATAGCCCACCAATAAAACGCTTGACTAAATAAACATGTTTTCAGTGTGTCTGAGACTCGAACACTAATTGGAAGCTTGTTCCATAACTGTGGGGCTTTATGAGAAGATCTGCTCCCTGTTGAAGTCGTCATTATTTAAGGTACCAACGGATTTCAGAAGTATCAGAAGTTCACTCAGATACTGCGCGCGAGACCATTAAGTGCTTTATACGTCAGTAGTAGTATTTTATAATCAATGAGAGATTTGATTGGGAGCCAGTGAAGACTGATTAAAACAGGAGTGAGGTGGTCATATTTTCTAGATCCAGTGAGGACTCTTGCTGCCTCATTCTGGACAAACTGAAGCTTATTCATGCACTTACTAAAACATCCAGACAGTAAAGTGTTACAGTAGTCTAATCTAGATGTAAGAAAAGCATGAACTAGTTTTTCTGCAACCTGTAACTATATCTTATTTTAAATTTTATTAATCTTTCCAAGGTGAAAGAAGAAGATCCTGGTAATGTTATTCACATGAGCCTCAAAAGAATGACTAGAGTCAATAATTACCCCAAGGTCTTTGACTGCTGTACACACTGAGACGGAAAGACCATCCATGATCAGAAAGTTTACTGCTGCATCTGGTTCTAGTAAAAGAACCTCTGTCTTATCCAAGTTAAGCAGAAGAAAGTTATCAAACATCCACTGCCTCATGTCCTTTACACACTCCTCAACATTGTTAATCTGATCTCTCTCATCTGGTTTTGCTGAAATATACAACTGTGTATCATCTGCATAGCAATGGAAGCGAACACCATGTTTATGTATAATTTCACCCAGAAACAGTATATCTAAAGAGAAACACAGTGGGCCTAAGACAGATTCTTGCAGAACACCAAACTTACCTCAGAAAGTTTGGAGAACCCACCATTTACATCAAAAAACTGATAGTGGTCAGTCAAATAAGACCTAAGTCAAGAGAGAGCTGTTCCCTTTATTACAACATAATTTTTTAGTCTTGCAAGAAGGTTATTATGGTCAGTGGTATCAAAAGCTGCACTGAGGTTAAACAAAACAAGTAAGGAGACACAACCCTGATCAGGGGAGCATGAAATGAGAGCAGCACTTTCCTGAGTGAGATGGATACCGTTCCGCCCTAACAGGCCAGCCTTGCCCTTAAAATTGCTTCAATTATCTATAAAGTCCACATTGTTTTTAAAGCACCACTCAGACATCCAGCAGTTCAGCGACCATAACAAGGTGTAAACTACATCCAGTTAAGTCAAGAAGCTTTTTATTGTCATTTCAACCATATATAGCTGATGCAGTACACAGTAAAATTAAACAACGTTCCTCCTGAACCATGGTTCTACATACAACAACAGAGGGCTAAAGACTAGTAAAAGTGCATCGTGTGCAACCTGGTGCAAACAGTGCAAAGACAACACAAGACAGTGCAAGACAATACAGGACAGTGTAAGACAACACAAGACAGTGTAAGACAAATACACAAAACACACAAAATAAAAAAGATGTCCAAAAACGGCATGTAAACAGTTTGTAGTAATGAAGTGATGTAATGTGAGTGGTACTGAAGACATGGATGTGTGAAGTGAGTCCAATTCTGTGTTTGAGTCCAGGTTGTGTAGATCAGTCACACAGTTGTGTGTGTGTGTGAGTTTCAGTTCAGTTCTGTGTATTGAGCCTGATGGCAGGAGGGTGAAGAGTGGGGTTGTTCACAATGCTGTTGGCTTTGCAGATGCAGCGTGTGGTGTAAATGTCCGTGATAGAGGGGAGAGAGACCCCGATGATCTTCTCAGCTGTCCTCACTATCCTCTGTAGGGTCTTGCGGTCCCAGACAGTGCTGTTCCCAAACCAGGCAGTGATGCAGCTGCTCAAGCTGCTCTCAATGGTCCCTCTGTAGAACGTGGTCAAGATGGGGGGAGGGAGATGAGCTTTTCTCAGCCTTCTCAGAAGGTGCTGCTGGGCTTTCTTGGTGATGGAGCTGGTGTTGAATGACCAGGTGAGGTTATCCACCAAATGAACACTAAGGAATTTGGTGCTCTTGACGATCTCCACTGAGGATTCATCAATGATCAGTGGAGAGTGGTTGCTCTGTGTTTTCCTGAAGTCAACAATCATCTCTTTCGTTTTGTCGACGTTCAGAGACAGGTTGTTGGCTCCACACAAGGCTGTTAACCGGTACACCTCTCCTGTATGCTGACTCATCATTCTTGCTGATGAGACCCCTGGGCCAGGAAACAACATGAAGCTACATAACACGTTCTTGTTTTGTCTCCAGGATTAACTTGTCATTGCATAAAAAAGCACTGGAACTGGGTAAAATTTTTGAAGTTCATTAGAGGTAGCATTAAGATCAAGGTGATTACACTATGAAATTGCCTGTTAAGTTTAATCAACCTAATCACCGTCTGTGAAGGAGCTCTGAGCTATTTATACATACATGCCCACACAGATGCATTCAAGCAAATCAAGGATCTAACATTTAAGCAACTATTGGAAAGATGTTGGTCAAATGGTTGAATATTACAAAAACAATACCAAGCAAGCAAGTGGGTGTAAACCAAGACACAGATTAGGTCACTACGGTTTGTTTTTCCTCATTTTCTTCTTTGTTCACAGGCACTTAGAAGAGAAGCAATCCTCTCCAAGGAAACAAAAAACCAAGCAATTACTGACAATGCAATTAGTGTTTTCTTGTTGGCTGTTTTCTTTTTTTTTTTCAGTGTCTCTTTGTTGGTGGTATACATGTGGGATGTTTTTTTTCATATGTATGGATTTTTTTTTTGTGAAGTGCAGCCACACATTTACTGTTATAATCAAGCAGCCAGTAGCATCAGGTAACTGTAAGCTAGATCATAAATAAGGGTGTCAATTTGATCATTAAGCCAAAGGATTTCAATATTACTTAAGGTACATAATATACTGTAAATATATTTATATGAATAGTGCTAAATGTTCACACAGGTCAAAACCGGTAATCAGAAACATAATCTGTCATAAGAAAAACTACATTTGTAATTGAGAAACACGGATGCATTTTAGTGATTGTCTTTTACAGTGTAACATTTATTTAAAGAGAAATTTCTTCATAAAGTTATTTTTGAATGATAAGTATAGCATTAGTGATCAGGTTTTGTATTAGGTTTTGTATATTCCATGATGTATTTTAATGCTCACTAAGTCTATTTCTTAGTTCAAGATCTTCTAATAGTATAAATCACAAGTGCACTTTTTTATATTTTTTATTTTTTTAGTATTTTCTCTCCTATATGATCAGCTGCCAATTCCCATCCAAAAGCCAACTCTCCCTTACCACACAACAGCTTCCAGAAAGGTAAAGGCTAAGACCAATGTTTTTTTCTGAAAACCCATCCAACAACAACTTTTTAAATGTAAGATACTCAGAGAAAAGCTCTATTTGCCCTCACATGAGCACATAGATGCTCTGATAGTTTTATGTTACTGCGCTCTACATATTCAACCGAATTTAATAATTGACTTCAAATGTTGCACCTACTCGAGTGGTTTAGGTTGTAAGTCATGAGCTCAAACACACCTTCATATAGGCTACTTCATATAGGTTACTGCAACAATTCAACTAAACACCTGTGACAGTGGAATTCGTATGTCACTTTCCCAGGTTCTGTTTTCTCTAGCTCTATCTATCTATCTATCTATCTATCTATCTATCTATCTATCTATCTATCTATCTATCTATCTATCTATCTATCTATCTATCTATCTATCTATCTATCTATCTATCTATCTATCTATCTATCTATCTATCTATCTATCTATCTGCAATTGTGTTTGAAGAGCTGTAGTCAAGAAGTGAAGCTAGGGTGATTTAAAAATGGAAGCACATTAGATATCCAGTGCCAACTGATTACACTCTCTGTTTATACCACTTACATTTAATCTTGATGCAGGATTGTGTGCCTCTTAACCCTGTATTTAATGTAATGTAAATTCAGGATTACGAGCTCACTCCCTGATCTGTGTCTAATTAATTTTCTGACATGCATTCCATAAATGCTTAGTTAAAGAAGCCAAGCATGACCAACACTTTAGCTATTTGTTCCATAACACTTACTTAAACAGAATAAAATGCCTGGCTGTTGTGAATTGTCAATACATGCTAAATTCTTACTTTTTTTGCATTATTTCTTGTACGGCTACAATGATATCAATGTAAATTCAAAATATATATTTTTACACTTACAACTAACCCAATGATTGGAATTTGCTCAATGCACAGAATCAAAGAATCATAGTAAACATCTAAAACTATATCCTGGGACTACAACAGGTAAATAAAAACTGCTCACATTCAGTATAACCAGCAGCACAGTTTATTAGTTGCAACAGAAAATTGGTTGTTTGCCAACTGCCACACAAAGCAGCAGGTGCAGACGACTGACTGCTAAGATCAAATATAATCAAGACACAGGGGCTAAGCTGAAGTGTGTATCAAGGGAGAAAATTACTCAGAAACATAAATTGTTGCAAACAAGATTTGTCTTTTCTTCTTCTTTTTTTCTTCATCTCCTTTTCAAATAAATCTTAGTTGTAGTCAAAATGTGTTCCAAATAATAATTTTAATGACTCTCTTGTTTTATTTTGACAGACTGTTATAAGAGATATGTGAAAGCTTTTAAAACTATTCGCACAAATAATTGCATTTGTTCGTGTGTTTAGGTAGTTCAATGCCTGTTTATAAAGGGCTGTCAGTAAAAGTGAGTTAGATTTTGTCTGTAATCAATACATGATCTACCTTTTAAAAACGCCCTTCACAAAGGCAAAAATTGCTGCATGATTCACTTGATCTTTCAGTAAAGTCAATACCACCTGCATTACATTGAATACACATCAAGCAGGTGTTCTCTAATAAATTAGCTATATAAAAATGAAACTGGCAAGACACCTGAAATGTTCAGGTGCCCAGTGGGGCCATATGTCTGACTAAAAAGCAGAACAATGACTGTTAAGCTGTCATGTTTTGAACCTTTCTTACTGTTTCCCCCCTGCTCTAGTTTTGAAGCTGGCTCTATTGCCACAACTGCATTCTCATTATTAGTCCCATTTGGTCTTCTTATTCTCTGTAACAAATCTAAAAATGACCTGGATAACTGACCTGGATAACAATCACAGATGTACTTGGGTGTGTATGTACTGTATTCTATTAGGGTTTTATTTTCTCAGTTGGATCTGCAATTGTAAATAGAGTTCTCTGGCTCGTTTCACATTTTCTTATCCATTAAAGAATATATAGGGTATGCCTTGAGGTCACCTTAAGGCATACCACACCAGTGCTCTTCTTCTTAGTGCACTTCATTTAACCCCCTGCTGTTTTAGTAACTTGACATTTAGATCTTCTAGGCTAAGATCTTTGAAATTAATGTATCAAGATGTGATTGAAGTGCAGACTTTCAGCTGTAATTCAGGGTTTAAAACAAAAGATACTGTATTGCATTAACAGTCTAGGAATTACAGTCATGATTTTACACATTACCTAAATTTTTTCCATGCACAGTAGTAATTGACTGAGCAGCAGTTTAATGGCAAGTGTTATTGTCACTAAAAAATGTTTACTATGCTAGCTTTTAGGAAGTATAAGTAATGGATCATTTATCTATATTTATCAATATTTAAAAAGGTTCTGAATGACGAAACCAAAGCAAATTAGCTGGATTCTTTCATGATGAAATGTGGGACCACTAAGAGGGTATTTGGATGGTAATTCCAAACAGAGCTTCAGGGATATTGATCTTGCCATTGTTATTGCAAACCTCTAATTCCTCTAAGGGTTTCTGGCCTTTATCTTATTTATTGATTTATAGTTAACTTCATTCTTCATCACAATATAAAAAAGTCTATTTCATGGCCCAATACTGATTTAATTAAAAATTAAAAAATGGTAAGATCTAAAATTATTTGTTTTTTTCAAAACTGTTAAAATTTCAAAATACACAATCATTACAGGCGGGTAGATAAGGTCATAATAATATGCATGTTACCTGTAACAGATGAAGCATTCGTACAAAATGTCTTGTTTTCGCAAATTTTACAACCTCTACACTTATTCCTGACAGGCTCAACATCAAGAGAGATTCATGGCCTTGAGAATATTGTGTTTCACAACTGGGTCATTGCTTGCCAAGGAAGAGTGCAATGAAAGAAATGACTATTGATTGGATGCTAGGTGTTCATTTAATCACGATTCGCTCTGAGCAAACTGTTTTAATGGAACGTTATAAGATCAAGTTTAGTGCCTTTCTTGCATTTTGTGCATAATCCAAATTCGCATGTTAAGCAATCAAACAAGATTTTATTTAATTATATATTATGTTGTATTTTAGGTACACAGAGGTGTACAATAAGGAATATCTGATTTGGTAGGAAAAATAAACCACAAAAACTATGAAAAACAGAAGCAGAATAAAATGCAGTGCAAAAACATGTAGCCCTCAGTCATCAGCTATCAGATACATGTTTCACGGTGGACAAGACAGGACAGCAAGGTGACACTAATGAGAGGTGATTTGAGACAAATCAGGTTAATAATCAGGTAAAGAAACGGATCTGTACTCTGAGGATGGTGCTCCCTGGGGACAAACAGAAAGATGTCAGCTGTAGCTGTGACACATGCAGTATTTACTTTGACATTTGCACAGCTATGCTGTAATTGCACATCTTGTCTAATCATTGAGGCATTGTTTCCTGCATTTTTAGAAATCTTAAGTCAATAAGAAGGTGTGTGTCACAAATTTATTAATATAAGTAGACACATACTACTACAAGGAGAATATCAAAAAATAGATCCTGTATATACTGTACAGTATATAGACATCATGTGCCCCCAATCTAAACCAGCGGTACATGCTGTGCTCTTTGCTCCACAAACCTGTAAAATGTGAGTTAATGGGCTTCAGCTTGTGAGACAAATTATGACAAGGCTGGTAATTAGGAGGAAAAGATCATGTAGGTGGTAAGCAATGCATTGCACTGGCTAAAGGCTGAAAATATGATAGAGATGGCAAGTGTCAGTAATTTGGATATCTGGCTAAAATGATCCAAGGTGTCATGGAAATATTATGACTATATCTTGGTTCCAAAAAAGGGCTAAAAAATCATGAAAGTGAAACCTAATAAGAAAAAAGAGGCTTGGTCAAGCTTGCACTTACAATGTTGACACATTTAATTTCTTGATCAATGCAATCTACTATATTTTAAAACTTTCTAATTATATTATGAAAAAACCTCTGCACCTTCTCGGTACATCACAGCCCACTCACTAAATGAAACATGAGGTGCTAATTAGTAAATACGAGACTGCGCTACTATACAAATCTTCTGGCTCCTTGTCATTGCAACCTGATCAGGAAAATGTGATGAAGTAGAACAAGAAAATAACAATAATATTTTCAGGATGCCTGGGACAACTGGGTAGAAAAAAAGAAATGAAAATTTACTTGGTAAATATGATTATTAACAATTAAGACTTGCACTGTCTGATTTCAATACTATTAAACAGTGTACATGAGTTCATTAACACATATATTATCACAGCATTCAGATGTGTCATTCCAAATACTGACATGCATGCTATATATGTTAATATAAAAACATTACTATATAAATGCTTTGGATATACAGTATGTCCAAACAGGAAGCATATGCACAGAAATACATGATTAACTGTGATTAGAGAGAACGTTTGCTAGTTAATGAAATGCAGAGAGATTTTGCACTGTAATATATTAGCACATTACACACAGGCTCACCAGAGAGCACAGTCACTGCATTGTCTCTGGGTAGAAATTGTCAGTTGACTCTTAAAGCATATTTCTGTCAGGAATCCCCCTGCCACGCCCCCTTCGGAGGCTGTCATACCCCGGGATTACCCCGGGGGTCCCTCCGGAAAGCTCGGCTCCGCCCTAGGTCCCTCTCGGAAAGCTCGGCTCCGCCCCAGGTCCCTCCGGAAAGCTCGGCTCCGCCCCAGGTCCCTCTCGGAAAGCTCGGCCCAGCTCCAGGTCCCGCCGGATAGCTCGGCCCAGCTCCAGGTCCCTCAAGAACGCTCGGCCCAGCTCCAGGTCCCTCAAGAGCGCTCGGCCCAGCTCCAGGCTCCTCCCGAGAGCTCCTCTCCGCTCCAGGCTCCTCCCGAGAGCTCCTCTCCGCTCCAGGCTCCTCCCGAGAGCTCCTCTCCGCCTCCGAGCGACCCCGCGAGCTCCTCTCCATCCCTGAGCGACCCCGCGAGCTCGGTTCCGTCCCCGGACCTCCCGCCGAGCTCCTCTCCGCCTCCGAGCGACCCCTCGAGCTCCTCTTCGCTCCCAGTCCCTGATGAGAGCCACGCCCTGTTCCAGGCACCGCCAGAGAGCCACGCCCTGTTCCAGGCACCGCCAGAGAGCCACGCCCTGTTCCAGGTTCCGCCCGAGAGCTCCGCCCAGCTCCAGGTTCCGCCCGAGAGCTCCGCCCAGCTCCAGGTTCCGCCCGAGAGCTCCGCCCAGCTCCAGGTCTCCGAAGAGAGCTCCGCCCAGCTCCAGGTCTCCGAAGAGAGCTCCGTTCCGCTCCAGGTCTCCGAAGAGAGCTCAATTCCATCCCAGGTCCCGTCAGAGCTCCTCTCTGTCCCTGAGCGACCCCGCGAGCTCCTCTCCGCTCCAGGGTCCCGAGGAGGGCTCCACTGCTGCCCAAGACCTCCGTGAGCGCTCCCCTCCGCTCGAAGGCCTCCAAGAAAGCTCAGCTTCACTCCCAGGACTCCCGGCTAGCGCCTCTCCGCTCGTGGCCCTCCAGGCAAACGCCTCTCCGCTCATGGACCTCCAGGCGGGCGCCTTTTCGCTCGTGGATCCCCAAGCGGGCTTCTCTCCACTCCCAGGCTGGCCTGCAGGCTCTGACTTGCTCCCAAGGGTCCCCAGAAACGCCCCTTCGCCCAGGGGTTTCCCTGTGCACTCACCCCGGCTCCAGGACGGCTCGCCCCACAGTCCTGCAGAAGGCGAAGTGACTCCTCCGAGTCCCTCTCCGGACGACGCCACGTCCCCGAGCTCCGCTCCCGGCGACGTCTCGCTCCCGAGCTCTTCCTACGGCGACGTCGGTCCTCCCGGTCCCTCTGACAGCGACGTCAGGCCTTCAGATTCCTCAGAGGAGGATATGGCACTCCAGGGGTCCTCCAAGGGCGTCGCTCGGCCTCCTGACTCCGCCGAGGACGTCCTCCAACCTCCAGTCGGGATCGTGAGCACCATCCAGTTCCGGTTCCCCGCCGTGAAGGTCGTGCCACCTCCGAACACCACCGGGAACTTCACTCCGTCTCCGGCCTCCATCCTGGGGGTCCACCAGCCAGTAAGCCTCGCTGACTGCTCACCCCCGCCTCTGGCGGTCTGTCCCTTTCAGGTCCCCGTGGGTGAGAAGGCTCCGGTCCTCGCCGAGGTCGTCGTCCAGGTCTCCGTGGTGGACAGGGTTCCGTTCCCGGCCTTCCTGGATGTCGTCGGTCCGCCCCAGGCCTCCGTGGTGGACGTCCTCCCCCATCCGGTCTCCGCTGAAGGCATCACTCCGCCTCCGGTCTCTGTTGAGGAGGTCTCTCCGCCTCCGGTCTCCACTGAGGGCGTTGCTCCACCTCCAGGCTCCCCTGAGTGCATCCTGCAGCTCCTGGTCCCCGTGGGAGTCGTCTCTCCGTCTTCAGTCGACGCCAAGGGCTGTGCTCCGTTCCTGGCCGCCGCGTCGGGCTGTGTTCCGGTTCTGGGTCCTGCAGTGTCCGTGGTCGACTTCCGGCTGTCCACGGGGGTGGTCCCTCAGCTTCGGGTCCTTCCCGGCTTTTCCCGGCTCCAGGGCGGTTCCAGCCGGGTCCCTTCCGGCCCTGGACGAGCAGGAAGGCCCTCCTCCGAGTGCCCCGGCCCTCCAGGCGTTCTGTGGGTTGGGGGCGTCCGGTGCCACCCCTTCGGGAGGGGGGTGGTGTCAGGAATCCCCCTGCCACGCCCCCTTCGGAGGCTGTCATACCCCGGGATTCCCCGACGCACCTCGCTCTTGCTCTCGGGCGTGCCCCGCCCGCACGAGGCTCATTGCAATCGGGCTCATCCCGATCACCTGGGACCAATTCCATGCACCCATCACACCACCTATAAAAGCCTCACACTCACATACGCTTGCTGTCCGTTATTGTATGTTCGTGCGTGCATGTTCGTGTGTGTCTGTGCAGGTTCACGGTGATGCTTCTCTCCGCGTTTGCTTCTCCCGCTACGCTCCGTCTCTTCCCGGACTCCGCGCTCTCTCCACGGTAGCGTGCATCATCCCCAGTGCACCTCGGACTACCGACGCTTCCCCGTTGCTGCCTTCGCGCCGCGCTTCCTTCCTCCTGCACCGTGGATATTATTTACGGACTGCCGTTTGCCGGTTTATCCCGCGCTGCGGGTGCTTTATGTTGGCTCTGCCTTTTTTGGTTTAATAAAACGCGATTTGCTTTCACTTTGGCTTCCGCCTTCGTTCACGCCTGACAATTTCCTTTGCTTGAATTCTGAGCTTAACCATAGGAACATCATCATGGCAAAAACTATTCAAAGATAAGTTACGCTCTATAAGCCTGTGCAATTAATAGATTTTATCTTTCTGCTCTATTGAACTTTGATTTAAATAAATAAATAAATAAATAAATAAATAAATAAATAAATAAATAAATAAATAAATAGGTATATTTTAAAGAATATTTTAACCATGAAATATTTAGCTAAATGATCCAAAATGTGCTGCTCCTTTTGTACATGTTACAAATAATTGTACTTTTTGAGGTAAAAGAATTTTATTAAGTGCAATTTAATGCTATTTGTTATTTTTCACTACATCAGTTTATAGATTCTGGTTTTATCTATTACCAGACTGAGCAACTTCCATCAGTGTGTCTGGTGCTATTGGTTCAGTCATGTCTAATAGTACTGAAACAATTAAGAAATCATCCGTGACCATTCTTTTACATTTATATACATTTTACTTTATATGATATGAAATCTGGGGACATTATGAAATGTTTAATATTAAATAGTAAAATGTATACTATCTGGGCTCTATAGTTTGCAAAACTGTTTATAAATAAAGAAACATAACAAAATGCATAAGTATTCATTGCTGTAAAATGCCTAAATTGATTCTTTTGGAAATAGCCATGGTTGCAAAATCACATTTTTAGCTGGTTATTGAAAGTTATTGTTTGCACACATTTATTGTTGAGAAGATTTATGGGAGTTTCTTATTCTACTTTGGTTCTAGCTTTGTAGCACTTTTTTTTTTTTTTTAGAACATGCACAATTAATTTGGCATGCAGAATTTGAAACTTTGTTAGGCCCATACACTTGACCCCTTCACATATGTGTTGTTACATCTTAATTATGTTAGTGATTCTTGAATCTATACATTATTTTATTTACTTATCCCTTCTGCATGTATCAATTTTTTTTATTAAAAGACAATAAAGAAATAGCACCTTTGCCATATTTTTTCTAAAATATTTATTAAAATATGGTTTTAAAAGAATTAATGTTTTTTTTTTCATTTATAGAAATTGTTTTTTTTTTTAAATCCTGCTGTTATTTAAACGAAATGTATGCAGGTTAAGATAATAATGCAGAGTATTTTATTATTTATTTGTTATATTGTAAATTTAAATTGTATTTTATTTATTTATTTTATTATTTTAAGGAAAAAAAAAAAAAAAATCAATCTATAAACAAAAAAAAATATAAAAAAAAATTTAAGCATTTACTGAAGTTTTGCAGGATTATTATTGATGTTTTTGTACATTTAGGCTAATGGACCCAAGTGATTTGTATTTGCATAATATAACATTGTCATATATATATATATATTTATATATATATATATATATATATATATATATATATATATATATATATATATATATATATATATATATATATATATATATATATATATATATGACAATAATACATAAAAGGGTAAAAAAAATAAAAATAACAGCACATATGGAGACCAAATGTCATGTTTGTTTATGTGAAACGGGTTCTTTCTCCTCATCGTCATGTGGCAGTGACCCTTACAGGCTGTACTGTCATTGTCAATAAAAAGCAGTGCTGCTGACTGTCAACATCACTAAATAATACATAATTTATAAACCATAAACGCTGGAACATCCAAACCCAATTCCAAAAAAGTTGTGACACTGTGCAAAATGTAAATAAAAACAGAATACTAAATAGAATATGTACAATTTTAATGGGAAAAAGGCTATTTTTAATTTAATGGCTGCAAACAGTTTGTATACTGTGTGCCTGGGAACTGAGGAGACCAGTTGCTGGAGTTTCGGGTGAGAAATGTTGTTCCACTTGTGTTTGATACAGGATTTTAATTGTTCAGATGTCCTGGTCTTTTTTGCCATTTTCTTTGTTTCATGATGCACCAAATGTCTCAACAGGTGAAAGGTCTGGACTGCAGGCAGGCACTCTTCTACCGTTGTAATAGGTGCAGTATTTAGCATTGTCTTCCTGAACAATGCAGCCTAAGCAGTCTATAACTCTGTTGGGAGTTGATTTTTTAATAAAATTTTTTCTTTTCTTTTCTTTTTTTTAACTAAGCAAACTTGTAAAGTGTTAGTTTAAGTGTTTCAGGAAGAGGTAGGTCTTCACCAGTCGCTTGAAGATTGCCAGGGACTCTGCTATTCAAGCATTTATGGAGAGTTTATTCAGAACTTGTGCAGGTTGAACACAAGTCATGCAGCTGCATTTTGGATCATTTGCAGTGAACGAATAGCATTCAGAGGAAGACCTCCCAGCAGAGAGTTGCAGTAGTCAAGTCTCAAAATGACAAGAGACTGAACAAGCACCTGGGCAGCCTGTGGTTGAATCCTTCGGATGTTGTAGAGAAGACATCGACAAGAACCAGCCACATTAGCAACTGGAGATAAATCCATGTTGGATCATGTTCACCTTTAATACATTTTTAACCTGCATTTGTGAATAATACAGCAAACTGTGTTCACAGACAATAATTTCTCACTGTGTTTCTATGAAGTCATCTCCACTAGAGAATCATGCCTGTTTTTAATGCACTGCTGTCTGAGGACCCAAAAAATCAAGCATTCAATATTGATTTTCTCTCTTGTCCCTTGAGCAAAAAGATTTTCTAGATTATTGGACCCTTTTGATGATATTATGTACTGCAGATAATGAGATATTCAAAGCCTTCACAATTTGTAGATGCAGCAGGTGGATGAAACTCTGCTTATCTTTACTGTACTTCTGAGAAACTCTGCCTCTCAAATACTCTTTTTCTGTATTGTTACCCAACAGAGTACCAGTGGAAATTGGGCTACTGTTGGCCGAAGGAGGAGAAGAAGAGGAGGAACATGTCTACAGCAGGGAAAAGAGATGTGTAGGATAGTAGAGGTTAGGATGGGTATTTTAAATGTTGATATTATGACTGGTAAAGGGAGATAGTTAGCTGATATGATGGAGAGGAGAAAGGTAGATATGTTGTGTGTTCAGAAGAACAAGTGGAAAGGGAGTAAGGCCAGGAACATTGAAGGGGCGTTTAAACTGTTCTTTCATGGTGTGGATGGAAGGAAGAAATGGTGTAGATGTGATTCTGAAGGAAGAATACAGTAAGAGTGTACTGGAGGTGAAGAGAGTTTCTGATAGGGTAATAAACGTGAAGCTAGAAGTTGAAGAGATGATGATAAATGTCATCAGTGCTTATGCTCCACACGTGGGCTGTGAGATGAGGAGAAGGAAAAATTCTGAAGTGAGTTAGCTAAAATGGTAGAAGGTGAATGGAAGATTGGTGATCGGGGCAGACTTTAATGGGCATGTAGGTGAAGGAAACAGAGGTGATGAGGAAGGTGATGGGTAGGTATGGCCTTAATGAGAGGAATGTTGAAGGCAGATGGCGGTAAATTTTGCTAAAAGAATGGAAAAGGCAGTGGTGAACACTTATTTTAACAAGAAGGAGGATCTTAGGGTTTATAAGAGAGAAGGAATGTGCACACAGGTGAACTATGTTCTATGTATAAAATGCAACCTAAAGGAGATTGGAGACTGTAAGGGGTTGGCAGGGGACATGGTAGCTTGACAGCATTGGATTGTGGTGTGTAGAATGGTTTTGGAGGTAAAGAAGAAGAGGAGGAGAGTGAGGACTGAAAGAAGGGAAAGATGTAGATGCCATTAACTGTAGTTAATGTCAACAGTCTGCTACATTGACTCAGGACTACAGATTGCTTCTGATCACCATCACTGTACCCTGCAACATCATATATCTGCAACAAAATGGACATTCGGTGCAACCCAGACAAGGATGGTTCCACTCAAGGTTTCTTCCTTTGCCATCTCGGGGAGTTTTTCCTCGCCACAGTCGCCACCGGCTTGCTCATCAGGGACAAACTTAATTATAAAGAACATATTAATTTTTTATCACCACATTATCTGTGTAAAGCTGCTTTGAGACAATGTTCATTGTTAAAAGTGCTATACAAATAAAAATGACTTGAATTGAATAAAATGGTGGAAACTGAAGGAGGAAGACTGTCGTATAAGATTCAGGCAAAAAGTCAGACAGGGGCTCAGTGGTGGTGAGGAGGTGATTGAGCAATTACTGCAGAAGTGATAAGGGAGACAGCTAGAAAGATACTTAGTGTGACATCTGGAAATATAAATGAAGACAAAGAGATGTGATGGTGGAATGAGGAAGTGCAGGAAAGCATAAGGAGAAAGAGGTTGTCAAAACAGAATTGGGATCAGCAGAGAGATGGAAAAAAGTAAGCAGGAGTACAATGAGATGCAGCAGCAGGTAAAGAGGGATGTGGCGAAAGCCAAGGAAAAGGGTTATGAGGAGCTTTATGAAAAGTTGGACACTAAGGAAGGAGAAAAGGATTTGTACCGATTGGCCAGGCAGAGGGACTGAGCTGGGAAGGATGTTCTGCAAGTTAGAGCAATAAAGGATGGAGAAGAAAACGTGTTGACTAGTGAGGAGAGTGTGTTGAGAAGATGGAGGGAGTATTTTGAGCAGCTGATGAACGAGGAAAATGAGAGAAAGAGAAGGTTGGATGGTGTGGAGATGCTGAAGCAGGAAATGGATAGGATTAGTAAGGAGGAAGTGGGACCAGATGACATACCGGGAAGGCATGGAGATGTTTAGGAGAGATGGCAGTGGAGTTTTTAACCAGGTTGTTCAACAAGATATTGAAAGGTAAGAAGATGCCTGGGGAATGGAGAAGGACTGTGCTGGTACTGATCTTTAAGAATAGGAGAGATGTGCAGATATGCAGTAACAACAGGGGAATAGGGTTGATCAGTCACAACATGAAGTTATGGGAAAGAGTAGTGGAAGTCAGGCTAAGAGAAGAGGTGACCATCTGTGAGCAACAGTATGGTTTTATGCCAAGGAAGAGCACCACAAACGCATTATTAGCTTCGAGAATGTTGATGGAGAAGTATAGAGTTGGTCAGAAGAAGTTGCATTTTGTGTTTGTGGATCTAGAGAAAGCATTCAACAGGGTGCCGAGAGAGGAGTTGTGGTATTGTATGAGGAAGTCAGGTGTGTCAGAGAAGTATGTGAGGGTGGTGCAGGACATGTATGAGGACAGTGTGACAGCAGTGAAGTGTGCTGTAGTAACGACAGACTGGTTCAAGGTAGAGGTTGGACTGCATCAAGGATCGGCTCTGAGCCCTTTCCTGTTTGCAGTGGTGATGGACAGGTTGACGGACGAGGTCAGACAAGAGTCTTCATGGACTATGATGTTTGTGGATAATATTGTGATTTAGAATGAGTAGGGAGCAGGTTGAAAAGAGCCTGAAGAGCTGGAGGTACGTGCTGGAGAGAAGGGGAATAAAAGTCAGTAGGAGTAAGACAGAGTTCAGGTGTGTGAATGAGAGAGAGGGAGGGCAGTGGAGTGGTGCGGCTGCAGGGAGAAGAGGTGGGAAGGTGGATGAGTTTAGGTACCTGGGGTCAATAGTGCAAAGTAATGGAGAGTGTGTTAGAGAAGTGAAGAAAAGAGTGCATACAGGGTGGAGTGGGTGTAGAAGAGTGGCAGGAGTGATTTGTGATAGAAGAGTATCTGCAAAAGTGAAAGGGAAAGTTTATAGGACTGTGGTGAGACCTGCGATGTTGTATGGTTTACAGACAGTGGCATTGAGTAAAAGATAGGAGGTGGAGCTGGAGTTAGCAGAGCTGAAGATGTTGAGGTTTTTGTTGGGAGTGACGAGGACAGAGAGGATTAGAAATGAGTTTATTAGAGGGACAGCACATGTAGGACGTTTTGGAAACAAGGTGAGGGAGGCGAGATTGAGATGGTTTGGACATGTGCAGAGGAGGGACATGGGTTATATTGGTAGGAGAATGCTGAGGATGGAGCCGCCAGAAAGGAGGAAAAGAGAAAGACCAAGGAGACGTTTTATGGATGTGGTGAAGGAAGACATGCAGGTAGTTGGGTTGAAAGAGGCAGATGTAGACAGAGGGGTATGGAGACGAATGATCCGCTGTGAAAACCCCTAATGGGAAAAGCCGAAAGAAGAAGAAGAAGAAGAAGAAGAAGAAGAAGAAGAAGAAGAAGAAGAAGAAGAAGAAGAAGAAGAAGAAAAATAAATGTTCAAACTTGGTCATTACTGATTGCCTTGAAGTAATAATGGCCCCTTTTTCAATCTAATAAAATCATACTTTTAAACTCAAAATATAAATGTAAATGTAAATAAAAAAAAAAAAAACTAAAAATCATTTGTGCTAAACAACCAAGAACATTTGAAAGTGTGAAAGTGAGCAATTTGAGGGATTTATGTTTTTAAATAGAGTGTAATTTTATGGGCATTATGTATTTGTGGAATTTATGGAAAACAGAATGCAGACAGTGCTAATTGGACACTATCTACACAATAGACTGAAAGCCTATTATGTCCCTTTGTTCAAAGACCTGTGCAATTAGGGCTCAGAATTGCCATTTATTTTCTTCAAATGCAAGCACTTGAGTTTCTGTCAGGCACATGTGAGCCTGTTTCAACAGTTGAATGACACACACTCCCTATTTTTTTTAAAAGGGAAATGCTGCACTTGTGAAAATTATGGGTAAAGAAAATACAATTAATGTGGATAAAGTGAGATATTACAGGTGTGAACAGTTCATTTCGTTCTTGTAAAGCAATACTTCATTTATTAGGCATTGTGTCCATTTTTTATCTTCTGTAAAACTTTGTTTCTAATGTTTTCACCATATTTGTAATTTTGTTAATATGCACCTAGGTGACAGATCTAAGAACTTTTATTATTGAGTATGTAGGTCTGTAAGGTTTGTGACCACTTGTCGCATTAGTAGAAGGTAGCACTGCAAATCAATACAGAGTTTGTCTGACCAAATACCTTTCACCAATGATTAAGCATTTCCATGCTGATCAGAGTGGTATCTTTAAGAGTGATAATGTTCCTATGCACAGGGCAAAATGGTTCATTGAATAATATAATGAGCAGGTTAAGCAAATTACATACTATTACCTTCACAGTCAACAAATTTTAATCTAGATTAAATTTATGAGATATTTTATTTCAGACTGATATCTAACACAGAGCTATCTCCCACTATCATAATACACATTTCTTTAACTAAAATTGTGCATGAGTGCATTTGCCAGTAAAGCAAGCTGTCACTTAGCTGCAAAATTCAAATAACACATCAGTGAGGTAGCATTAGGTATCATTAGGTATGGCCGAGTCTCTTTGGTCACAAGTCATGCAGCTGCATTTTGGATCATTTGCAGTGAACGAATAGCATTCAGAGGAAGACCTCCCAGCAGAGAGTTGCAGTAGTCAAGTCTCAAAATGACAAGAGACTGAACAAGCACCTGGGCAGCCTGTGGTTGAATCCTTCGGATGTTGTAGAGAAGACATCGACAAGAACCAGCCACATTAGCAACTGGAGATAAATCCATGTTGGATCATGTTCACCTTTAATACATTTTTAACCTGCATTTGTGAATAATACAGCAAACATCAGTGAGGTAGCATTAGGTATCATTAGGTATGGCCGAGTCTCTTTGGTAAAGACCAATTACCACAAAAGTTTGAACAGAAATCAGAATGCTGTAGTTTATTCAAAAATAGAAGTGAGGAAAACATTTATTAGGAAAAATAAGGTCATTTTGACTTTGATGGGTACACAAGTTGGAACTGGGCAGTGTTTACCATTGTGTAGCATCTACTACATACATAAACATATATCTAGTACAACAGTACAAAACTGTTCTAACAGCAATTGTTTTAGCATTGTCTTGCTAAAATATGTCAGGTCTTCCCTGAAAAAGATGACACGGAAGGAATATATGGAAGCATATGTTGCTCTTAAATCTGCAAAATACAATTTTGTATTGATACTGCCTATCCATATGTGCAAGCTGTGCATTCTTTATGTACAAATAAACTTCACAATCTGTTTTTATTTATGTTTTACAGAGCGTCTTAACATTTTTGCAATTGGGGTTGTACATTTGTACAAAGAAAGAATACCTTGTTGAGCTCTTGAAAATCAAAAGGCATGGAAGACCATGGAAACCAATTGTGGTGAATGACAGAAGAAATCTCTTGAAATTGAGAAAAAAAAAAACTCTACAAAGATTTATGTGTGTCTAGGTGTGTTTTGTGTGTATGTGTGTCTATATCAAAGTGATTACCTTTGGTAAGGCTCAGAATCAGGAACACCAAAATAGAGATTCCCACATACAGCTTTAAAATAAAAGCTTGGACAGATCTGGAGCAACATCCTTCTGGAACAACTTCTATTAGAATGATGCGAGATGAGAGAAAATTAAGACAAAGAAAATGAAATACTCATAATCTGAAGTATACAAATTCACCTTATGGTGTGGATATTTATAGATGATCCCCTATAATAAATGATGATGTGACTGCTGGCAAAGATTACAGGACAGATAAAAAGTGATTGGATGCATACTTTGAAAGTTACCCAAGTATTTTAAAACATATAAAAAATTCTGTTTATGGACCTTACTGTAGGTTTATTAAATTTGAAGATTCTTACATTACAAAACATTACATAATAATATATATATATATATATATATATATATATATATATATATATATATATATATATATATATATATATATATATATATATATAAGAAGAAGAAGAACATTACATAATAATTAAATATTTTATATATATATATATATATATATATATATATATATATATATATATATATATATATATATATATATATATATATATATATATATATATATATATAATTATAATAATATTAAGTTTCCCTGGTGGTCTAGTGGTTAGGATGCGGCACTCTCACCCCAGCCATTAGGGTTGCACAAGCCAGTTCCGGTTCCAAGCCCAGATAAATGGGGAGGGTTGCGTTAGGAAGGGCAATAAGCGTAAAAACGTGCCAAATCGAACATGAGGATCATAAATACGGATGATCTGCTGTGGCGACCCCTAATGGGAGATGCCGAAAGAAAGTTTTAATAATAATAATAACTAAATAACTTGCCTAAAATCATTGTCATGATAAAGAATAAATTTTAATGCTGAGTGGTATAGTATTAAATGTGATTATGAAAGAAAATAAATAAATAAACACATAAAAAATGGCTGATGCCAACATTGTTTTATTTTTTTATATATACACTTGTCAGCAAAATTTTGTATTAAAAGTATTATGTAAACTATTAATGAACACCTGGGGTTTTTATTTATTTAAGTAACTTTTTATAAAACATTGATAAAAACTTTATTCTACAAATCTATCACATTCAATAAGAGCAATGTCAGAACTTTCAGAGAATTCCATGTCACATTGTTTTTCAGTGTTGAATAACATGATAGCATAAAAACTGATAATACCAAAGTCAGAGAATATGATGCAGTAAAAATGCTAAATTTGTTATTATCAAGTCATCAATAATTCTTGTCCCGAGCTGACCTTGAAAAAGCCATACATGCCTTTATCAGCTTGAGGATTGACTACTGTAATGCTCTCTACACTGGACTTAATCAATCACTTCTTAATCGGCTTCAATTGGTACAAAACGCGGCAGCATGTCTTCTCTCTAACACTTCCAAACGCTCACACATGTCAAACAATGCGGTTTAGGGTGGAGTATAAGGTCCTGCTGTTCATGTTCAAGGCCATCAATGGTCTGGCCCCGGCCTACCTCGCTGAACTTGTAACGGTCTACCAATCAACCAGAACTCTCTGCTCTTCTGAACATACCTGTCTGGTCACTTCCAAGTTCAAGTATAAAAGGTTTGGAGGCCGGTCATTTGCCGTCCAGGGACCAAAGCTGTGGATCGCACTTCCAGCACACCTACGAAGCATCACTGTGCTGAGTGTTTTTAAATTGCAGTTGAAAACACATTTATTTATACAAGCTTTTGACACATAGTCTCTGATTCGACTGATATTTTATTGTGTTGTTATATTTTGTTGTCTTTTGTTGTTTTTACTGGAAAGCGCCTTGTGCTTCTTTCAACTGTTGTAAGGTGCTCTATAAATAAAATTTGATTGATTGATTGATTGATTGATCAGTATAGTTGAAATAGTAGTTTCTTTAAAATTTGCTCATTCCTAAATTGCATGTAGCAGCACAATGAGTTTTAAAGCTCATCCAAATATTGTGTTCTTAAAATCTCATTCATTCCATTATTAGAGTGGAATTCGAGACTTTAAATTCTCTAAAAGTAATGTCTGAATATATTCCATGCATGTACTCACCAATTTATTAAATCTAAACCACTTCTAGCACAGGATTAAGTAGCTTATGTTATCAGATATCTTATCAATGGGTTTGTTATTTCAAGACCCACATACTGCTGTATTACCTTATTCATAGGCATTTTCTTAACAAAATAATAAAAAATTTATTAAAACAAGCCTAGCCTACATTTATTTATCATAAGTATTTATCACAGTATTTATCAGAAAGCATGTGCACTCTCAGTGATAAAAGTGATAAGCCAAGAATTTCAGATCATACAACAAAGTCAAAATCAAGCCCTCTTGGTGACAAATATGTCTTGAATTCAGGGGAGAAATTTCAAGCATCACATTAGCATATGTTGAAAGTGAGTGAATAGTATATCCATGTATAACTACTACAGTATAACAGATATGACAAAACATTTGAATGTGTAAAAATATAAATGATTTTACATTAAATATTTATCAGCTCATGTTGCTTTTTTAAAGTTCTTATATCACAGAGTGCTAGTCTAACAAGTACGAAAATCAAATGTTTGCAAATAGCAAATATTTTATCCTCTACGCATTGCCAGTCTTAAAGTGGAAATGTCAATGTCATCATCTTTCTGTGGCCTGGTCTTTTAATTTAAATCGAAACTGCAAAGGATATGCCAGATCTGTTCTGCATAAGAAAACTGATATTTCTCTTAATTGAGATCTCTAGACTGGAATTTTTAATAGGGTTGGTTCTTTTGGGACTATAAACATTTTTAGGAAGGGTATGTAACATATCTTATTGTAATACTTTCTTGTAATATTTTATGTGTAATTGCGTCGATTTTAAAACACTTTAGATTTATGGAGCATTTAACATTTTTTTAAAACCTAAATGTATTTACTTACAGATTTACAGAGATTTACCGTATCTGACAAGGATGTTAAAAAGTTCCTATATTGGTAGTGCTTATCACTTTAAAGTATTCACAGCGCTTCACTTTTTCCACTATTTGTTATGTTACAGCCTTATTCCAAAATTTATTATGTTTATTATTTTCCTCAAAGTTCTACAAGCAATAGCCCATAATGGCAACATGAAAGGAGTGTTTGAAATCTTTATTTCTTAAAAATAAGAAATAAAAAGAAATCTCATGTACAGTATTCACAGCCTTAGCGATGACACTCAAAATTGAACTCAGGTGTATCCTGTTTCCACTGATATCCTTGAGATGTTTCTACAACTTTAACTTAACTGTGGTGAATTTAGTTGATTGGACATGATTCAGAAAGACACACATCTGTCTGTATAAGGTCCCACAGATAACATATGACATAAGTGCATGTCAGAGCACAAACCAAGCCATGAAGTCCAAAGAATTGTCTGTGAAACCATCTCTGCAGCACACACCAATCAGGCCTGTTTGGTAGAGTGGCCCAACGAATGCCACTCCTCAGTAAAAAGCACATTACAAGCACATCGCTCCAAGGGCAGAGTGCTCAGGGAATGTGCAGAACAACTAGCAGATGTCTTCACTGACATTTTCAACATCTCCCTGAGCAGCGCCACTGTTCCTAAATGCTTCAAGACGACGACCATCATGCCTGTGCCGAAGAAGTCTCCTGTCTCCTGCCTTAATGACTATCGTCCCGTTGCAGCCACACCCATCATGATGAAGTGCTTCGAGAGTCTCCCACCCGCACTGGACCCCATGCAGTTCGCGTATCGGCCAAACCACTCCACGGACGATGCCATCTCCACAACCCTCCATCTGGCCCTCACCCATCTGGATAACAAGGACTCTTATGTAAGGATGCTGTTCAGAGACTTCAGTTCAGCATTCAACACAATTATTCCTCAGCACCTGATCGAGAAGCTGAGCCCACTGGGCCTGAACACCTCCCTCTGCAACTGGATCCTGGACTTCCTGACTGAGAGACCTCAGTCAGTACGGATCGGGAACAGCATCTCCAGCACCACCACACTGAGCACTGGAGCCCCTCAGGGCTGTGCGCTCAGTCCACTACTGTTCACTCTGCTGACTTACGACTGTGCACCAATGCACAGCTCGAATCATATCATTAAGTTTGCTGATGACACGACCGTGGTGGGTCTAATCAGCAAGAACGACGAGTCAGCATACAGAGAGGAGGTGCAATGGTTAACAGCCTGGTGTGGAGCTAACAACCTGTCTCTGAACGTAGACAAAATGAAAGAGATGGTTGTTGACTTCAGGAGAACACAGAGTGACCATTCTCCACTGATCATCGATGGATCTTCAGTGGAGATCGTCAAGAGCACCAAATTCCTTGGTGTTCATCTGGCGGACGACCTCACCTGGTCACTTAACACCAGCTCCATCACCAAGAAAGCCCAGCAGCGTCTCTACTTCCTGAAAAGGCTGAGGAAAGCTCATCTCCCTCCTCCAATCCTTACCATGTTCTACAGAGGGACCATCGAGAACATCTTAAGCAGCTGCATCACTGCCTGGTTTGGGAACTGCACCGTCTCGGATCGCAAGACCCTACAGAGGATAGTGAGGACAGCTGGGAAGATCATCGGAGTCTCTCTCCCCTCTATCATGGACTTTACACCACACGCTGCATCCGCAAAGCACACAGCATTGTGGATGACCACACACACCCGTCACACACACACTTCACCCTCCTAACATCAGGGAAACGGTTCCGAAGCATTCGGGCCGTCACATCAAGACTGTGCAACAGTTTTTTCCCGCAAGCCATCAGGCTCCTCAACAAACATCTGAACTGAACTCTCTCTCACACACATACACACACTCACACACACACTTACACACAACTGTGTGACTGATCTGTACAACCGGACTCAACACACATACACTTCGCACACCCAGGTTTCAGCACCATTCACACCTTTCATTATCACAAAATGTTTACATGCCATTTGTTGCTGATCTTCCGGGACTTGCTCTTTTTGCACAATATTCTGTCCAAATCCTTTGGTCACTGTTCAGTTTATTTTGATTGCTGCTATTGTTGAATTGCACAATTCTGTAAAATTTTTCTGCTATTGTAGAATTGCACAATTCTGTTTACATTTTTCGGTTTACATTTTTCTGCTACTGTGCACCTTATTCTGTCACGACAGGTTTTACTGGCGGAGCTATTGCTGTTTTTATTTTTATATTGTGTGTATTGTGTGTTGTCCTGCACTGTCCTGTGTTGTCTTGCAATGTCTTGTGTTGTCTTTTGCACTGTTTGCACCAGTTGCACACATGCACTTTATGTGGCGAGGATCTTAGTTCCTGGCCCAGTGTTCTTCTGTTCTGTGACTGTTGTTTTATGTTGTTTTATGTAGCACCTGGGTTCAGGAGGAACGCTGTTTCATTTCACTGTGTACTGCATCAGCTATATATGGTTGAAATGACAATAAAAGCTTCTTGACTTGACTTGATTACAGCCTGCATGGAGTTTCCCAAAAGGACCCTGAAAGACTCTAAGACCATGAGAAACAAAGATTTAACTCTTCGGCCTAAATGCCAAGAATCATGTCTGAAGGAAACCAGGCACTGCTCATCACCTGCCCAATACCATCCCTACATCAAGGCATGGTGGTGGCAGTATCCTGCTGTGGGGATGTTTTTCAGCAGCAGAAACTGGAAGACTATGTAGAATCAAGGAAAAAAGGAATGCAGCAAAGTACAAAGACATCCTTCATGAAAACCTTCTCCAGAGTGTTCTGGACCTCAGAGTGAGGTTATGGTTCATCTTCCAACGGGACAACAACCCTATGCACACAGCCTAGATAACAAAGGAGTGGCTAAGGGACAACTTTGTGAATGTCCCTGAGTGGCCCAGCCAGAGCCCAAACTTGAACCCAATTGAACATCTTTTGAGAGATCTGAAAATGGCTGTGTACCAACTCTTCCCATCCAATCTGATGGAACTTGAAAGGTTCTGCAAAGAAGAATGAGAAACTGCCCAAAAATAGGTGTGACAAGCTTGTAGCATCATACTCAAACAGACTTGAGGTTGTAATTGGTGCCAAATGTGCTTTAACAAAGTATTAAGTAAAGGCTATCACTTTTATCTAGTTTATCTGCCATTAGAATAAAACTATTTAAAGTAAATATGAGTAAAAATGTGTTATTAAATAGAAATCTACATTTATACATTTAAAATGATCCAAATTGAAATGTTCTAAACATTGTGCTTTCCTTTCTTCAATATGGCTAGGGACACTTTATAACATATTTAAATCACATTATTTAAAAAAACATTCATAATAATAAATATATCAAAGATTAACATTTTATATTAAAGAACACAAACATTCATTTTCTTTATCTGACCACTTTTGGCTGAAGTGATAAATAAATAATTTTGTTCCAGTCTTAAGTATGAATAGAGGCAATGCAGTGTTGAACATTATAATGGATAAAGAACATTATCTATAAAGCACAAATTAAGATTATGAATTTGTTTCGTTAATACCATGAATACTTAGTCTTCGTCTTCATGCACAACCCCTTAGAAGTACAAAGTAATTCCTGAACTCAGCCCACCAGGGATTGCACCCACATAAAGACTTCTGTGATGAGTGAGCAAACCTTGACAGTAGAATCATAAATTCAGGAAGACTGAAAACTGTTTTTCAATTTCTAACTCTAAATTTACATTACCATTCTGTAGAATGTTAGTGATACATGTATTACCATTCTGTAGAATGTTAGTGAACTATGGAACTAATATTTAGTCAGATTTGTGGAAGCTAGTTTAGCTCTTATGTGACAGACCATAATTATGTAGATGCAAATAGGCCATTTTCTGACAGTAAAATTAGAGGGTGCCACAAAGATCCGTTCTAGGGCCAATAGTTTATTTTGTACATGCAACATTGGATTATCTTGGCATTATCTGTGAGATGCCTTATTGATGCCATAAAGTTTTGCATATTTGTTAGACAAGATGAACCAAAACCTCCAGCTGAGGCATCTACTGTATATATACACCAAATATATTTTACATTTAGATTATAAAAGATTTTAAAGTACAGAAGTAGTGTTATGTATGATGTTTTAAGCCATGCTCAATATAAATTCCCCCAATATTCCTTACATTGTATGTAATCATTATCATCATTACTAAAACGGCTTTTCAACTCATATTTATGTGCAATACATTGCCATAATCCCTATGTCTATAATCATTTTCGAAAATGGTTCCAAAGCCAATCTTTAAACTAGCTTAAAGAAACAGTCAAAGGCAATTTGACTAGCCATGACTGAAGACTTTATATGGTCTTATCAGCATCATTCCCAGAATTCAAAATGTTGAGGTTTCAAGGCAATTCGCATAGATTTAAAAGGCAATGATTTAAAAGAATTGAGGCAAAAGTCATAAATCTTTATAGATTATTATTAAAACAAAAGTTTTAATCTTGAAACAACAATGATAGCTAGAAATATGCATATTAATGTAATACAGTGCAACCTTTATACTTACGTTTTATGATCCCTTGCGAGTAACCATTAAATTGTGTGGTTTTTACTCTTTCCTTTTAATTGTTCATTTTTCAAGTGGAATTGTACATGTACTGTACTGTAAACTCAACCAAAATTCTGAATTACTTGTCGTAAATGTTTTATTTGATACTTTAAATGAATAATACAATAATAAGATTTATTTTATAATAAGAAAATTGTATGTAATTTATTAGTAAAAACTCTGTTTTTACTCTGAAATGTTACTCCGAACTTTCGAACCACTCTTAGCTTCTGGCGAATTATCAGGTATCAGATCCGGTTCCAAATGAAAAGTCGCAAACTATCGAGTATCCACGACCGCAGCATCCAGTTTTAACTTGTAAGCTCAAACACAATGTGAGGTATTCATGAGCATCTGGAGTCTCTGTGGCTTCCCATTTTTCCTTATCAGGCTTTAAGTAAGTGGCTTGTAATTATGCTGTATTGCTCCAAACTGTTGATAATTGATTTAACTGGGGGCTTCAGGACAAAAATTCTGGATGTGCATTTAATTTGCATTTCATTTAATTTTAAATCTTTCTGTTTCCTATTTTTAAGTATGTCAATCACTTCCAAGATTGAAGTGGTCCGAGGTGGAGAACATGACAAAGTTGGTTTGAATGTAATCTTTATTACTCAGAAAAAACATATCAATCAACAGGGCTGAGTATTTTACAACAAGGACACCACTTAGTTGGTAGGTATAGAGCCAGCATGTTTTTTTTACCCTGATTATACTCTAACCACTGATTCACTGTTTTTATTTGGGACTTCAGATGGATAGTTACGATGTCCACCAATGCCCATTCATTCTTATTTCCACCCCAAATAGCACGAATGAGCGTACTTATAGCTAGTAACTTGTAGTCAACTACAATGTCATAAAATTGTTTCTACTATTTCAGTATGACACCCTGAAAATCATTTATACTTGTAAGTAGGCCATTGTATTAAATCTCTGCTTTTCCCTATTCTACTAATATAGCTTCTGTTTCTAAAATCAGTTCGAGATCAGATACATCTTCCTCTCCAGTAAAGCTGCATTTATATCCAATAGTGCAATAGCCTAAAGCTAACTCTGCATTGGAACACCATCATTCGTCTTCTTTCTCAGAGACAGAAGTGTCTTGTAAACCTGCAGAGTTTTCAGGATGTAGTGGGATTTCCGTCAAGCTCATAGTCATATTAACAATGCTTTTCTTTAATATACATGCTTAGACCTCAACCTCCCTCAGTGGAAAGTGAATAAAACTTTTTAATCATAAGATTTAGTTTTCCCTTAATTTCTTTCTGGTTTTTCTTTTGTAGACAGTTGTTAACATTTTGCAGTCTGGATGTATTACAAAGAATATTGGCTTTGCTGTGCTGAGGATTTGTTATCACATACAGTGCAGAGTGTGAGAGAGTCAGAAGCAGAAGTGATCTGTCTTGACTTATCAAAATGAATTTACACTATTTTGCTGTGATCTTTATCACATAAAGTACAACCTCTAAAACCAAAAAAAGTTGGAATGCTGTATAAAATGAAAATAAAAACAGAATGCTATTACTTGCTAATTTTATAAACTCATATTTTATTCACACAAGAACACAGTAAACAAATTAAATGTTTAAACTGGAGAAATTGTGCTCGAACTATCTGAAAGCTTTCTCGAGCTTTCTCGAGATTCTAAAAAAAACATTCAAGCAATTGGGCTCGGAGTGTACATTCCACCTAGCGCTAATTCTAAGGAAGCACTCTGTGTACTCTATGGGACCATTAGCGAAATACAGAACACACATTTTGATGGATTGTTTATTGTCGCTGGAGATTTCAACCATGCCAATCTCAGGACTGTGCTCCCTAAATTTCACCAGAATGTGGACTTTGCAACCCGAGGAGAAAACATGCTGGATGCTGTTTAGACAAACATCCTGGGTGCATACTGAGTACACTTAACAGTGACCAGCTACATCGGCAAGTGCATTGATGACGTGACCATCTCCAAGACCATCACCACACGCTTCACCCAGAAGCCGTGGATGACCGCTAAGGTGCGTGCACTGCTAAAATCCAGAGCCACGGCCACTTCCAAGACAGCAGAGACACCCGGCCCATGTGGCAGTGCATCCAGGCGATCACAAACTACAAGAAAACTTCACCCGCTTGTGATCGTAACACCTTCCTTCCAGATGCGCTGAACGACTTCTACACCTGGTTTGAGGTGCAGAACAACATGGCGGCGAGAAACACCACTTATCCTCCCAGTGACCAAATGCTATGTCTACCCACAGCTGAAGTGAAGAAAACCCTATGCAGAGTCAACCCACGAAAATCTGCTGGTCCAGAAAACATTCCTGGCAGAGTGCTCAGGGAATGTGCAGAACAGCTAACAAATGTCTTTTCCGACATCTTCAACATCTCCCTGAGCAGCGCCGTTGTTCCTACGTGCCTTAAGGTGACAACCATCATCCCCGTGCCAAAGAAGTCTACAGCCTCCTGCCTCAATGACTATCAGCCCGTCGCACTTACATCCATCATGATGAAGTGCTTTCACCCTCACTGAAACCCATGCAGTTGGTGTATCATCCAAACCATTCCACGGACGATCCCAGCTCCACAATCCTCCATCTGGCCCTCAACCACCTGGCCAACAAGTACTCATATGTACGTAAGCTATTCATAGACTTCAGCTCAGCATTCAACAAAATCATGACTGGGCCTGAACACCTCCCTCTGTAACTGGATTATGGAATTTCTGACTGGGAGACCTCAGTCAATCCGGATCCGCAACAGCGTCTCCAGCACCACCACACTGAGCACTCGGTCCCTTCAGGGCTGTGTGCTCAGTCCACTGCTGTTCACGCTGCTGACTTACAACTATTTAACAATGCACAGCTCGAATCACATCATCAAGTTCGCCGATGACACGACTGTGGTGAGCCTCATCAGTAATACAGAGAGGAGGTTAAACAGTTAACAGCCTGGTGTAGAGCCAACAACCTGTCTCTGAACAGGCAAAACTAAAAAAGATGGTTGTTGACTTCAGGAGAAAATAGAGTGACCATTCTCCACTGATCTTTGATGGATCCTCCGTGAAGATCATCAAGAGCACCAAATTCCTTGGTGTTTATCTGGAGGCGAACTTCACTTGGTTGCTCAACACCAGGAAAGCCCAGCAGCATCTCTACTTCCTGAGAAGGCTGAGGAAAGCTCATCTTCCCCCATCCTGACCACGTTCTACAGAGGGACCATTGAGAGCATCTTGAGCATTGAGAGCATCTTGGACCGCAAAATCCTACAGAGGATAGTGAGGACAGCTAAGAAGATCATCGGAGGTTCTCTTACCACTACCGCGGACATTTATACCACACACTGCATCCACAAAGCACACAGTATTTTGGATGACCCCACACACCCCTTCACACACACTTTTCACTCTTCTACCATCAGGGAAGCAGTTTCGAAGCATTTGGGCCATCACATTTAGACTGTGCAACAGTTTCTTCCCTCAAGCCATTAGGCTTCTCAACACTGAACTGAAACTCACACACACACATTTAACTGTGTGACTGATCTGTACAACCCAGACTCAACACACAATTGTAGTCACTTCACACATCCATGTCTCAGCACCACCCACATTATACTATTTCATTATTACAAACTGGTTCACATGCTGTTTACATGCCTTTTTTTTGCACATCCTTTTGACTGCTGCAACTGCTGCTATTGCTGTTTTGCACAAACCCTGTTTATATTTTGTTTAATTACAAGTACACTCCTGTACTCAGTTCTCTCCGGACACTGCAAAGTATAATATACAGTAGGTTTACTGGCGGTGCTATTTTGTGTTTTGTGTAATTGTCCTACAATGTCTTGTGTTGTCTTGACTGTTTGCACCAGGTTGCAGACGATGCACTTTATGTGGCGAGGACACTTACTAGTCCTTAGCTCTGTGTTTTCTGTTATGTATCTTTATGTTGCTTAATGTTGCACCAGGGTTCTGGAGGGAAGTTGTCTGATTTCGCTGTGTACTGCGTCAGCTATATATATATATATATATATATATATATATATATATATATATATATATATATATATATATATATATATATATATATGGCTGAAATTACAATAAAAGCTTCTTGACTCTTGACTTGAAATGTACAATTTGGAAAAAATGAGATCATTTTGTAGCTGCAATTAGTCTCCAAAAAGTTTTAACAGAGGCAACAAAAGGCAGACAAAGTAAGTGACCCTAAAAACAGCTAATTTTAACATTTTGCAACTAATTTGGTTAACTGCCAGTAATTGGTCAGTAACATGATTGGGTATAAAAAAAAGTGTATTTCAGAGAAGCAGAGTAGTTGCAAAAAAGTGCAACAACAAATTGTGGAACACCTTCAGAGTAATGTTTCTCAACATCGAATTGCAATTTAAATACATTTCATTATCAAAAGTACATAATCTTATCAAAATATTCCAAGAAATATCTGCATACGAAGGGCTATTCAGGCTCTCAGATGACACTGCATTAAAAACAGGCATGATTCTGCGATTATTAATGGGTTTAGAAATACCTCAAGAAGTCACTTTCTCTCAACACAATTTGCTGTGCCAAGCTCATGCAAAGAAAAGCTATACGTGAACAAGATCCACAAATGTCTTCTCAGGGCCAAAGCTCATTTAAAGTAGACTAAAACAAAATGGAAAAATGTTCTGTGGTCAGACGAATTAAAAATGAAATTCCTTTGGGAAACCATGGAAGTTGTGTTCTCCAGACTAAAGATAAAATGGACCATCTGGCTTGTTATCAGCATTCAGTTCAAAAGTCTGCATCTCTAATGTGTAATTTGGGCTGCTGGCACACCTGGAAAGGCTTCTTTTTCGGAAAGGAAATGTTAACCAAACTCTGCATCTATTATAACAGCATGGCTTCATGGTAGAAGAGTCATGATGCTGAACTAGCTTAGATGCACTCCAGACTTTTCTCTAATTCAGAACATAACATATAATGAAAAATACTATTTAGAAGACCCAGGAATGTTGAGCAGCTAGAATTCTGTATCAGACACAAATGGGACAACAATAATCTCTGAAAACTCCAGCAATTGCTCTCCTCATTTCCCAGATATACGAACTGTCTCTAAATGTATGCAACTTATCTGAGACATGTTGCAGCCATCACATTTAAAATGACATTTTCCCTTTAAATTTCACATTTCCGCAATTTAGACATTTAATATTTCCTTCTAATTTAAATAAAAAAAAATTTTAGATTTGTAAATCATTGCATTCTGTTTTTATTTATATTTTACACAGCATCACAATATTTTTTGGAATTGGGGTTGTAATACCTGCAATAAACTTGACTTGAACTAATATTTCTGTTGCACAATACAACAGTCAAACTATTACTTTCGTGTTAAAATGAATTGTCAGTTCAAAAGTTTAAAAGAAAGTGGCGTACTTCTGAATTCCTTCAGTAGGGATTTGTAAATGCAATGCCATGCAGAATCTTTTGCTTTTTGTGTGCTTACTTGAAAGCCTTTGTTATAACTGTTAAAGAAGTTCTATTGCACAAAGGGAATGTAATCTCTCCCATATTAAATGTTGAAGAAACTTCTTCTTCTTCTTTATTTGTGGTTCGCATTCTTAAGTAGAGCATTACCGGCATCAACTGTGGTAATAGATCAGGGACTTATATCTCTAGTCCCCAGATCAAAGAAACGCTGTGGTGCACAAATCCATCAATTAAAACCGTCCGTGTGAAAGCATTGCAAATTTTCCGTTTGGTGTCCTGATGATTTCAGTAATTTAAAACACCATAATCACTTTAAAATATTTACAGGTATATTTGTGTTCATGCTTTATGTTGAGTTTGGTTTCGATAATAATAAACATACATTTGCATTAAGCCTCCCTGTTGATTAGAGTATTAAAAACTTAAAAGTATACATTTAAGGTAGGTTTAGAACAGATAAAAATGTGCTATTAAGTTGTGATTAATCGTGAGTTTACTCATGACAATCACAATTAATTATTTTAATCGATTGACAGCCCTAATAAAAACTATTCTATAAAAACCATTATGCTCCACTTCTGGCACTCTGTTACTTGTTGCACTATGGAGTCACCATGAAGTCTGTTTCATACAGACAAACATACTGAAGAAAAAAATGCTACTTTATTACACACCTGCTGCTGACATCTTGAATAATATGTAAGCAAATATGAATATTGCATGTACCAGAGCTGTCACAGTACAACTGTTGGATGCTAAGAGCAAGAGCCTAAACATTCAGTTGTTTACATTGTCTTTTCGCATTTATAAATAAGAAAAAATATGAATTAGGCAAAATGTAATAAATGCAAGTGAAAAATTCTATAACATGCAATTTTCAGTTGTCTTTGCTATTAATAGTTGACAGGATTGAAGGCAATCTAGCTTTTATCAATTATTTGGGTGGCTTGTTCTTAATACAAGTTTTGATAATGTTGAAATGAAGCATTTTTAACGTTTACATTATATTGTAGTCATCTAGAGGAGTGCTGAGGATGGAGATATGAGGAAGGAGGAAAAGAGGAAGACCACAGAGGAGGTTTATGGATGTGGTGAGAGATGGTTTGAAAGAGGCAGATGTAGAGGACAGGGTGGTATGGAGACGGATGATCTGCTGTGGCGACCCCTAATGGGAGAAGTTGGAAGAAGAAGAAAAAGAAGACACACTGTATTCATCGAGTAAGCTTTTATCTATCAGCAAATAATACTTGTATTATGGAATGCTTAAGACTACAGGATATTTTAGCTGGAATAAATGTGTTAAAGAAACAACAAACTATCTTAATGATCTTTGTGTTCATAAATGTCAAGAATAAAATTCCGGTAGTGCATTAGATAAATACCATTGTCTCTGTTTAATCTAGAGCAGAGGTCAAAATTAGAACAACAAAACATTTTTCTTTCTATTGGATCAATGATTACTGCGGAATTAGTAAGTGTATATAATTAATAACATCATAAATAATTAAATTAATCATGTTTGCAGCTGTGGTGATAGTAAAGGAATCTCACCAGTTCTATTTCTCGCATGATAAATATTAATTATTTCTATACAGGTGACTTAATATTTTGTTGTTGCCCGTCTCACTAACTCATCAGTCTTAACCAAATTCTTTTCATTTTTCTGAGATTTCTCAGATATTTTTTTTAGCTCTCAATCTCAGTTAAAAAAACTCATATAAAAATTCTACTGCAGGAATTCTCTAATTTCAACAAATACCCTTACATTACATTTTAATACACTACAGAAAATAATTAAGATATAAGAAAAAAAGGAATTAAATAAATTGCAGCATTATTAAGTGGTTTCAGAAGCAATTCAGAAGCAATTATTCATTGTGGCTTTGGAGAAATATATATTATTCTGTAAGTGATAAAGTTAAAGCAAACATCTTTATTAAATAAGACCTACAGGGGTCAAACCAACATGTATCAGGGAATGATACACATTTGAACATATTGCTTCAAAAATGTAGCTTAACACTGCAATGTGTTAACATGTGTTCCAGAGCAACAGCCCTGAACTGATTCTATTAAACCTAAACCCTGGGAAGTGGTCCAAGGTGAAAAATTAATGTGAGTCTAATAAGGAAGCTTGAGCCTGTGCACACCACCAACTGCCATCTACAGAAGGTAATTATCTGGCCTAATTTTCTTCTTTGCATATGCAGTGAGACACTCTCTGGACATTTTAAGTAACTGGGTTACTTCCTATATACTGGGAAGCTTACAGTACCGTCCAAAATAAAATTGCGTAATGGATGGCTGTGTATCTTTGTGCTTGTAAATGACCCCAATACCCACTGGTTTACATTCAGTTGCCCATCAGCGGTTTGTCCTACAACAAGCTAATGACCCAAACCAACCTCCAGACTATCAAAACTGCTTTAGAACTGCCAGCGGAGTCTTCAGACTTCAACCTTATCATGCTAGTTTGGGATTGTGGCAGTGGGGGCGGGGCCGAGCGCCGGGTTGTGAATGGAGGGCAGGGCCGGGAGAAGATAGGCAGGGAATTGCCTCACCTGAAGCCTATCTAACCTCATGTGTTTTCTGTTTCAGTGATCAAAGGAGGCATTTAAGGAGGAGGGAGTGTGTGTGTGAATGGGTGCGTACGGGTGCCACAGTGCAGACAAAACCTCTGTAAAACTAAATAAAAACGGCTGAATAGCCTTTACACCTGACCTGTTGTGGCGTTCCTCCTTCCCCACTGACACGCTCTCCCACAGGGATGAACTGGACTGAAGGGTGAAAGCAAAGAAACCTACAAACGCAACACATTTGTGGGAAATTTTGCAATAGTGTTGGGAAGACCTTTTCGAACAAGATTTGAATTCCGTTGTAGAATGGATGCCATAGGAGTGTTTGGCTGCTATATCTGCAAACGGTACAATGATCAGTCAAAATTTTAGATTAAATTCTGCTAAATGGAATGATTCCTTGATTTCTTCTTTATGTCCAATTGTCTCTTTTGAGCTTTAACTTCAGCGTACTTTAAAAGATCCTTTAGAGACATTTAACTACCTAAATGTCAATGCAAACTGGACAAGGGAGGTGTTCTAAAAACTTTTGAATGTATGTATAGACTCAGGTAGAGATTTGGAAATAATCTATTTTGGCACAAAACATGCAGGCTGAAGATAAAGAACAATTTCACATCTGGTAAGATAACAACCCAAAGCACAAATCCAAGTCAACAAAGGAATGGCTTCAGAAGAAGAAGATCTAGTCTAAACATGAAGAGGTATGCACAGAAGATCTCCTCACAATTCCATAGATCCATAGATTTCATTGAGGGATTTTTTTCACTTCTGCAATTAGGTTATAAATTTTTTTTATTTACCTTTTTTCCCCCTAAAATGTATTTATTTATTTATTTATTTATTTATTTATTTATTTATTTTTTATAATTTTGCTGGTTGTTATATCACATTATAAAAGAAGATCTGACATGATTCATCTTGGCTGTTATTCATCATAAACCCCTGCCATTTCTACAGGGTATGTATGCATTTCTGTATCTAATTGATATCCTTTAGGAAATCCCAAACATAAAGCAGAACCTTTTAACAGAGAATATTTTTTGGCTGTAACTGAAATAAGGAGTCACTATAAATGAGTGGTAACAGAACAATGTTTCTGTCTAGTTAACAAATGGCATATTTATATGTACTGTGGCAAGAAGCTAAAATGTCAGAACAATAATATCAGTGTGACATGCCAGCTGTAATCGAGCAGAACAGTGCAACCCTGAGTTTGAGTTTTTTGTTTGTGACTGTGTGAGCTAATGAGCACCAACTATCAAAGGAATCATTAATAAAAATTAAAAGGCTCTTCTTTCTCTTTAGCACATTAACAAAGTACTGTATGTAATAAAGATAAGTAAAAGTTAAGCAAAATATAAACACATAAGGAAAGATTGATAAGGGATTAAGATGCGGTTTACTTTTAATCTAAAAATACATGCAAAACAATAAAAAAATAAAAAAATACATTTAAAAAAGGAACACTATATAAAATGTAAATAAAAACAGAAAGGAATGTTGTATAAAGTTCATAAACATCTACGGTGGCTGTGAAGTGCAAAACACATTAACAAACCGGAAAACAAATGAACTAATTAGAAAACACTAACAAATCCGAAAACAAAGGAACAAATGCAAAAACAAATTAACAAATACAAAAACAAAATACAAAATCCGAAAACACCGACAATTTAGACAAACCGGAAAAGGTAGGTATAGTTGGTGAATAGAACACTTACCGATCATTGGACGAGACACCTGTCATTCAAGATATACAGGAAGTATGAAATCTTATAACTTTGTTTCTTGTACATGTGGAAAGTTCTCTGTTTACTTTAAACTATTTTTTATTTCGATTAGTGCTCCTTTAAATATGAGAAAATAACAGAAGTAAACATTGGCAAGCAAGATTGTCGTTGTGTTTTCGGTTTTGTTATTGTGTTTTCGGATATGTTATTTTGTTTTTGCATTTGTTAATTAGTTTTTTAGATTTGTTAGTGTTTTCTAATTTGTTAATTTGTTTCCCAATTTGGTAATGTGTTTTGCACTTCTCAACCACTGTTTAAACCCATATATTATTCAAAATTGAACATATAAAACATCTAAAATGTTTAAACTAAAGAAATGTACTATTTTAGAAAAAAATAAGGTAATTTATAATTTGATGAATGAATTTGGTATATGTTTCTGTCATGTATTACAAATCAGTATATTTACAGTAAGTGATTAATGTGTGGTTAGAACTGGCACACTTAAAGCATTGACATATTTTGTTCTTAATGGGTGATTTGTCAAGAGTATTAAGTGTGCCAAAGAACAAATAGGCAAGATTTGAATTGATGCCCAGGACAGAGGGTCATGAAGCAGCCATAAGTGAATTCCATGCTACGTTTTAAAGAATAATAATGTATGGGCTCCGCTCATAATATTTAACTGAATGAACCTGGGCATTTGAAGATAAATGTAGAGGATAAGAGAATGATTGGTAAGCAAAAAAGGTGTGCAGAAGAGAATATTTAAAAATTGTGTGTTAACTGTGTTTTTAAGGTTCTTCTATGGAACTGCCTGGCTTTTTTTCTGCTGACTAAAATCTTCTTCTTTGACACAACAACCCTGGTTCCTGAACTTAGTTTGTTTCTTTTACTTGGTATTTTAACTTTGTTATTGAATTTGTTACATTTGATAATAATTAGCCCTGACACAACATGTCTCAAAAACTTTGCTGGAAAAAAAAAGGCTGGAAAAGAAAGTTGTTACTAAAAAGAAACAGCTGGAAAAACATTTTGCAATTATTTGGGTTAATTGGTAACAGTAAAATGATTGGGTTTTGTTACTGCACATACCGGAAATGGAAACATCAAATGCACAATAGTGGAAAAGCATGAAAAGTATGATATATCAATATGTAGAAAACTGTATCATTAGCTGGCAAGGAAAATGTTGCTACTTTAGCTAGCTAGCTAGCTCGCTTTTGGTAATTCACACAAACTGTATTTCCAGCTATATATTTTCCAGTTGCATATCTAAATTTCCCCCCTTATACATTATCCTGATCAATACATATAAGCCATAAATGCACATTAATTGAAATCAAAGTAACATTGTAAGTTTCAAATATAGCTTTTATATGTAAAAGATATATTACATTTGCTCATACTGTCTTTTAATTGGTTTACACTCCCATGAGGTAAAAAGCCATATAGAAACTTTTTTTTTTTTTACTTTTTATAATTTTATAATTAATAATAATAATAATAATAATAATAATAATAACTATGTAGTAAACTATGCATTAAAGTATCGCAACAAGAGTGAAATTACATATTCATGAAGCCTGAGTGTTTGTCAATTCCACCTCTAGTGACAAGAACATATTTTACTTAAAGCCTGTAGTCTTTGACTCTGTGAATATTAAAGAAGTTGCCATCTGGTTTAAAGTTGACAGACATCCCACCGATTCTCTGCAGGTCTATGATTAAATCTTGTAGCACGCCGTTACACAAATATGTATAATGAATGAATAATAGAGGGACAAGGACACATCTTTGTGCCCTTGTGGGCCATATGTCTGAGCAACATCATGGAACTTCTGAAGGAACCTGATGGACTTTGTTGAGCAGCTATACTTTCAGTGAAATTTTCATTGTATTCATAGAATTCTTAGTATTGTATTCCTAGATAAGTCTATTAGTAAATAAACTTGCAGTTTTGTCTACTTCTAGTCTTCTTGTGTTATTCACACTGGGATTCTGATAGTTAGTATTCTGGGATATTCCGTTAAAAAGTATCTTGTTTAGCATTCTGCCTGCTATTGACATCATCCAGTCCACTCCATTGCCACACTCTGATTTGTCATGTTTTTTTTTTACATTGTGACTATAATTTCCGCTCTCCATTTGTGTGGGCTGCAATATGTAGTCCACACTTCCTGAATGAATACATGGACAACTCTGGTTTTGAGCAGATAAAATGCCAAAACATTTAAAAGCTAAATCTGTTTATTTGCAGTTATTTTAAACTAAGAAGGTTAAAAATGTCCTTGATTGGATGGTGAGAGAGGGCACTAGCCAGTGGTTGTACACGCATCTGTGGTAAACTGAACAAGCTCAAACCTATTTGTGTGGATTTAATAGCAGTTTTTTTTCTTTTTTCATTACACAATGGCAATGACAGAGGAGAAATTGATTTGGTTGCAGATATACTTACAGGGACATTTACAAGGTGGACCTTTAAAAAAAACCTGGGCATTGTGAAGAAAGGCCAGCCAAAACTGTACAAAACCGTTATTAAGCTTTTTAATTAACCATGTATACTTTTGCGCTTTTGTTCCTGTAGAATGTGCACAAAAATGCACAGAAAACCCAGGGTTATTTTATAAGGTTAATATTGATGTTTCTGGTAGAGATGATGTACAGTGCAGTTGCAGTTGTGCAGTTGATCCCACACTCGTTTGTATGGTCTGGTGCACTGTATTTTGTCTTGCACTGTTTGCACATGTTGCACTTTATGTGGCGAGGACAAACTATTTTAGCCGTTACCTCTGTGTTCTGTTATGCAGCTCTATGGTGTATGATGTAGCTCTGTGTCGGTTTATGTAGCACCAGGGCTCTGGAGAAACATTTTCTCCTTTCACTGTGTACAGCTATACAGTATATGTTTAAAATGACAATAAAAGCTTTTTGACTTGACTTGACTTGACTTGACTTGAAGAAGATAACGAAGGAACGAGGCTGGCTTTTTTCTAAACATTTGTTTCCACTTTCTACCTAATCCCTGCACCATTATCAATTTATACATGTATTCTTTTTGTCAGCAATTCAATGTAGGCATATAATACAGTTTTCCTGCTGCACTCAGCTCTATTTGTTTCACCATGTCAGAGGACTTTAAGGGGGTGGCTTTCAAAGCAAGTTCAACTTTTTTATGATAATCACTTTCTTCTAAAACTCACTTCTAAAACCCGTCTGTTCTCTTACTTCAGATAAAAACCTGAAAAACATCAAATAGATTTTTTAACATGTATTTCCCTTGTTAGACTCCAGTGCGGTGACTAGAATAAAAAGGAAATAGAGACAAGGAGTTGGAGAGACATACATTTAACCTTGTTTTTTTAAATGAACATGGCTGTTGTGAATATAATAACTGTACAACACAAGACAATATTATTTTTAAATGCAGCAAGAAAATACGATTACATTTCTGTTTATCTGTTTATTCCTTTTTTAAACCTGCAGAGCCTAATGGGGTATTCACATGTAAATGCACATGAAGAGAGTAGCAATCCAAAATGTTACCACTTTTACTGTTTACATTGAAAATATGCATTACAGCATGTATTAGTCCTAGTATGGTAACCTTTGAAAAATGTAGATTTTGTTGAAAACTGCAAACACTTGCTGCTACAGAATCAAGGTCATGACTCTAAATATCACCACCCGGAAATCGAATCCAAAACAGCAAGAAAAAAAATAAAGTCAGAGTCGGGTTTTTTTCATGTAATGCCATGTATTTTGAGTTTCCCCTGTCCTCAACAGGTTTTTTCTGCAAAAAAAAAAAACAAAAAAAAAAAACAAAAAAAAAAAAAAAAATATATATATATATATATATACAGAAATAAAAATTATATATATATATATATATATATATATATATACAGAAATAAAAATTATATATATATATATATATATATATATATATATATATATATATATATATATATATATATATATATATATATACAGTGAGGAAAATAAGTATTTGAACACCCTGCTATTTTGCAAGTTCTTTCACTTAGAAATCATAGAGGGGTCTGAAATTGTCATCGTAGGTGCATGTCCACTGTGAGAGACATAATCTAAAAAAAAAAAATTCAGAAATCACAATTTCTCAGGTGTTTAAATACTTATTTGCAGCTGTATCATACAAATAAATAGTAAAAAAATCATACATTGTGATTTCTGGATTTTTTTTTTTTAGATTATGTCTCTCACAGTGGACATGCACCTACGATGACAATTTCAGACCCCTCCATGATTTCTAAGTGGGAGAACTTGCAAAATAGCAGGGTGTTCAAATACTTATTTTCCTCACTGTATATATATATATATATATATATATATATATATATATATATATATATATAATTTTTATTTCTGTAAAGCTGTTGAAATTTATTATTTTTAATTAAGTGAATTATGAGCAAGACAACACTAAGATAAGGAGGACAGTGTGTACAAAGATTAATGTGAGACCCTGGTGATTAACCAAGTTGTCCCTAGAGTAATTTATGTCTGTTTTGTTCCCATGCTCATATGTACTTATTTGTCACAATGAATGAGGCCTGGTCAACAGTTAAAGTTTACCCTTTTAAATTACATTTAAATTGCTTGCTTGAATTCTTGAAATCTAAGTCATCTCAGTGGGGAAAAGAGCATAATGAAAACGTTGGTTTCGTGCAAATTGCCCACCCCAGATATTAAATAATAATGATTCCTCACCTCTTATTCTGAGACTATTGTTATATTTCAGCTTTAAAATGTCCATGTGCAATAATAGTCTCTGACAGTCAAGAGCCAAACCTACAGTCCAACCTATTTTGCAACAACCATCTATATATTGAAGCACTTGCATAAAGAACATTTACAATCATTTATGTCTATCTAGTTTACACATAAAAAAAAACTAAATGTGTTTAGAAAAGAAAGATTCAATTGTAAGATCTATTTCAATTCATTTATGAATGCAACATGACAGACAATGATTTCCTGGTACAAAGTATGTGAACACACCCATCACAAGCAGATTTTTGAATGTCACACTCCAGATTTTGTTGCTATACATATCTAAGGTCATTGGATTCAACCAGAGCAGTTTAATTTTAAATCCAACCCAAACCTGCAATTGTTTTTTAAATAATAAATATAATTATAACACAACAAATGTCAATATGCTGTGTTTCAACATAGTTCACAGAATGTTTTGCACAACTGTTTACACAAATATCTTCAAATCCTGGACCAAGTGGAGTTGAATAAACCTAGTTATATTGCCTAATATATGAGTTAGCCTGATGCAAGCTTACACATTTAAAGTAGCCTCATTATTGTTGTGGTAGAACATTATTTGCATACCAAAGGTATTACTAAAACTAATGATCACAAAAATAAAGTAAAATAAAGGACTAATACATTTAATAAAGGATAATACATTTTTTTATTTGTCTAGTCAGGGTGCAAAGTAGTCATGTGCTTTAATGTGTGGTACCATCTGCTACTTTATACTCTTAGGCATATCTAATATTCTCCTCCATGTGGGGCAAAGAGAGATTTCATTCAAATGATTTGCAGATTTGTGCAGAGGTTCTTTCTCTGATCATGTAGACTACATCAAAAGTCTACATAGACTACATCAAAAAGCCTTTTATGTGGGTGAAATATGTAGGTATTTTTGCATTTTGCAAAGCAATAAACGAGTTGGTACGATGCACAATCTGTTTGCCCCTACACATTTTTGATTATCCAGGTAAATTTCTCTTGATTAGAACACACTTAAGAGTTTGTCTCTAAATATCCTCTGAATTTTAACAGTTTCATGCTTCCCACACTCATTAACTTACTGCAAAAAACATACTGTGGTCTGCACAAACCATGCATGTCTTCTGTGCAAGTACAGTCATACTTCATGTAAATTGGCCTTGCAATGCTGTTTCCATTCTTTGGTGGAAGATATGGAATTTCACCCTATTTTTAGCACCCATTGTTTACAGATTAACTGGCAAAAAAGCTGACACAATTTGATTGGATACACAACATCCATTTTTTTATTTGTAAATACACTACCTGAACATGTTAATAGGAACATTTGTAAACCTATTCAGTCATGCACTTATATTATCAGGTAATTGTGTGAGTGCATGGTATCAAGCAGATATGCACCAGCAGCTTCAGGTAATATTCACATCATCCTTTGAAATGGGAAGAAATGTGATCTTAGTGATTGTGACTGTGGCATGGTTATTGGTGCAAGACGGGCTGGTTGGAGCTGTTCTGTCTAATGACTGGGAGTTCAGATGCAATAGAAATTAGCAAGTACAACAAAAAATTGCCAAACTGGTCCAATCTGAAAACAAAAAGCATGTCTGTACACTTGTGGTGCATGGGCTACAACAACAGAAAACCACATTGTGTTCCACTTCTGTCAGCCAAGAACTTAAAGCTGAGGGCAGCTGAACTTGAAATGTAGTCTGGTCTGAGAAATCTCGAATTCTGATGAGGCACACAGATGGTAGGGTGAGAATTTGGCACCAACAGAATGAATTCATGACGGAACTTGCCTAGTGTTAACAGTCCAGACTGGGGGAAGTGGTGAACGGGTGTATACAATGTATAAATGCAGCATTCACAAGATGGCATGTCAGAGCCAAAGAATTCTGTCTGATATATTTATAGCAATTTCATCCTCAGTCCTCATCCTCATTGTGTCCCACCTAAAAACTTTCTGTCATGGTTTTGACTGCTATCAAACTCAGATATTATACTCAAAAGTATTTACTGCTTTAGACAATCCAGAAGACTGTACTTTCTGTCATGTTTGAAGGAATGAAGGGTTTAAAACAAAACAAAAAAAACACCTAAACTTGGAAACACATATTGTAAATATGCTACAAAACAGACAAATGCATAACTGATAGGATTGTTACTTCCAGCTACTCTCTGTTGACTATGAATTATTCTGATATAAGAAGTTGCTCAGTAGCAATCAGCAGCAAGAGTTTGTAATGAATTCGACTCAAAGTTCTCAGTCATTTCACCGTCAATTACAAAGCTCTATTCCTTCACCTGTTTGCTTGAAGGACACATAAAGGGAGCAGCTTCAAGACACACAACAATAAGAAACCTGGAATGAAATCTAGGAATAACAAAAAATGTGTAGGTTTGAAGGAGCTTATTTTTAGAGAAGCTCAGCATGCACAGTTGAAGTTTGGTCCCTTATTTGGTAGATAGCTGAGTCATGTCACAGCTGTTTGCCTTTTACATTTATGTTTGTCTCCAGTGCTTTCCCAATCACTACGGCAACAAGCTTGAGAAAGATGGATAGGGAACGGGTGGGAGAATTGGTGGGGGGGTGCGACGGGGGAGATTTCAAACTCATTAATAGGGTAGTTTAATGAGCCTTTAAGCCCAGTTTCTAATAAAAAAAAAAATGTCAAAAATAGCTCCTTTGTTCTTTGCTATATAATATAAGGGATAATTAATAGTGTTATGCAAGGCTATGTAGATATTACTTAGTATATACATTTAGATCGTTTTCATTAAAACAGTTTGTCCATTATTATTTTAGTTTTTAAAATGGGTTTGTTTATGACAGTCAGTGGCAAGTTATAAATAACTAGGCCTGGCACAATCTTTGGAAAGCAGTGTATAGAAAAGAGGCAGGAAACAAATGCAAGGTTCATTTAATCTATTTATTTTATGAAGACACCGTCCACATTATAAAAAGAAAAAAATCACATACAAAAATAGGCTACCAGGCATAAATACACATATATGTCCTTAATAAAAAAGATTAGAATAGTTGTTTGTAGCCTTTTCAGATAGAGGACTGAAAAGGTCACTCAATATAAGTTAGAGGTAGAAATGTAGAGGTAGAATGGTTGTCAGGGAGCACCCTGCTTCTTCTCCCGTGCGCGCCCCGACCGTACGGAGCTCCTCGCCATCATACTAACTACCCACACGTGGCACTCATTTCACATGCACATATAAACCCCACACTCACCCTTGCCCGGCATCCGTTATTGTTTCCCCGTACGCTCGTTCTGCGGCTAAACTCTTCTCCTCCAATCCTGCGATACGCTACTTACGTTATTTCGGGACTTTTGTGGACCGCGCTCCCGGAGCGCACCACAGATATTCCCTTACACTCTTCTCTTCACTGCTGGTATTTTGCTGGTTTTGCATTTCTTCTAATAAACTGTGTTCGCTTATACTCTGGCTTTCACCAGTACACATTAACGAAGTGCACATAAACTAATGGTAAAACTCAGAAAAAAGTGTTTATTCACCTGGTCAATATTCCAGAGGCCTAAACAAAAGTTAAGCATATAGAGAGGTGTGTCCCTCCAGGTCCCTGATTAAAAGCCATAATTTAAATTGTGAAAAGAATTAAAAGTCACAGTGTAGTGTGTGTTGTTAACAAAAATATAAAAATCCTAAAGGCAAACTACATTTATATTTGAGTTAATCTACCAAATATGCAGTAAAATCAATTTACTTTATGTATGTGCTTTGTTATGGAGACAATATACATTTCCTGGTGAAATAAAAAGATTGAGCCTAACTGCTTGGAATTAGGCAGAAATGTAAGATGTAGGTTACTGAAATTCAATGAACGTGAATGTTTTTTTTTTTAAAATAGCCTTCAAGAAATCAAAAATCATCCGACCATATACATATGAATGAGGTTTGTGTAAACATGCTTTTGCTTTAACATATTCACCATAAATTGATCAATGAACATAAAAAACAGTATATTTACCTCTCTAGCCTGAATTAATTCCTGCATAAAACATTCCTTTTTTCAGATTTTTCTATTAAAAATTATTTCTTGTTCTCTTGTGATGCACAATCGATAATTCCATATAGATGGTACACATGGTAAAAAGGATTTTCACATAAATTCTTAAATTCATGTCATCAAGAGGACAGCTGTGTACATGCATCAAGCTTAGATCATCAGGGGATATTGAATTATTATATCTATGGTTGTCAATTCAATAGCTTTTTACAGACAGTCATGAAACAAATCACGAGCTTCAGTTTGCACCACATTGATTAACAAGGGTGTGTGCTGTGTAAATAACATTACTTGTTGCATTTAGTCATATTATTCATATGTTAATGTACACTGCTGTGGACTGAAAGAGCTATTTGTTAATATTTTGAATATCAAACCATTTTACTGCAGGAGAAAGGCTGGATTAATCAAACTTTTCTCAGGGGCAAGCTGGAATTGTCAAACTAACTGCAGGGGCAGGCTGGATATTGCAAAAATATTATTGCAAAATAAACCAATATATTGCAAACAGAATTTACCTCAACTTAAGACTTTGGTGTAGATCAGTTACATTGAGATCATAGACCTCTCAATTTCAGGGTCATCTTCCTCTCTTCTCCTTTCTCATCTGTTGTTCTAAGCCAAAAGAAGAATGACCTCAGTCAGCACTTCTAGGCTGGCTCTTTACAAGATGTAGGTTTCCATACCTCATAAGAAATGGCATAGGAAACTGTTTAGTCAGTTAATCAGGGTGAACACCCAAGACACTAATCTTGTCGGCAGACATGCTGGCTCTCCTCATGTCCAATCGTCTTATCCAGTCGCCAGATTTTTACATAATCGTCCGCTGTCTGCAGTCAACATGGCAGCCGGCTAGGCACTTGCTTGGCCTTAAACCAGGCTTTTTGAGTTTTTCAGCAAGACCTTTAACATATTACTTACTGTATGGCTTCCAGAATGTTAGATGTAAATGCATGAATATATATATATATATGCACACGCACACACACAATACACTCCCACATAAATCACATGGAAAGCATAGCAAACCTGTACATTACAGTACATTACAGTTCATTTACAATTTATACACATCTCGAATAATTTTCTAATGGCCACTTTGGTTAAATTTTATATGAAATATCTAAAATAAACTAATATGTGTGACTCTAAATGCCTATGTGTTTCTCAACCGCCTCCAGGGAGGCTCCTGGCTCTGAGCCCTGATGTTTCTGGCAGCAGCACTTGCCTTCAAAGTATGACTCATTAAGAACGAGCTTCCAAAATCCCTTACTGTCAATCTCTATGCTGCCTCTAAAAATTCACTCTTATTGTTTGCTCTTTTCTGTACAATATGAGAGCAGTTCATAGGACTGATAATATACTGGCATTACAGTATACTTTGATAAGAAAATGTGAAATGGTTATAGCATCAATGTTGGGCCAAAAGGCTATTTATTTCCATATATGTGATCTGTCATTTAAAACATAACAGATATTCTTTGAAAATGTAACTCAAATTACAATAATATATACCCTATTTACAGATCTATTTATAATAGTGTGTTACATTCTAGGTACTGCATACGTTTTATTTACTACAAATAAATGTAATTACCTACGAAGAAAAATAATTAGGATATACTTAAGTCCTATTCGTCTTCTTTTTCTTCTTCTTCTTCTTTTTTTTTTAATTATTATTATTATTATTATTATTATTATTATTATTATTATTATTATTATTCATTCATTTATTCATTTTCGGGTCGCGGGGGCAGCAGTCTAAGCAGGCCCCCGCCTTCGACTGCTGCCCAATCCTCACAGCACCGTCCCTTACGGTCCCTCCTGCAGGCGGTGAGCCCACGGGAAGATTATTATTATTATTATTATTATTAATTATTATTATTATTATTATTATTATTATTATTAATTAATTAATTAATTAATTAATTAATTAATTTATTTATTTATTTTTTAAATACCTAAATACCTTTAAAGAATAGTATACATTATAAATACAAATCTTTAAATGTTTTCCCTTTAAAATCAATAGTATCTTCTATTTGTATTACATCAGTCAATGGGTATTCCATGAAATCAGTATTTGAAGCCATCTCAACTGAAATACATATATTATATTTGTTGTACACATTGAGTTTTAAATGTTATATGGCTTAAACTAATGTTTGGTAGTAATATATAACCTGAATTTATGACTATTCTTTCAAATCTGTGGATTTGCAAAATGTAAATTAAATCAGTGATTAAAAAAGAATTTAACAGCAAACTAAAATGTTTTATAAAATAAATAAGTGAAATTGCTTTCATTTTATATGCTTATAGCTACTCTGATTACTAATTTCATACCTAGTCATATTTTGGTTCTTTTCTTTTTTTTTATCCAAGAAGCTAAGGCATTTAAAGTGGGTGGAGTGCTACAAAGCAATATACACAAGCAGAGGAGTTGGCCCTGCCACACTGCAGAAGGCAATAAATGATTGTATTGTTAGAGTTAACCACCTCCCAGGAACTGGGTGGATAAATAAAGTTTGTAATCAATTCTAATTTCAAATGTAATCAATTTTGAATCGTTTGCAAATTGTGGAATTGTGTTTAGACCCTGCTTGTAGATATATTTTAAAAAATCCTCCATTTTGGCAAAAGCTAACCACCATCCTTCCACAGTGACTGTCAAACAGCCTGTCAAACTCCAAATGTGTGCATCTTCATCCAAATGTAATGGTAAGTATAAGTCCCTTCACACCTAAAATATTACCTTCTTCAAATGATTCTTATTCCTCTGCCTCTTTCAAACCAACTACCTTCATGTCTTCCCTCACCACATCCATAAACCTCCTCCTTGGCCTTCCTTTTTTCCTCCTTCCTGGTTGCTCCATCCTCAGCATTCTCCTACCGATATACCCCATGTCCTTCTTCTGGACCATCTCAATCGTGCCCCCTTACCTTGTCTTCAAAACGTCCTACATGTCCCTCTAATAAACTTGTTTCTAATCCTGTCCATCCTTATCATTCCCAATAAAAATCTCTACTTTAGCTCTGCTACCTCCAGCTTCACCTTCATCTTTTACTCAATGCCACTGTCTCTAAAATCATACAACATTGCAGGTCTCACCACAGTCCTATAAACTTTGCCTTTCACTTTTGCAGATACTCTTCTATAACAAATCACTCCTGTCACTCTTCTCCACCCACTCCACCCTGCCTGCACAATTTTCTTCACTTCTCTAACACACTCTCCATTACTTTGCACTGTTGACCCCAGGAACCTGAACTCCTCCACCTTCTCCACCTCGTCTCCCTGCAACCACACCGCATTATATACTGTATATCTGAACATATTAATAAAAAGTTATATTGAGATGTAATTTATTCTCCAAAAAATAAAAGGAGGTAAGTAATTAAATAATTAAACACAAGCGTATTATATATCTACGTGTGAATGGCCATAGTTCAATAATAAACAGGAAAACAAAGAAAATACATTTCTTAATATTATGTTTTGTGAAGTTAAGAAATACTGAAACAAAATTGCTAAATATTATTTAAAGTATTAAATGGTTTTATTAATAACTGGCAAATTGTTTATTGTAACAAATTAACAAATATGCCATATTATACCATGATTCAGTATAAGGATATCAAATTTTACATGATTTCCTGGAGATTAGTTTAAGCCCACACAGACATTTCACTCATGACTCATTTCTTGCATTTGGGTAAATTCAGGTTCAAGGATCATCAAAAATAAAAACATCTTCAAATTGTACAACACTTAATGCTCAAGTCTAATTCATGGTCATAGATTGGCTTCTAGTCACAAATTGACCATTTGCTAACTGAATTGGTAATGACAAGGAGAGGTCACATATTAAGTTTTAGCAACCTCTATTTATTAAAAGGAGAAGAGTGTTCTACAGAACTGCACTATATTGTAAAACAGAGTTTTGCATTATTTTATTTTATTTTATTTTATTTTATTTTATTTTATGATGTGCTACACATTAATGCTGTGGAAAGATTTCCCATTTCAATTAACAGTCAAAAGAAAAGTAGGTACAACCTCATTTAATTTTATGTTTGTTTGTTTGTTTGGTTCTCAACAATTTTTTCAAACAAACATATAAACTTTGGTGACAACAAAAGTCACAGATCATTAGGACTTGTGACGACCACTATAAAAGCGGAATATTTGTCAGTTTGGTGTTCTGGAGCACTCAGTGTACTCATTGTGGCTGCTCACTAAACTGGCAAAGGTTATGAGGCCATCTTTAACCTTTTAAAATCCACTATTCTCTGTGGACCAATGAAACTAAGGTGGAGATGTTGGTCATCATGCACATTCACTCTGTTTGGTAAAATCAAATACACACCTATTGCTGTCAAGCAATGAGGTTAATTGATTTTGGCTTGCTTTGTAGCCACAGGACTTTGGGATTTGGGACAACTGGGCCAAAAAAAGAATAACACGTTCTCACCAAACGTCCATATGTGAAGAGTTGGGAGTGAGAATGTATTGAAAAGGATCATACAACAAGACAATCATCTCAACCAAAAAATTAATAAATAATTCGGATGTTGGATTGGCCAAGCTGAAGTCCAGACTTTAGCTCCATTCAAATCCTGTTGCTGGAACATAAAGAAGATTTGTGATTGAATGAATGAACCCAAACATCAGTGAACTAAAAGCAATGTTTTAAATAAGAGAAACAAAAAAATATGATCCTGACATACTCCTACAGAAAAATAATTAATAAAAAATTATCTGGATTTAATCAATCTTCATGCATACAAACAGTACAAGTGTGTTATGACACTTTTGTGCATTGTTTTATATGTCATTTGTTTTGTTAAGACTGTCCACATGATATACAGTCCTACAGATAGAGGAGTACTCACAGACACTGGCACTAAATAGGCTCTAGAGCACCTTTCACGCATTCTGTTAACACTCCAGGTGCTAAGGATGACTCAAAGAGAATGACTAGGAATTACGATATCATGCTGCTTTTGTGAAAGCAGAGAAAACACATGTGCTCCACAGCAGTTGGAAAGTGCATTGTGTTTGTCCATCACACACATCACACACAGTCATTTATAAATGTCTCTTCTAACGCAAATGGAGTAGATTTCACTTTTTTAGAATCTTGAAATTTCTCAAAACAGCCTGCTCAGCCACTCTGGTACATTTCTATTGCTAGCTTTTATAGTGTTAACTCTATTTCCATAAAGTCAGAAACAATAATGATGTGGACTGTGAATAACCCAGTAGATTGTATTTACTATCCACTGTTCTTTTTGTTTCTATTCTTAAGCAATTGTGCTTTAAATTCTCCTATAGCGGACTACTTTATTTCAGAACAACATCAAAACCCCCCAACTCTTTCAGGCTTAGTCATGCTCTATTCTGGTCAAAAATATCTCCTTTTTGTTCTGACTGCTATAGCAGAATCAGTAAGACTCATTATGCATCTCATGTAGCCCCCACTCTGCCGCCATGTTAACAGCATCTGCATAACTACACAGAAATCACAATGACAGGCCATGTGTTTTGCTCAACACAGTCAGTTGTGGCAAAAGGTTTTTAAAATATTTTATTTGGGCAATGGAAGAACTCGCTGGTGCTCATCTTTGTTTTGGATTGTTTTGGTCCAAAACCTAGCAAAGCTGATGGGAAAGATAAGATATTCCCATAAATTTTTAAGCCACTGGACAAAATTGGTATTGTGTGCCACTTCCATATAGCATAAAGATCTAGGCCAGTGTCTTTAAGCTAAAAAGAAAATCGATTTGGAATTGGAATTTGACCTCAAAATACAAGAATGTGTTTCTTTCCAAGAAAAAAAATGTGAAAGAATGATATTGCTGCTGCTTCAGTCTGTTGTGGTGAAGCAGGAGTTTCGTTTTTAAAGGAAGCTCTTTGTTTACAGATTTATATACTTACATTTATACATTTATATACTTACCTGATCATGAGCTTAGGGTAGAAAAAATAAGGTTGCCAAGTCCCATAGGTGACGGTGTAATGTAAAAAGTATTACTCCTTCGTATAATGTTGGGCCTGCTGCAGGATAATAAATGTATCAATGGATAAATCGATTAATGAATGCTAGCTTTGAAACAGCATCAGCACCTAATAAAAACAGGACAAATAGTCATTATAGCTTATATATATATATATATATATATATATATATATATATATATATATATATATATATATATATATATATATATATATATATATATATATATATATATATACAGTGAGGAAAATAAGTATTTGAACACCCTGCTATTTTGCAAGTTCTCCCACTCAGAAATCATGGAGGGGTCTGAAATTGTCATCGTAGGTGCATGTCCACTGTGAGAGACATAATCTAAAAAAAAAAAATCCAGAACTCACAATATATGATTTTTAAACTATTTATTTGTATGATACAGCTGCAAATAAGTATTTGAACACCTGTCTATCAGCTAGAATTCTGACCCTCAAAGACCTGTTAGTCTGCCTTTAAAATGTCCACCTCCACTACATTTATTATCCTAAATTAGATGCACCTGTTTGAGGTCGTTAGCTGCATAAAGACACCTGTCCACTCCATACAATCAGTAAGAATCAAACTACTAACATGGCCAAGACCAAAGAGCTGTCCAAAGACACTAGAGACAAAATTGTACACCTCCACAAGGCTGGAAAGGGCTACGGGGAAATTGCCAAGCAGCTTGGTGAAAAAGGGTCCACTGTTGGAGCAATCATTAGAAAATGGAAGAAGCTAAACATGACTGTCAATCTCCCTCGGACTGGGGCTCCATGCAAGATCTCACCTCGTGGGGTCTCAATGATCCTAAGGAAGGTGAGAAATCAGCCCAGAAACACACGGGAGGAGCTGGTCAATGACCTGAAAAGAGCTGGGACCACCGTTTCCAAGGTTACTGTTGGTAATACACTAAGACGTCATGGTTTAAAATCATGCATGGCACGGAAGGTTCCCCTGCTTAAACCAGCACATGTCCAGGCATGTCTTAAGTTTGCCAATGACCATTTGGATGATCCAGAGGAGTCATGGGAGAAAGTCATGTGGTCAGATGAGACCAAAATAGAACTTTTGGGTCATAATTCCACTAAACGTGTTTGGAGGAAGAAGAATGATGAGTACTATCCCAAGAACACCATCCCTACTGTGAAGCATGGGGGTGGTAGCATCATGCTTTGGGGGTGTTTTCTGCACATGGGACAGGGCGACTGCACTGTATTAAGGAGAGGATGACCGGGGCCAAGTATTGCGAGATTTTGGGGAACAACCTCCTTCCCTCAGTTAGAGCATTGAAGATGGGTCGAGGCTGGGTCTTCCAACATGACAATGACCTGAAGCACACAGCCAGGATAACCAAGAAGTGGCTCTGTAAGAAGCATATCAAGGTTCTGGCGTGGCCTAGCCAGTCTCCAGAATCTTTGGAGGGAGCTCAAACCCCGTGTTTCTCAGCGACAGGCCAGAAACCTGACTGATCTAGAGAAGATCTGTGTGGAGGAGTGGGCCAAAATCCCTCCTGCAGTGTGTGCAAACCTGGTGAAAAACTACAGGAAACGTTTGACCTCTGTAATTGCAAACAAAGGCTACTGTACCAAATATTAACATTGACTTTCTCAGGTGTTCAAATACTTATTTGCAGCTGTATCATACAAATAAATAGTTAAAAAATCATACATTGTGATTTCTGGATTTTTTTTTTTAGATTATGTCTCTTACAGTGGACATGCACCTACGATAACAATTTTAGACCCCTCCATGATTTCTAAGTGGGAGAACTTGCAAAATAGCAGAGTGTTCAAATACTTATTTTCCTCACTGTATATATATATATATATATATATATATATATATATATATATATATATATATATATATATATATATATATAATTAAATATACAATTATATATATATATATATATATATATAATTAAATATACAATTATTTGCCATGTATAGGCAGTAAATACTGCATGTAATCTAGAAAGAATTGAATGGAAAGAATGTCATAGGATGATAAAATACCTAGTGGGTTCTTTACATAATATTGGAAGGACACTTTATCAGTCCTCGGTTGTGGAGAGTATGCTGTGTTGGGGAGAACAATGACAACAATAATCACAGTATTGATTTCAACCATCTGTGACAGCTTGAGCTACATATTACACTGTTTACTTATCATGATGAAACTGGCCTAGGCTGCGTGCCTGCCATTAACATTTGCATTGTGACCCTGTTATTTTCTCTGGATGAAGCATATCTCCATATCTAAAAAAAAATTGCATTTGATAAATTCTGTATGATTCTTTACTGATTTTCTGATTATACTAATTTTACGGAATTTATTTTGAGTGATTTTGTAAACAGACAGACAGACAGACACACAGACTGACTGACTGACGTGTTCCTGGCATCAAAATGATCTTCCAGCCTATAGAAATCAGCCCTGTGGGATCCTGGTTGTGTAAAAGACATGCGAATGCAGCTGTCACGATAACCAATCAGATTTCAAGTTGGTGACACCTCTAGCAGGCATCCAGTAACATCTGCATTTTTATGAAAGCACAATAGTCAGAGCTCACAATGTTCTCGATCTGTTTTGCTTTTGAGGGTCTGTTCATTTCGGATAATGTGCTATGGATTTTTCTGATTTATTTTTCCCAGCACAGGGAATACAGTGTTTACGGTAGGCGATTAGGTGTCTCCAGAACTTGCCTGGCTGTAATTACATATTCAGTTTTATTTAATCGTTTCATGTGTTAGTGTGTTTAGGCTGGCCTCAAAGAACATAAGTAATATTTAAAGAAGGGAGAAATAGATGGAAATAATACTAAAGAGCAAAACAAAAATCAATGTCTTGTTAGTAGGTTGACGTGTTCCATCAGGACCCCGCTACTTCCGGTTCGGCATAAACTCATTGCTGAGGTCTCTGAAGTTGAAAACATGTAAGTGTAGTGCAGGTAAATGATTATGTGATTTGTGGAGATTTATACCAAACTGAATGTGTGTATGTGTTTGTGTTTTAGGTCTAAAGTCACTTTTAAAATTACCCTGACGTCGGATCCTCGGTTACCCTACAAAGTGTAAGTGTGAGCTCAGCATTCAGCTCAGTGCATATCAACTCATTAAAGAATCAGTAAACAACTTAACATTCAGTCTTTCACTGCGTCTTATATTCATTCGCTCGAATAGATGATCTACCATCTGAGAGATATACAAGCTTGTACTGCTCCCTCGTTTCATCCAGATGTTAGCAGCTAGCCTGTAATCCAGCTGTATAGCAGAGCAGATGTTATATGTTACACTATCGTTACTGCAGTCCAACATAGACATGTATCTTGTGATGAGAGACGTCACCTTGTTGATAAGTGAGATTAGATGAAGAATGTCTGAGACTGGTCTGAGAAGTCATTGGACGCCACTCAGTACAACCATAGTGTGCAGAAAAGCACCTTACAACACAACACCTCAATCCTTGTTGAAGCCGGTGTATAACAGTAAACGCAGTTCAGTGAGCAATCTGAGGCTGAGCACAGTCACCCAAACCAGACAGTCAAAGACTGGAAAAGACCAGAGGATTTTTTTTGTAATCCAGTTTGTGTGTGTGTGTGTGTGTGTGTGTGTGTTATAGTCTTTTGCTGTTATAACATAGCCACCTCATGGGTTTTGTGTTTTGTGCATACCAAGATGCTTGGCAGCTCAGATTGACATGGATATTTTCCTCTGATCTCTAATCAACAAGGCGTTTCCATTTACAGATCTGTCACACACACGGTTTGGTCTTAGATTGGGAGCTCTGTGAGTTTTAGAGTTCTCATTGTACCCACGTAAGAAGTTCTAGAAGTCTTTATTTCATTGTCAGCCTTTTGTCACTTATGAAAAGAGACAGCCTTCATATTTCAGTACTGTGCATTTTCTGAATGTTTAACAACGAGAGGCAACGTGGGATAAATCGGTATCTTTCAGTGTCTCGTGTATCATTTGGACAGGATTAGATATTAGAATTACATACTATGTGGAATTATGTATGGGTCATTTTGTGTCCATTTATATTTTGTTAAAAGCCAGGGTATTTATTTTGACTAAATTCTAATGACGTTTTAATTTAAATCTATTATTTATGTAATTTTTCTTGTGTGTGTTTTTCGGGAACCCATGTTTAGGATTCAAAATCTACAGAAATCAATCAAATCAAATTTTATTTGTCACATACATACATACTTTGTACGACTGTCATTAAAAGCATGAAAAAATTTATAGAATTTAAGGATAAAAAAAATTAAGTAGATAAAAAGTTTAAACTAGGTGATATATGAAAATATATGTATATACATAATTTAGTATGTCAGATATTGTAAGTACAAATTAAAGTGATTTAGTGTGTGATTGTCCTTTAAAGTGTCTATGTGCAGTGGGGTGTGATATAAAGTGGCACTGTGCACTGTTGAAGTCCAGAGTTGAAGTGACAGTCCAGAGTCTGGAGCTCTGTGAGTTTTAGAGTTCTCATTGTACCCACATAAGAACTTCTAGAAGTCTTTATTTCATTGTCAGCCTTATGCCACTTATGCCTCTGGGAAAATATCATCCATTTATATAATATAAAAAAAAAGAAATCCCATATGGGGAGCCATTTTTAGAATTTAATCCCTCAAGAAATATTAATTCCAGCCATGTGAAATTTATCTTGTAATTCTGTCAACATTTTGTATCCTATTTCTCGTTAGTCCAGCAAAGCTAAGGAAAAGGCTGTGGCTTTTAGTGTCTATTTATTCAAGTGGAAAAGAACCGGCTTTCTGTGGTAAATTTGAAGTATTTAGACACATTAAAATATGTTTGAGCAATTCAAGAACTATCAGGATGGATTCAGACTGTAATTAATATAAACTGCTATAATGGCTTAGGACCGCAGTTTGTATGAACAGTTCTGCCTTTAAGTGTAGCAGTGAATAGCATGCCTCAACAATGATAGGACTATAATGAATGGACATTCGGTGCCATCCAGACGAGGATGCATTTTGAGTCTGGTTCCTCTCAAGGTTTCTTCCGTATAGAACAAACTTATAGGCACTAAACTTGTACATTCTAACTTTTATAACCTCTTTATTTTTGTAAAGCTGCTTTAGGCCACTGTCCATTATTAAACGCAATATACAAATACAAAAGAATTGAATTGAATTGTTTGTCCAGATGTATGACAGATTTTATGTAACCGGGAACAATATTTCTGGAGATCTTATTTATTTATTTTATATTTGTCAGGGGAGTGGACAGTGTGGTGTTTGTCACATGCCACAAATAGAAAAAGGCTAAGTTTTAGACATGTATCTGACATGGAATGACTCATATGTCTGTTGTAATGTTGCATCTGGAGTAAACATGTTTTATTCCCACTTGATAAGTGATCTCTCGATAAGTCATAGAAATGGGAAATATCTTTATGGTGTACGCATGCTTCTTACACTTCATTGCTGGACAGTTGATGATTGGAACTAGATGAGGCTACTTGTATTTTGAGTGAGCCTGTGATTTCTTCCTGGCTGATGGGATTGGAGCCCCGATCTGGTCTACTGCTGTTGTGGCTTGTATGCTTCAAGTTTCTCCGTGTTCTATGCTTTTCTGCTCATTATGGTTATTTGTCAGCTCCAGTTTGGTCATTCTCCTCTGACCTCTCTCATCATCAAGATTTTACACCCACAGAACTGCTGCTCACTGGATGCTTATAGTTTTTCCTACCGTTCTGTGTAAACTCTAGAGGTTACTGTTATGAAAGTCATAGCAGCAGTTTCTAACCATTGACTATTCAGCTTATGCCATGGTCCCTTACCAGCATTGACAAGGAAAAGCAGTCTGCAGTCATTTTCATGAACTGTTCATTTTCATGATTATAGATAGAGGAATTTATAATTCTGCTAGCTTTAAATTATACACAGAGATAAAGAAGTGTCACATTCATTGTAGTTGATGTTAATAAATAGTGGGCTGTGCTCTACTAATAACGAAGCTGTTGGTGTTACTGCCATGTGCCATTTTTTTTATTTAAGTTTTTCATTTTAATGTTATCAAAATGTTGTATGCAGAGAAATTCGAGTCTTTTTCAGAACGCTTTTGAGGCTGTAGTGAAACCAGACCTATTTTCACAATATTTGATGATGAAATAAGCGTATAAATAGCGTGATATTAAGTCCATGATGTTTACTCAATTTCTCCTAGAACAGCAACTGTAAATCCATATGAAAAACAAATGAATTGGAAAATTCTTGCATAAGAAATAAGGTCATTAAAGCAGTAAGTTATTGATTCAGGGATTGATCCTGTGAGAAACTGCAGTGTAAATGAGAAGTTCTAAATTGGATTCTTTATCAGGTACGAAATAAGAGTTTGGTTGACAACCTTTTAGTGTTCATCCTCTTTCTCATCTTTCGCCCTCATCGAAATATTCAGTGACACCTTTTTATTTATTTATTGTCAGGGGTGTTAAAGGGTAAAATGTAGAAGTCTACAGTGCTGCATTTTTGCATTCTCTCACAACTCCTGCTGAGGTTTCCCTCTAAACTACTCGAGTTTCAGCCTCCTGAATCCTTTTATTCCAGAAGAATTCTGTTTAGGGTGGCAAAAGTGACGAAAAGCAGTGCTTTATTTTCTCATAATGTGCAATGATTAAAACTCAAGAACCCTTGTCACCTCACACAATTGCACATTTCTAGAAAAATTAAAATAAAACATTCTGCGCCTTACTTTCCCATGGAAACCTGACAATTATGGGCTAAACCTTTTATTGAGAAACCGTTAAAACAAAGTAAAAGAATAACACTTACAGCTTTTTCCACACCCTGAAGCCTCTGGAGATTCATCCACATGAGCCATTGCACAACTCCGTCACACCAGTGAGTTATTATTAAATATGAGCTGAGAATTGTGAATCTCACCAGAAATGTCCAGGGGGATTTTCAGTCAGAAACCATAAGCCTTCATATTCTGTCAAATAAGGGTTGTGTAGTAGAACATTTTTTAATATATACAATATTATAATTTATTCTATAGTCACATTTATACCTGTGTCTTTGGGCGATAGGGGCAGGAAAATATTAAAGCACTTTTTTTTTTTTTTTTTTTGCAATTAATTAGTGACCATAATCATTTGATCTGATCAGGATCATCCTTTCCCATACCCCCCTGTCCTCTACATCTGCCTCTTGCAAACCAACTACCTGCATGTCTTCCCTCAACACATCCATAAACCTCCTTCTTGGTCTTTCTCATTTCCTCCTTCTGATTGCTGAGGATGGAACCACCAGAAAGAAGGAAAAGAGGTTTATGGATGGGGGGGATCGCTGGAGATGGATAATCCGCTGTGGCGACCCCTAATGGTAGCCTGAAGTAAAAGAATAATCATTTGATCTGTTTAGAATTATTCCAGATGAACGAGATGATTTGAGGCAACTACGACAATTTGAACTAATTAGGATTATTTGATATAATTATTTGTTTAAAAATTGTTTATTTGTTTGAAATTATTTGACCTGATTTGAAGTACGTGATTGGGATTATTGATCCAGATTAATTGAGCCGATTTCTCGGTATTTAAGATAGAGATTATTCGAGGTGAATGCTTTTTATTTGAGCTAGTTGTGGTCATTGTAGCAGGCCGTGATTTTTCACGCTATCTACATTATATTTCCAAAAGTATTGGGTCACCTGACCGTTCTTGCTTTATGTAGTTCTTTTCCAAACTGTTACCACAAAACTGGTGGCACTCACTTCTACACGACGTCTTTAGATGCGCTGTACTACATTTTTGCATTCACTTAACCTTGAAAATCCAAACCTGTTCCAGCATGGCAGTGCACAAAGTGAGCTTGAAGATATGGTTTACATGCTTTGGGAGGAAGATCTTGAGTGGCCTGCTATAGAGCGCTGATCTCATCCGTACTGAACACCTTTGGGATGAATTGAAATGCTGACTGAACTCCAGACCTCCTCACCTACATCAGTACCTTTACTAGCCTTTTGTAACACCCTTGTGGCTGATAAACACAAACATCCATAAGCACACTCCAAAATGTAGTAGAACAGCTTCCCAGAAGAGTGGAGGGAATTATAAGAGCAAATTGGGACTAAATGTGGAATGCAATTCCGTACTTATGACCTGGTGACCCAATACTTTTACGAATATAGTGTTCTTTCTGAATTATTTAAATTGATTAGGATATATTATTATATATAGTACAGACCAAAAGTTTGGACACACCTTCTCATTCAAAGAGTTTTCTTTATTTTCATGACTATGAAAATTGTAGATTCACACTGAAGGCATCAAAACTATGAATTAACACATGTTGAATTATATATGGAATTATATACATAACAAAAAAGTGTGAAACAACTGAAAAATGTCATATTGTAGGTTCTTTAAAGTAGCCACCTTTTGCTTCGATTACTGCTTTGCACACTCTTTGCATTCTCTTGATGAGCTTCAAGAGGTAGTCACCTGAAATGGTCTTCCAACAGTCTTGAAGGAGTTCCCCGAGAGATGCTTGGCACTTGTTGGCCCTTTTGCCTTCACTGTGCGGTCCAGCTCACCCCTAAACCATCTCGATTGGGTTCAGGTCCGGTGACTGTGGAGGCCAGGTCATCTGGCGCAGCACCCCATCACTCTCCTTCTTGGTCGAATAGCCCTTGATGCCTTCAGTGTGACTCTACAATTTTCATAGTCATGAAAATAAAGAAAACTCTTTGAATGAGAAGGTGTGTCCAAACTTTTGGTCTGTACTGTAAATTAGAGTTTATTCTGATTGAGCGGTTCAGGATTATTTCAGATAATTACAAAAACTATGCTTTGTCATAACAGCAGTAGTTAGTGTCACTGTATATATTTATATTCAAATAATCGGTTAGATATTTGTAACTTTCTGGATGTGCTGGTTCCTAGATAGCGAATCAGTGTGTAATATTATGGTCAGTACTGATTGCACCTTTGTGTTACGCACATTGCTATAATTTGTAAAGCCTTCAGTGTAGTGGAGAGTTATAAAGTGGATACAGTGGTCCCACGGAACGGGTTACGTTCCACGAGTAAGTAAGTAAGGTGGTTTCTTTTTGATGTGTACTCAACAGAAAATGTGAAGTAATGCACATAAATGCTTTATTTATCACTTAAAATGAATAATACAATGTGTTTTTAAAATGTTTATAAAATTTGTTAGTGAAAACAGTTTAAAATGTTATTCCTAATGTTCTTAAACATTCGGTCCCGCTGCGGATTCCCGTGAATTTTAACTTGCTGTTAGTTACGTTTTAAATAAGAACCCGCACATTTTTTGCTAATTATTATATTTGTACCTGCCATAACCATTTTACATGAAGCATCATGGTTTTAATGAAGATACAATTTCTCTTCTTGTTGTATTTTTCAGGTTAAGTGTACCTGACAGTACGCCATTCACCGCTGTGCTGAAGTTTGCAGCAGAAGAGGTGAGATTGTTTTGTTTTAGAAAACATTGTGGTGGATTGGAAGTGAAGAAACAGCAGTGTGATCATACTCTGAAAAATGTATATGCAAATGTTAACACTTGTGAACTTAAGCTGATTTTTAAGATCAAATTATTATTTTTTTTTTTTTTAAAGATCCAATGTTATTTTTTTATTATTGGATAAAATCCAGCTTGTGTCCATCGTTTTGCGAAGACAAAGAATTGAATACAAAAGCCAGTAATGGGTTGTGGAAATATCAAATAATGTTCCATGTTTGATATTTTTTTTAAACACTGTAATTTTGATCCTGCTGATTTGATCTGGTTGTGGTAAGCTTGCTAGAAATGTTGATCATATCCCTCTCAGCCTAATGATTCACTGCTTTCACATTCGTCTCTTACATTTACCGTAATTGCAATTAACCTTTTGATACATGCACACAGCAAGCTTTAAGCTGTCTAACAGGCAAAATGTAGGGTTCTTTGTTTTTGCTGCTGCTGTTTATTTAAAAAAAAAAAAATTTTTCTCTGTCTGCTAAATAGAGTAGATTTAGTAGGCTTTTTTTTGTTTAAATCCCTTGCTCATTTATTGGCCTTCAAAATCCACCTTAGTTTTGTTTTATTTTCTTTGATGTAATTGTTCTTCTAGCCTCCATATAAGCATTTATTATAATGGCTAGCAAGCTGCCTTTGGATTATCAATACAAACATGTGTTCTTTTAGCACTAACTTCCAAGGTTTTCTTCATGCTCACATCTTTACTGCTTTCACCCTTTTTATATACCGTGTTTTTCGTACTATAAGCTGCTACTTTTTTCCTACGCTTTGAACCCCGCGGCTTAAACAACGAAGCAACTAATTTCCTAGGTTTTTCCCGGTTTCACAAACTTCAAGCCAAAAAACTGAGCGACATAACATTAGACCAATTAAATTTCCGAACGGAAACGAAACAAACGCACGACGATGCCAAAAAATAAACTCCAGAGAGAAATAGTTGTGAAGGGAAGGAGGAAGACAGTGAACAACAACTTTCTTGGTCGGCTACTGTTTAGATGCAAGCCGTTGTAACGCGTTGAGTCTGGGTGAAGGGAGAGCTCGAGTTGTAACTCCAGTTGCAACAGAAATCATATAAGCACAGACAGGTTTCCAAAACTCGTGCTTTTTTATTTTTCTTGGCAACAGCGTTACGGGTTAGTCAAAGAAACTTAGGAATCAGCATCAGAAAATAATAAGGACATATTCCTTGGTCTTGCACACATGCAGTAATACCGGCAGAATGCAGTGCCAGGCTATTCCCAAAATACCGCTATGCTCCTAAAGGAAGCGCAACATATTTCACCCGTTACACCGTGTGTAACGTGTATTTTGTTAAAACCTGTGTAAAGTACATTAGTGTAGATACCTGCGGCCTATAGACAAGTGCGGCTTATTTATGTTAAAAATAAAAATATTTGTAAAATTCAGTGGGTGCGGCTTATATTTGGGTGCGCTTTATAGTCCAGAAATTACGGTATTTCAGTTAGCAAATTTACAATTTTAAGGGGGAAAAAAGGTCATTTCGAATTTGATGGCCGTTACATATCTAAAATGCAGGGGCAGCAAAAGGCCTTAGAAAGCAGGCATTACTAAAAAGAAACAGCAACTAATTAGGTTAATTCAGAACAGGTCAGTGACATGACTGGGTATTAAAAAGAGTATCTGAAAGAGGCAGAGGCTTAAAAAAACTCTGCAATTACAAACTGTGAAACAATTTCAGAATGTTCCTTAACATAAAAAAAATTTCATATCTCGCCATCTACAGTACATAATATCATCAAACGTTTACAAGAATCTGGAACAATCGCTGTGCACAAGGGACAAGGGCAAAAATCAATATAGGATGCCCTGCTCTTCGGGCCCTAAAGGAAGCCTCATCCTTTGGACTGAAGAAGAGAGGGACCATCCCGCTTGTTATCAGTGCTCAGTTTAAAAGCCTGCATCTCTGATGGTATGGGGTGCATTACTGCCTTTACAGCATTAACATTTGGAAAGGCACCAACAATGCTTAAGGATATATATATACGGTTTTAGAGCAACCATCCTGACGCCGTATTTTTCAGGGAAGGCCTTGCATCACAGGTACCGCATCTAATACAACAGCATGGCTTCGCAGTAGAAGAGTCCGGGTTCTGAACAAAAAATACGACAAACAAGATCTGGACTGTTGAGCTAGACTCCTGTATCATACATACATGGAACAGCATTACACTCCCAATTCTCTAGCAACTGCTTTCCTCAATTCCCAGACATACTTGGATGTTACACAGTGGTAAACTTTTTTTTTTTTTTTTTTTTTAGGTGTGTTGCAGCCATCGAATGAAGCCCTTTTTAATATTCTGAAAATGGTGCTTTTTTATTAGTTTCAGCATTTGTTTTTTATTATGAATAAAATCTGGGTTTATGAAATTTTCAAATCATTGCATTCTGTTTTCATTCACATTCTACATAGTGTCCGAACTGTTTTTAGAATTGGGGCTGTATTTGCTTTATTTCTGTTGCTTGCACAGCCATGTTATGACATCATTCCGTACGATACAGGGAAGAAACATGGATTTTGTTGTGGTGGATTTTTATTTAACAAAAGACATATGTAATATTGATACACGATGGTGGTAGGGTTACAATTTGTGCACATCTACATTTTGCAGTCTATTCTAATAAATAGAAGATGAAAAACAATTACGCCAATGTATTTATAATTATGTAAGAAATTAGTTCAATAATTATTAATTGTTCAAGAAATAAAATAAAATAAAAGGTAATTATCGCCCTGCAATAACCACACCTGCCATTTCTGCACTTGGCCTGTTCTGCACTTGCTTCCTTTGACTTTCTTCAGTGCTACAGCTCTGCATGCTGTTTGGAGCACTTTATTCTGATGACTTCTCTCCAGTGCTTCCTAAATCAAATGCCAAGGTTGAATGAATCACAGTAGTCTCAGGGGAAAGTGTATAGTGGAGACTGGAGGCTCCCAGAAGGGTGTGTGTGTGTGTCTGGTGTGTGTATGTATGTGTGTTATATATATATATATATATATATATATATATATATATATATATATATATATATATATATATATATATATATATATATATATATATATATATATTATACATACACACTCGCATATATTTTACCCCCTGCACATGCAAACACACACTTCATTAAAAATAAACAGGAATTATCTCAAATGATTACGCATTAGTTTGATTTCAGATTCGGTGAGAGGCAGACAGCAGGCAGTCATCACCCTTGGTTTCTTCGGCTTCGCGCTGAAATGTCATTGTGACTTGTGGTGTGTTTTCGAGGAACCCTGACTGAGAGTTCACTTTCCCCAAATGCATCTTGTTCTCTCACACTCTCTCTCTCTCGCACTCTCTCGCTCCCTTTCTTTATCGCTTGCTCTCACTATTAAACCCTGAGAACCTCTTTCGTATCCGTCTGTCTCTCATTCAGTTGTCAGAGACCTCAATTACCTACACAGATTACCTGTTTTGCTGTGTCTGAGAGGCCATGCTGCGCCTAGTGACAGTATTTATCCTGTTGTGAGTGGCTGTTGGAATGTGTAACAATTTTCTCACATATGCCCCTCTCCCTCTCTCATTCTCTCTTATTTTTTCTGCTCCTCTTTAAAGTTTAAAGTGCCAGCCGCAACCAGTGCTATTATTACAAATGGTGAGTAGAAATGCCCACCCCACCTTTGTAGCCTTAAGAGAACAATATTTACTGAGTCTGGAAAGAAATAATGACACAAGCTTTGTTTCTTTACACATAACTTGGGTCATTCTTTAATAGAACCCCCTACTGTATTTCATCCCATTTCAGAAAATGTTAGGTAGTTTAGGTTTAGGTGAGTAGGGAGAGGGACCACAACTGAACCAATAAAATAGAAGCAAGCAGAAAAAAAGAATCTGGCATAAGTTTAGACATTAGCCGAGATGGACAGGATTTAAATAGTAAGGCTACCTAGATTAAGTCTATTTTAGGTTTAGTTTAGTGTGTGTGTGTGTGTGTGTATATATATATATATATATATATATATATATATATATATATATATATATATTATAAAAAAACATACAAAAAAACCCCCACATCCATTTATTTCATCATCCTCTTCTTCATAGCTCCACTCCAGCACTGGTGCATCACAATTATCCCTGTCAATTATTAGTATTTCTCTGCCGGTCATCTCTCTGCACAGACACACAAATAAAAGAACCTGAATCGCAGAGAATACTTTCCTCACAGGTATAATGAATATATGTATAGAAAGCTGATAAATATGATGCCTCCTTTTAATAAACCAATTACAATCAATCATATTCTCCAATCCAAATATTTTCGGATTATATAATCGTATGAAAGTTAGAAGAGGTACAGTTTCTCCGGTATCACCTCATTTACCGTCCCTGTGGAAACATAAAAAAAGTTCCATTCGGTGTACTGGTGATTTATGTAATTTATAACACTATAATTAAACATAAAAATAAACATACATTTGCATAAAGTATCCATATTTGTCCATGCCCATGTTGATTAGAGTAATAAAAACCTAAAAAGTATTAATTTAAGGTTTGTGATTGGGTTGCAATTAATCACGAGTTAACTCATGACAATTATGCGATCAATCGAGGTTAAATATTTGAATCGACTGACAGCCCTAATATTTAGATATAATATATGAAAAATATGCAAAAACATAATTTTTTTTTCCATATTTCCTCATTTTTTTCCAGGCTCTTATTTAAAGCTGCGGTACGTCCTCGATTATTTAAAACTTAACTCGCTACACTGTTAATAAAATGATATAATTGATAGTAATAAAAAAAAGCTATTTGAATACAGAAACAAGTTACATTTACTTCTTTACTTTCCACCACGGTTTTTACCACCATTATCAGTACCAACATTATCATTATCTTCACTTGCATAATTACTGCCATTATCATTATCTCCAGCACCACTATCATGACATCATCCTTTCCATCACCATTCTAACCACCACTATCACATCATCCTTATCACCATCACAGTCATCGCCATATCACAATTATCATCATTATCATTATTATGGTTATCTCTACCACTTATTAACCATTTTTTCCCCATCATTGTTTCTACCATTATCTCCACCAGCATTGTCCTTATAACACCACTACTGTCATCACCAGCACAATAACATGACCACCATTATTCACCCCCTCCACCACTGTCCATATTACCACCATTAACTCCCCTGTATCTACTGCCATGTTCACGTTACCATCATTATTAACTCCTCCACCACTTCAGTCATCACCAATATGTATTGTACTATTGTACTAATCAGTAACATCACACCTCCATTACCACTACTATGAATACCAATGATAATTACCTCTCCCCAGTCACCACCACAATCATCATTACCACCTTATAACCATCACAATAACAACACTCCCCCGGTTCTGCCTATCATCACCAGAAACAATTCTATCAACATTACCACCACCATAATGATTCCCCCTACCATGCTGGTTTGTTTGGCACTGAACTGCCCCCTAGTGAACAGCATTTAATCTCACAAGGGGTACGTAAAGGAGCACACGCGGTCAAGCTTGTTTAGCTGCGTACTAGTTATGTGTTGAGTGACATCCAGTCGTAGTCCAGTACACAGAGCTTTAGGATCTGCAAAGATGTACTGTAATAATACAATCAGTATTCTAAATGTTACTCAGCAGTCTGTCTTTTACTGACATATTGTTTGCTTTCCAGTCTGATAGCTTTTCGCACATAAACGCCATTATAATGGTTTCCTAATTTTTCTTTCTGTGCAGATGGCATCGGAATCAATCCAGCACAAACAGCAGGTTTGTCTCATCATGTAGAGTTGCACAGTCTGAAGCTTTCTATGCTTTCTGTTTGTAGAATAAGTTTTTCCTCAAAGCTAATAAAGAAATGGATTTTTACCCCCTCATCCCTGCCCCTCACCCCAACCCCCCCCCCCTCCCCCAATCGTTTGAGTTATGTGACAATGTAGTTCATGGAAACAGACAGTGTTTTCCGTTTAGTCTGCTGGGTACAGGCCTCTGTTAGCTCCCCCTTAGGAAGCGCAGACTGAAAGAATGGTTCTCTATGGGGGTTGTTATGTAAATTTCACATATTACACAATGAATATTGATGCTGTGCTCTGAGAAGGCGATGTGCCTCTTTCTCCTGTTATGAGATCATTTCCCTCGTGAGAATTATTATTTTACATTTAAGATACATGCAGGTCGGCGTTAAAGTTCAGATTTAAGTACAGATGCTCAGTATCTCCATTAGAATTAAAAATCTATGATGTGAACTAAATTTGTGTCATAACCGTGTTAGAATAATTATCATTATTATTATAATTAAGGCCCATTATAACGAAAATGGCGTCATTCTATATGCGGTATCATCAAATATGAAAGAAGAGTTGCAAAGCTCCTTTTAATAAGCTGGGGAAATGCGTCTAAATATCTATTAATAGAAACAAACACTCAAGCTAACAACGTGACTTTATTGTAAGCCTAAAAACAAGCTAATGCGCCGTCACAATGTATTCCCCATATTTAAACAATGCAACTGAAGATGTACTATTTTCACAATTCGAAAACTGAAAATGCGTCATATCCTTGAGTGCATGTAGAACATTAAAAGGCAAAAACCTTTTAAAGCACTACATTTTTCGTAGATTGAGGCAAATTTCACATTTACTCGAAAGGAAAAAACACTACATTTTAAGTTATAAATTCGCTTAAGACCCTTTATTGTAACGCCTTCATTATAACTTTTAAATATTCAGGAGTTTTTCCTCTTTAGAAGTTCTTCCTCTGTGGTCAGAGTTCTAGAATTTTTTCCCCCAAGCAATTGTACTTGAACCTGTGCCTAAAACGTGATGAAGCTGTGTCCCTGTGGTGTTATTTCCTCCAGAGTTCGGACCAATGTGCACAGTGTAATTATGGAATAATGGCATAGATGGATCCCTCAAATTAAAACCATTAACTCTGTGCTGGTGCAGTGTCATTAAGGATATTTTGACCTCAGACTCTAAAATATATTTTTCCTGCAAACTCCACATTTTGTGAGTGTATATGCTTATTATATCTTTTATATAGATGTATTTCATATATAAATCATTAAGGAGGCCTACAGTAAAACTTTTGAGGCCTATATATTGGATTTAAAAAAACAAAACAAACATGCATACAACAGTCTTTTCACTTCACCACATAGTAGTTACAGTGATACCCTGTACATTCACACACAAACAAGCTTTCTGTGTAAGAACTACAAGTTCTTGGAGTTGGCAGTTCTGTCTGCACACAGGCTGTTTAACTTAATAAATCTCAGTAAATTTCTGTCAAATATTTCATGATTGCATCCTTTTCAGTACAGTATTATAAGGTTAAAAGGCAGTCTTGCATCTATCTCTCTATTGCACTCTAGGATATAGCTACGTTTGCATAGACAAAGAAGACCATTGGATAGTTGTTTTTGCTTGAAGTTTATGTAATAACATAAGACAGAGATGAGTTTTAAATACATTGACATCATGAAGAAATGCATTTTATTGTTCTATTTAAAGGTCTATGTCCTTATTTTATTATTTTATTTTCATCCACTTTTATTTCTAACCTGAACTCATTTAGAAATTTATACAAAAAAAGAAATACATTTCTGGTATTTACCTGACTTGACTTGAGTTACTTGACTGTTGATTAAGTATATATATATTTATGACGACCAGGCATAACATTATAACTTTATGACCAGTAAACTGAATAACACTGATTATCATCAAGGCACCTGGTAGTGGGTGGGATATAATAGGCAGCAAGTACACATTTTTCCTCGAAGTTGATGTGTTAGAAGCAGGAAAAATGGGCAAGCATAAGGATTTGTGAGAGTTTGACAGAGGCCAAATTGTGATATCTAGACCACTGGGTCAGATCATCTCCAAAACTGCAGCTCTTGTGGGATGTTCCGGGTCTGCAGTGGTCAGTATCTATCAAAAGTGGTCCAAGGAAGGAACAGTGTGAACAGGTGACGGGGTCATGGGTGGCCGAGGCTCATTAAATGCATGTGGGGAACTAAGGCTGACCTGTGTGGTCCACAAATGAGCTCCTGTAGCTCAAATTGCTGAAGAAGTTAATGCTGTTAATGCTCAATGGATCAGAACTGTTTTGGCAGCAAAAGGATGACTAACACAGTATTAGGCAGGTGGTCATAATGTTATGCCTGATCAGTGTGTATTTATTTTATAAATAAAAAGTCTGTAATATACTAAAATGTTTTATAACTGATCTCAAATAATGTTTTCTGTTTTTGTCTTCATCTTGGTAGGAAACGTTTTCCTAAAACATGGATCGGAGCTTCGAATCATTCCTCGAGATAGAGTTGGAGCAGGTCAATGTCCGACGAGTGTCTGAGCAATCAGGGATTATTCATCATCGTGGAAAAGACAAACATGCTTGTTTATTTATTTCCCAGTCCTGAGGTGTTAAAGTTTGCTTTTTTTTTTTTTTTTTTATAAAACAGAAGCAACAAAATCCCTCCTCTGTCATCCATTCATGTGGACTTTCTCCCTCTCAGTGATTCATGTTTACTGGACAAAAGTTTTACTTCCAAAAAAAAATTCAGTTTGTTCATTTAATAATTCAAATAAACGCTTTTTTGGCACATTATTCGCTTAATTTGATACATTCTGTATGTGACCTGTATTTCAGTCTCTATGTCTGTATTGAGTCAGCTTTATGTTTGAGGTTTGTAACATTGATCAGATTTATTTAAAGTCACTCACTGCATGGCCAAAAAAAGTCACCACTTGGATTTAACTAAGCAAAAAGGTACAAGCCTTTAATTGGAAAGTTACTGCAACATGTTATTTAATTTTAACTGCAGTTAGTAGCTTCTCATTTCTTAACCATCTGAAAAGACATTCTGTGGTCATGGAAAAGATGTTACTCTATTTCAAAAGGATCTAAATTGCCTTGCATCAAGCAAAGAAAACAGCAAGGGAGATAAAACACTGTCCAACGCATTGTTAAAACCCGGAAGAATGGTGAAATTAGATATGAATACAACTCACGGCTATGTTTAATAGTGAAAGTAAGAGCATTTGCACACAAACAATGTGAGGAAAGCTCAGGGGATTGCGATTAAAGAGCTGCGTATCCTGTAGAAAACTCCTTATCGCTGAGGTTTTAGTTTGCTAGGGAGCATAAACATTTGACTCTAGAACAGTGGAAAAGGGTTATATGGTCAGATGGTCTCTATAGAGAAGAGAAACCTTTTACATAGCAGTTTAATTCCCCCGTCATCTTTACAAGATCTTGTTGAAGAATGAAACTCCAAAAGAAAATAACTGTTGCATAAGCTTCTCGAAACTGAGGAAAATGAGGGCCATGATCAAAGCAGCAGGTGGTCCACCAAAATATTATAATGTGCCTTTTTTTGGCCAGGCAGTGTATTTCAGAGCACTTGGCATGTGGTGTACTTGTGGTCTCATGGCTACTTGAAATAATGGCTGTATTGAAATTCTAGCAGTCTTGCAGAAACATTCTTTGCTCAAACAGAAGGTTTAAAGAGAATAAAAAAATATATAATAAAGAGTACAATCCCACCATCAAACAGTGTTTAGTGTTTTCATATGTATCAGTACATTGTGTGAAAAAGAAGTCAAAGCAAGAGATGCATGACAGAAATGGGGTTGTTTGGATGGTGGATTTTGGAAGTAAAAAATATAAAAGCCTTGGTGATGAACAGTACAAACATTCTGTACTGTAATAACATTTGAAGATGCGAAGAACGAATTTCACTGTGCTGTAACGTATATGTGACAAATAAAGGCTACTCTATATTCTTATAACATTCATGTAAAACTATTGCCATGTTTGTTTAAATCAACCAGTTTATGCATCCTTACCTATGTATTAAATTCTAACAGAACATACTGTACATCCACAGTCTATAAGTTTATCCATAGCATTTTCTGCATGCATTACAGCTCAAGGTATATGATTTATGAAGGCATATAAGTGCACGGCCTGTCTAGTAAATGACATCTCCTGCTATTTCTTTTCTTTTTGTTCGCTCTCACCCTCCATTAAAGGCCAGGTCTGGTATTTAATAGCTTGTCATAATGGATGTTTCATTTGTTTTAATCAGAATGTGAACAGTGCCAATTGCCTGCCACTCATTACTGAGGGAAAAAAGGGGGCCATTATAGATTCAGCAGGACTGCTATTATTCTAATGTACTTCCTGTTGCGTTTAAGAAACCATCGCTTTCGGTGCGCCTGCCTCTGCTTCGACTGCGGCTCTTTCATTAGCCAGGGGAATGTGGCATGCGCTCACACAGCTCAGGTGTTTGCAAATGTTGCGCTCTACAAATAGAAAGCTTTAACTTAAACTGATAAAACGGAGGCATATTGGAAACAATGTGTGCCATGCAGTGGTGTTTAGTTCTTTTTTGTTCAGTATTTCAGGACATGCAATCAGTACATATACTTTATCTTGTTACTTCGTGTAATGAATTAAAAGAAAAGAAAAAAACATGAATGCCACATACAAACATCTTGGATTTTGCACACGCAAGTTGTGAATAAAAATTCAGGTCAACTCTAGGAGTTCAATCATGCAAATCAAATGCATGGAACTGATGGATATTTATAAGATTTTACATTTAATAGATTTAATAGGGAGCAATATGATACTGCTGTGGAACGTTTTTGTGAGATCGTGTTCTGTGTGTGAGGGCTACACAGTTTGTCAGAAAGCTCAGACTTGTGACAAATGGTGCGAGTCCTCAGAAAGTAGAAAGCGTCTCAAATTGTATTGGGTTGCCATCTGTTTTGTCACCAAATCCTTTCTGAATTCAGACTGAATCACATGTAAGTGTATGAGGCACACTTATACTGGGGCAGAGCCTTTTCTTGGGCAAAGTTACTATATGCAAGCCAAGGCTATACTTTTTAGCCTTTTATTAGCTGTACCGTATACTTTTGAGCGAATGTCCTTTTTTTATGTGCTCATATTGTACTATCCCTTTCTGCAAAGTTTCCCACATACTGTCATACCTTGTGACAAATTAATTGATTGTTTGATTGTTTTCTAGAACATAATATCCACAAGCAGACTTGATATATGGTTTGCATGGGCTAGAGTGGAAGATCTTGAATGATCTGCTCTGACCTCAATCCTTTGGAATAAGGGCTCTTCATCCTACTCCAGTACCTGATTTTACTCATGCCACTGTGGTTATATGAGTACAAATCTAAATAGCCATAATCCAAAATCTAGTTGAAAATATACCCAGGAGAGTGGAGTTTAATATAACAGCAAATGGGGACTACATGTGGAACTGGATGTTCAAAAAGCACATACACACCTTATAGTCAGGTCTCTACAAACTTTTTTCCATACAGTGTATCACAAAGTGTTCATTCAGCTAATTTCCCAATTCCCTGTGGGATGATACCCCATAAAGTTACAGTTTAAGTAGTTCTGCAATGAGGCTGCTTTAAAAATCTGCACCTTGACCATTGTTGTGTACGGTACTGAAGTCTGATTATTATTCTTTAAATTGAAATTCAGACAGCTGTCTCAGCAGATTTCAATAAGATGCATCTCAGACAGCACCATTCATTCATTCATTCATTTTCTCCCGCTTATCCGCTTTTTTAATTCGGGTCAGCTGCTAGATGGTGAAGTGAAGCCACAAAAAGAAGATTGTGACGAAAAGCCTTAACCGCTGGAGCCACCACTCCCCGCAGACAGCACCATATACTCATATATCATGCACTATACAATACCTAAAATTATTTTTTTCCCTTTGCTTGGTATCCAGCAAGTCATGCATTCCCCATTCATCTCTAGCTTTTTAGTTTTAGAAGAAACTACAGATTTTTGTATAAGAAATTGACATCCCAGCATTCTGTAATGCATTGTTCTGCACCTGTAATCTGTCCAACTGTTTAACTGCAATGTCTTCAAAACATCTTTCCTTTTATTTTATTTGTAAAAAAATTTATTTTTATAGATAAAAAAAATGAGTCACTTTAGAGGTGACAGGAAGTTAATAATGTGTTTATGATCTAAACGGTTGTACACTCTGCATTAACGCAGCTGCACTTGTTTCTTTATACATCATTTTGACAGCATCAAAAAGAAAGAATACTGTTCATTAGTTTGTGTTGACTCATAAATCTTATGATTAATCTGTTGTGACTGAACATTTCAACAGAGAGCTTCCTGAAATGCTATCATTGCTCAGTTACTTCAGTTTCATTCAATTAAATGATTCCTCCCTGACTTGGCTCACAGACTGGGATAACAGGTCTCTGTTCAGTGGGTCCTCGCCAATGCTGGAAGGTATTTTAAAATCAAATGAATAGTAAACCAGCTTTGTTTACAAGCATCCAAATACTCCACAAGGCATTAACCGATTATCTATCTATAGTGTAAATGGCATATCATCCAGTGGCCGGCAGACACTACACTTCAGTGCCATGAATTCAAGTATACAGGCTGCTTTCTTCTCTTATCCAAGAAGCTAAGACCCTATCTTTTCTGTAACTAAGTCAGATTTTTAATTAAAAATGTAAGCATGAGTTTACCGCTAAAATAAAATGAAACAATATAAGCATAGTCTGTTCAAAGAACTTATGAACAAAATAAAAGTATTTGAAAAATTCAGTTAAAAAAGAGAGGCACAATTTAGCTTCTTCAGAGAAATTAATGCAGTTCACATTCTGTGTTATGTAAAGGAGGTTTGCACTTCTTGAACATCACATTGGCTTTTGCTGATTCTACTGCCGTTACTTATAAGCACATTATGAACAAAGACCTTGGCGTCACCAAAACATATCCACAGTCTGTCAACACTAAAGTCTAAACTAAGTCTTGCTTTGTTGTTTGGTTTAAATGTTGTTTAGATTAGCTGCTCACCTCTCACCTTTACTCTTTGAAATAACTTACTGACTTCTGCTGCTGAATGTTGCAAGACAATTTTGTCTTCCTTGTTATTCCTTATCAATGTAATGGGTTTTTCAGTAGGATTGGTGTGAACAGCTTTCCTACAAGGGCATTTTCTAGCAGCGTTTTGAATGTGGCCAACTTGAAAGTCAGTAGGAGTGAGACAGAGTACATGTCTGTGAATGAGATGGAGGGCAGTGAAGTGCTGCAGTTACAGGAAGGAGAGGTGGTAAAGGTGGATGAATTCAAGTATCTGGGGTCAACTGTGCAAAGTAATGAAGAGTGTGTTAGAGAAGTGAAGAAAAGAGTGCAGGCAGGGTGGAGTGGGTGGAGAAGAGTGGCAGGAGTGATTTGTGATAGAAGAGTATCTGCAAAAGTAAAAGAGAAAGTTTATAGGACTGTGGTGAATCCTGCGATTTTGTATGGATTAGAGGCAGTGGCATTGAGTATAAGACAGAAGGTGGAGCTGGAGGTAGCAGAGCTGAAGATGTTGAGGTTTTCTTTGGGATTGACAACGATGGACAGGATTAGAAATGAGCTTATTATTATATTCAGCAACTAATACTGACCTTCATTGACAGAGGCATGAACAAGCTGCAGATTATATAGTAGTGTTAAAAGGCTATTTACAAAACTTTGTATTTCTTTATACTGTATATAATTGTTATACAATTATTTCCTCAAGTTTGTTTATTGTTCACCCTTCTACCCTTTCCCTGGATGTGAGTTTACATGTTACTTGTAAAAGAAGTGAACTGTATGTCCTAAAGTCAACTGGTCTGTCTGTTTGTTTAGACCTCCTTTGATATGGCCTGGTCTAAAACATCTATGTAGTTCTGTGTATGTGTAGAATGCTCTAAATAAATAGAATTAAATGATATTTCCTTTGCTGGATTGTTTGTGCTTTGGCTTCTTGCATATTATTTTCAAGAAACCTTTTATTTGAAGGGTTAGTGCTGCTTTACTGCCTCTGTTCAGCAGACTAGTAGGGCATGAGCTTTAATTTAACATTTAACATTTTAACATTTAACATTTAGTTGTACTTTTCCACCAGCAGGTAGGGTTAAAAGAAGTAGAAATAACAAGCATGTACATGTGCGATTTTTTTAATGTAAAAGCATGTCCATTCACTAAAGTGCTACTAAAGTATGTCAGTTAAGGTTGTTATTGGGTCTTGCAGAGGATTTAGGCCTTAACAGAAATTCTGTGATAAATCGTCACATACTGTCAATAAATTGGGACAAAATGAAAATTGCTCACTAAATAATTATTTTTAGTCATTAGTGTATTTCCTGATTATGTTCATGATCATTGTAAAACACATTGCATTGTTATAATGTCAATGATCACATATTGGAAATACTTTTCATAGAATACAGTGGTACCTTGACCTACAAGTGCATTAATGTACGAGTTTTCCGAGGTACGAGCAGTCACTCGGTCGATTTTTTGCTTTGTTATTCGAGCAATAAATTGAGGTACGAGCTTGAGATGCAGCTGCTAGATGGTGAAGTGAAGCCACAAAAAGAAGATTGTGACGAAAACTAAGATAAGCAAAGAAGAAAGAGTAAAAAATTTAACATTTAGGAATACGTAGTGTACAGTAGTGTTAGTAAAAAAACAAGTTTTACCTCCTCCGCCGCTTATCACCTCTTAGTGCTGTGTGTGATCTCTACAATAGTGAAAAATGTACATACACATAGAAAGCTTGTTCAGGTAACACCTTGTTTATTGATATTTACTATCTTCTAAAGTAAAAACAATTCTTTCACCTCTTGGTCATTGTATTTTGCCAAGAGTCTTCAAATTCTATCTCTGGATAATGAATAATGAATAATGTTCCTCACGAACAGAATCTCCAATTAAGTTTAATTTAATCTCATCTTGTAAAACAGGAAAGCTGTAACATAGAGATTTTAAAGTATGTTATATGATTTATTGTAAGCACCCTAAATGTCAAATGAACACATCCTCTAGTTTGTTTAGTCTCATTTTATTGTCTTTCAGCTGCTCTGGTGAGAAATACAATTGAACAATGTGGATCAATGCTTTTTTTTCTGTTTACACTGCACTCTGTCACTGAGCACAGGGATTTTGAAGTAAAAGCCAATAAAGTAATGGAGGTCTACTGGAAGAAGAAAAAAATATGATCTGGTTGTTGTTTTGATTAAAGTGAATATGTTTTTTATAAGTAACTTTGTCCCTGATGAGCAAGCCGGTGGCGACTGTGGCAAGAAAAAACTCCCCGAGATGGCATATGGAAGAAACCTTGAGAGGAACCAGACTCAAGAGGAAACCCATCCTCATTTGGGTTACACCGAATGTCCATTTATAGCAGACATACGATGTTGCGGGGTACAGTGATGATGATCAGAAGCGAAAAGAAGTCCAGAGTCAATGTAGCAGACTGTGGGCATTAGCTACAGTCCAATCCATCCTCAAAATGCCCGTTCTTACTCCAGAATTTATTGGAACTACCCAAGGTATTGATGAGAAACCGTCCCAAGCTGCACAGAGTGGCCTCCAATCGAAGAGAACACTATCCAGAGGCAGGCCTGGACGAAGTGGGAAGATCCACGGAGGAGGGAGGGGCAGGAACAGTGGTCACCTCAGGAGCATGTTTAATTCGACCGAGGAAGAGAGAGAGAGAGAGAGAGAGAGAGAGAGAGAGAGAGAGAGGGAGAGAGAGAGAGAGAGAGAGAGAGAGAGAGAGAGAGAGAGAGAGAGGTGACAGGAAGAGAAGGATATGGATTATTATGTGTCTTTATTGTTGTATGAAAGTTAATGTCACTGTGCAGTTTGGACTCCGGCAAGACTCGCTATGGCAGCATAACTAAAAGGGAGAACCAGAAGGTAACACAGATGGATCTCTGGAAAAAGAGACGACCCACCACACCACTGTCAACAAACCTGAGCGAACACGTGAGAGTAAGGGGACGACAGCATACAAATATCCCAGTTCACCAAACACTCTATATCCATATTCCCTCCAAATCTGCCTTCTATATTTTATATTGGTAACAATAGAATAAACTTGGGGAGCCTTTATTATTTTAAAACCAAATTTGGATACGTCTATGATTAGGTTGATTTTTTATTTTTATTTTACCTGTCTCCATACCCCCCTGTCCTCTACATCTACCTCTTTCAAACCATCTACCTGCATATCTTCCTTTAACACATCCATAAATCTCCTTCTTGGCCTTTCTTTTTTTTTTCCTTAACCTGACAGCATTCTCCTAATGATATACCCCATGTTTCTCCTCTGCACATATCCAAACCATCTTAATCGCACCTCTCCCTCACCTTGTCTCCAAAACGTCTCACATGCGCTGTCCCTCTATTAAACTAATTTTTAATCTTGTCCATCGTCGTCACTCCCAACAAAAACCTCAACATTTTCAGTTCTGCTACCTCCAGCTCCACCTCCTGTCTTTTAGGCAATGCCACTGTCTCTAAAACATACAACATAGCAGGCCTCACCACAGTCCTATAAACTTTCCCTTTCACTCTCGCAGATACCCTTCTATCACAAATCACTCCTGCCACTCTTCTCCACCCACTCCACCCTGCCTGCACTCTTTTCTTCACTTCTCTAACACACTCTCCATTACTTTGCACTGTTGACCCTAGGTAATTAAACTCATCCACCTTCACCACCCCTTTTCCCTGCAACCACATCACTCCACTGCCCTCCCTTATATTTACACACATGTACTCTGTCTCACTCATACTGACTTTCATTCCCCTTCTCTCCAGCACGTACCTCCATGTCTCCAGGCTCATCTCAACCTGCTCCCTACTATCACCACAAATCACAATATCATCCGCAAACATCATAGTCCATGGTTTGCTCTCGTCCATTAACCTGTCATTTTACCACTGCAAACATAAAAGGGCTCAGAGCCGATCATTGATGCAGTCCCACCTCCACCTTGAACCAGTCTGCACCAGTCCTGCACCACCCTCACATACTTCTCTGTCACACCTGACATCCTCATACAATACCACAACTCCTCTTTTGGTACCCTGTCATTTGCTTTCTCTAGATTCAATTATTAGGCTGACCATTATTTATAAAAAAGCACAGAACACCACATTTGTATACGCAGGACAAACCGGAAGAGGCATGGCATTTCTTGATAGAACACAGATGCAAATATGATGACACAGTTGGAAAAGTCTTACATGTTTCATAATGCCAATATTTATGCAGTAAAACACACAAACATCTTCTGTGGTAGACATGAGCCTATATCACATACCATTTATTTGGTGATTACTTACCCTATGTCTTCACCTCTAATACTAACACATGTCTATGCCACTGAAGTACCTCATGCTTGGATAGCAACTTCCTTCCCTCTCCTGCATACTGTTTGAGAGACCGTCATTCGATTTCAATAGATATAATTCCTATCATTACGTCTTTGTTGCAATTCTACCTCCACCCTATCCTTGCTTGCTACCTATTTACTTCATTGTTTCATTTTTTTCTCCCCACATTGAATTTATTGCTTGCATTTTGCTTTGCATCATATAACAGCCATGGCTGATTGACAGACATATTTAAAATAATCTTTGATAAGCAACTCTAAAGGCTAATGTTTACATGTTTAAAAGAGCTATCAAAGCATTTGCATAGAGAACATGTTTAGAGTTAATTGCCTCTGATTCTGGTTTGCATAGTTCATGCTAAAGTTAAATAGAGGCTCTTTTCTTTGTACACTTAAAGATAAATGCAATCCTCCAAGATTAAGGCACACTGCAGTGATAAGTTTTACATCACAGATCGATAGCTAAACCACATTAGTAATTAAATGTATTTGCACGTACATTTCATGCCTAATTGTATTTGCCATTGGATTTAGCTTGACAGAATTTTTTTCCACCTATGGTTGTACAGACTAATAGTCACCTAGGTAAGTAATAAATTCACAGATGCCGCTGTGAGGAGCTGATAACTAGTAAGTCTGTGGAGGCAAGTAGACAGACAGAAAGTTGCAGGCAACATAGTAAAGAAAACAAGCTAAATGTACTTTGTTAGTCAAAAAATTTATTAGGCAAGATGAAGCCTATCCTAGAGTCAGCTGCAGAAGATCACAAAAAAGGTTGGAATTATAATTTTTTTTAAATAATTTTCTTTAGAGCATCAGAGCAGAATATGCCAGTTCAAGTTTGCATTAAAAAGCATAGAAATGTAATATGTAGCAAGGGTACAGTATCTGTTAGAAAAAAAAAAGGACAGATTCATGTCAGGGTAAGGAAGGTACAACCTACATGCTGATAGACTGTTTGTGAACCATTTTGAATTTCCTATATTTTCTGCACTATTTTGTCAAGTCAAGTCAAGTCTAGTCAATTTCTATAGCTCTTTTCACTTCAGACATTGTCTCAAAGCAGCTTTACAGAAATCAACAGTTAAGGTGAATGGTGTGCATTTATCCCTGATGAGCAAGCCATGGCGACTGTGGCAAGGAAAAACTCCCTTAGAAGTCATGAGGAAGAAACCTTGAGAGGAACCAGACTCAAAAGGGGATCCCATCCTCATTTGGGTGACCCCAAGAGTGTAATTATTTTCTTTAAACAATACAGACATTTTTGTCCTGAAATGTAATCAGAACTTCATATATGTACTAATACAAAACAAGGCTTTCTCGTGTATTGTTTTCTTACTGCATTATCCACACTCCCCAAATTCTCCTGTAGAATTTATAGGTCCATCGAAGGCAAAAATTTCTTAGACTCCCAGGCAGCAAAGCAGCTCTTAATCATTATACTGCCACCACTTCACAGTTGGGATGAAGTTCTTATGTTGGAATGCATTTGTTGATTTTCACAAAAAAAAAAGAAAAAAACACTTTTGGTTTCACAGTCCACAGGAAATTCTTCAAATAGGCTTTTGGCTTGTCCATGTGGGCTTGTGTAAACTTCAAATAGGAAATATTTTCTTTTAGAAAAGTAATGACTTCCTTATTAGAGTAATGTTTTAAACACTAGTGCATGCTGGAACATAGACATTACTTAATGCGAGAATGGCTTGTAGATTCTGGTCTTTGGAGTGATTTGGAGTGGCTGACTAATTTTTGGGAAAGTAACAAGTAGTGAATTTCCTTTATTTGTATACTATTGGCCTCACAATGGAAGCCAAACTCTTTGGAAATGGTTTGAAACTATGGAAATGGTTTTTGGGGTCGTCAAGTATCTTCTTTGATAGAGACTTGTCAAATAAAAATGTGTGTTTAACAACATATGGTGATAGTGAAAATCCTTTAGTTTATGTTCATGAAGCATGGCAGAGCCTGGTAAACTCACAGCTGATTGATATTCTCTTGGAATTTGGAAAATTCTCTTTGATCCTCTTTATCTAGTTTTAGGATGTACATGAAGATTTTATTTGATTTGACATTTTATGTCAAATTCCTGCAGACATTTATAAAACAACAAGCATGTCCACTACACTACACTAGTGCAAATGAATGATATTAATATTAATAATAAAAATGTAATTTTATATTTACTTCGCTTATAGGTGTAGTACATTATTTAAATGTTCAAACTTCTTCTTCTTCTTTCGGGTTCTCCCATTAGGGGTCGCCAGAGCGGATCATCCGCCTCCATACCCCCCTGTCCTCTACATCTGCCTTTTTCACACCCACTACCTGCATGTCTCCTTCACCACAACCATTAACCAATATAACTCATGTCCCTCCTCTGCACATGTCCAAACCATCTCAATCTCGCCTCCCTCACCTTGTCACCAAAACGTCCTACATGCACTGTCCCTTTAATAAACTAATATCTAATCTTGTCCATCCTCGTCACTCCCAACAAAAACCTTAACATCTTCAGCTCTTCTACCTCCAGCTCCACCTCCGACTCAGTGCCACTGTCTCTAATCCATACAACATCGCAGGTCTCACCACAGTCCTATAAACTTTCCCTTTCATTCTTGCAGATACCCTTTTATCACAAATCACTCCTGTCACTCTTCTCCACCCACTCCACCCTGCCTGCACTCTTTTCTTCACTTCTCTAACACACTCTCCATGACTTTGCACTGTTGACCCCAGGTACCTGAACTCCACCACCTTCTCCACCTCTTCTACCTGCAACCGCACCACTCCACTCTCATTTACGCACATGTACTTTGTCTTACTTCTACTGACCTTCATTCCTCTTCTCTCCAGCACGTACCTCCACCTCTCCAGGCACTTCTCAACCTGCTCTCTACTCACATCACAAATCACAATATCATCCGCAAACATCATAGTCCAGGGAGACTCCTGTCTGACTTCGTCCATCAACCTTTCCATTACCACTGCAAACAGGAAAGGGCTCAGGGCCGATCCTTGATGCAGTCCAACCTTCACCTTAAACCAGTCTGTCGTTCCTACTGCACACTTCACTGCTGTCACACTGTCCTCATACATGTCCGGCACCACCCTCACATACTTCTCTGACATACACAATGCAATTCCTTCTGCCTTCTCTATACTTCTCCATCAACATCCTTAAAGCAAATAAGGCATCTGTGGTGCTCTTCCTCGGTATGAAACCATACTGTTGCTCACAGATGGTCACCTCTTCTCTTAGCCTGGCTTCCACTACTCTTTCCCATAAGTTCATGGTGTGACTGATCAACTTAATTCCCCTGTAGTTACTGCAGGTCTGCACATCTCCCTTATTCTTAAAGATCGGTACCAGCACACTCCTTCTCCATTCCTCAGGCATCTTCTCACCTTCCAGAATCTTGTTGAACAATCCTTTAAAAAACTCCACTGCCATCTCTCCTAAACATCTCCATGCTTTTACTGGTATGTCATCTGGTCCAACCGACTTTCCACTCTTTATCATCTTAATCGCTGCTCTCACTTCCTCCTTACTAATCCTATCCACTTCCTGTTTGCTAACTCTACATCATCCAACCTTCTCTTTCTCTCATTTTCCTCGTTCATCAGCTGCTCAAAATACTCCCTCTACACTTTCCTCACTAGTCAACACATTTCCATCTCGATCCTTTATTGCTCTAACTTGCAGTACATCCTTCCCAGCTCGGTCCCTCTGCCTGGCCAATCGGTACAAATCCTTTTCTCCTTCCTTAGTGTTCAACCTCTCATACAGCTTCTCATATGCCTTTTCCTTGGCTTTCGCCACATCCCTTTTTACCTGCTGCTGCATCACCTTGTACTTTCTTTTCTCATTACTCTGTTGATCCCACTTCTGTTTTATAAAATATTTTATAGCTTAGCCTTTCATTTTTAAACAACAGTAAACAACAAAAAATATATATTCTTTTGTTAACCACCCATATGGTCAATATAATCCGGTACTTACAGTGGGTTACAACTAAATATCCTCTTTTTAGTGTTCAATATGAACTTAAACTAAATATATATCAGACTAAATTCTTTACAATTTCCAATACTATAAGACATCACTGTGGGATTAAATAGGGTCTGAATACAATGTAGATCAATATCACCCTTTGCACATGTAGATTTTTCCGCCTGCACGCTCAGGAAGAAAATTGTGGCCTGATTATAACCTGTCTCCTCGCTTTGTGCTCCCCCGCAGAATTGTTTTCTTGACTTCAGAACAGTAATTAATTTGCCAATTTTGGTAGAGAAGCAAATAAAAGGAAATGCAATCTTAGCAGAAGCAAACTGTTTTGCCCTGAAATGAGTTTGGCTTTTAAGCTGTTGTGCTTTTGTATTAGAAGTGGACACATACTGAGTGACAGCACATTTTAATTAAAGGATTCTCTGCAGAACAAACTGGGACACATTCATGACATTTACTCCTACCAAAATTAGTAAGTTTGTTTTAAATGAGTGACACTGAACTTTATTTAAACCAAAGAAATTGTAGCAGATATTCATAGGCAATTAATTCATGTATATAGGTATCTGTAGTTACCAAATTTTTATTAAAGGTGCACAAATTTCTGCTCCTGATGCTCAGTTTTGGTCTTCAATTGTCCAAAATACATGCCTTTTAAATCATCAGTGCTCAGGAAATTTCCAGTAGTTATCCTCCTAGCAAAAATCTCTATCACCGAAGGGTAAATGTGATCATTAATTAAATGCCCTGTCTCTTTTATCATGGTCTGATTGCTTCGTCTTAGCACTTCATATTAAGCAGCCACCTGAAGCAATGAAAGAAATCCTCCAATCTGCCTCCTGTGTGTTTTTTTTTTCTTTATTTTTGTATTCCTAAGATGTCCTGACCTGGTTTAAATCCGTTTAGATGAAAATGTCACCGCAGTGTGATGGTGCTTTTCAGAGCTGCAGGCTGGTTTTAATTTTACACTTCATGTCACAGTATTGGGGCCTCTGCTGCAGTAAAACTGAGATCTGAGGTTGGATGTGGGCATTATCCTAATAAATAATAATTGGAGTTTGTGGATGGGGTTGAGAGGATGGTTATAGATCAGTGAAAAAGTGTGACAGAAGCTTCATTTTAAGAAGACTGAAGGTTCTGTGAATGTGTGGGTGATAATGAGCCACTTGGGTGAAGTGATGTGTGTGTGAGTGTGTGTGTGTGACAATGTTTTAATATCTTGGTAGGGATCATATATCCACACAAGAGTAAGAATATGTGACTTTTTTACCTTCTAAAAACACTAGGCATGTCCCCATGAGGACAATGTTTTTTTCTGTTTTGCTTCGATAAAAGAAAATCTACACATACCAAAAAGTTAAGGTTAGGGGTAGACTTTACATGGTTACATTTCCTATTGTTTGGATTCAAGTTCTCTATTGAAAAGCAGTAAATGTTCTACAGAAGACACCCAAACACAAAACTCAAGAATGTGACTGCATAAAATCCATCACCAAAAAATTAGCAACCTGATGTGCCTCAGATACCAATAATCCCTTAATCAATGCAACCACTAGGAAGCCTGAGTGAATGAATAGATCATAATTACTTCTTGGCATTATGGACATGCCCTGAAATATCTTAATAATGTTTCAGCTTTGCATGTTTAACCTTTATGTTCTGGTCAGGTTAAAATTTAATGTTATTTTCTTTTTTTTTAGGCACCTCGACTGAAAATAACAGCAAAACATGGCAACATGAAAGGGATTTTTACTTGTCATATGTACAATATAGCACAGTGAAATATTTACTTTTCATATTCCAACGATAGGAAGCTGGGATCAGAGCACAGCGTGAGCCATGGTACAGTGCCCATGGAGCACAGAGGTTCAAGGAACTTGCTCAAGGGCCCAAGAGACCCAGAGCCTTAACCATTGAGCTACAACTTTCCCATAATAGTCTAATTAGATCAATTTAGAACCTTTCCAGCAAACTCACTTACTCATTGTAAAATGTTTGGCACAAAACACAAGACAGATAATCACTCAAATAATACTATACCAAGGTGAAGCATTGTGTTGGGAGCATCATGCTATGGGGCTGCTTTTCTTCAGTTCGAACTAAGGTTCTACAGTCAATATGGGGAACCATTGATAGCAATCCATTTTGGCACAAAACCTGCCGGCTTTCTTTAAACAGCTGAAGGAATTTTCCTGAAAAATGTACAAATTAATTTTGAAAAGAAAGAGTAAAATGAAAGGAAAGATTAAATATTCTTCTTTCGGCTTCCCCCAATAGGGGCCGCCACAGCGGATCATCCTTCTCCATACCCCTCTGTCCTCCACATCTGCCTCTTTCAAACCAAATACCTGCATGTCTTTCCTCAACACATCCATAAACCGCCTCCTTGGCCTTCCTCTTTTCCTCCTTCCTGGCAGCTCCATCCTCAGCATTCTCCTACCGATATAACTCGTGTCCCTCTTCTGCACAGTTCCAAACCATCTCAATCTCGCCTCCCTCACCTTGTCTCCAAAACGTCCTACATGCGCTGTCCCTCTAATAAACTCGTTTCTAATCCTGTTTATCCTCGTCACTCCCAATGAAAACCTTAACATCTTCTGCTCTCTTTTTCAAAAGGAAAGATTGAATAAGATGTGCAAATCAAGTCGTCTGACTTGAGGGCTGTATTAAAAATAAAACAGTGATTTAACAAAGTACTGACACCCGCTTTCTCTCCCTGTCCCAATTAAATGTGGGAAAATCTGAAAAAATTTTTTCTTTTATTTACTTTTTCACACATCATAAAAGGCTATGTGTGTAATTTATATATTTACTTTTCATATAGCTGCAAGATATCACAAGACTTTGAGTCCTTTTTTCTTTTTCTTCTCTGCAGGAAAAATGTGGTCAATTAAAATGGCTCAATACAGTTTAACAGAAAGCATAAGAGCCAAGCTGCCTTTCCAAAGCCTTGTCGGTAACCTCCAGAGAGGGAGGTTAGTGGGGATGTGGGAAGACAGGCAGCCACTTGACAACCAGAACACTCCCATTTCAGCATTAATGACCATTACACAGAAACTACCGTGTAACTCTATACCATAATAATAATTTAAAGTTATTTTGATACTGTGATAATCAAAATCTTTCATAGTCAAGACAATAAAATAATTGAGTTATAGCCAGAGAAAAAAATTATGTCATGAAATGCAGCTTATTCGTTGGAAAAAAACAACATTTGCACATGCAGTGTGATCACAAGCAATTACATTCAACATACAACCATTACAAAGGTTGGGGTGCTATGCAAATTTATATAACACCCAATTCAATGATTTTCAGATCTTATAAACCCACATTTTATACACAGTAGAACATAGAAAACATATTAAATATTTGAACTGAGGAAATATACCAATTTAAGGACAAAAAAATATTTGTTTCCTGTAACACGTCAATAAAAAAGTTGGGACAGGCCAACAAAAGTCTGGAAAAGTAAATGTTGCTAAAAAGAAACAGCTGGAAGAACATTTTGCAACTAATTATCTATCATACATAGAAAAAGTCATATGTGAAAATGATCCAGAAACACTGCCATCTTCTCTGGGCCAAAGCGCATTTAAAAATGGACTAAGGCAAAGGGGAAAACTGTTCTGTGGTCAGACGATTCGAAAATGGATTTTTTTTAACCACAAATGCTGCATCCATTGCACTAAAGAGGAGAGGGAGAGTTTAGCTTGTAATCAGCGCTCAGCTCAAAAGCCTGCATTTCTGATGGTATAGGTGGAATGGGCAGTTGGCACATTTGAAAAGGTACCATCAATGATGAAAGGAATATACAGGTTTTAGAGTAGCATATGCTTCTATTCAATCTTTTTCAGGGAAGGCCTTGAATATTTCAGCAAGACAATGCTAAACTGCATACTTGCATTAATTTCAACAGCATGGCTTTGTAGTTTAAGAGTCTGGATGCTGAACTGGACTGCTGTCCAGACATTTTACTAATTGAAAGCATTTGGTGCAAGTTAGAGCAATAAAGGATGGAGATGAAAATGTGTTGACTAGTGAGGAGAGTGTGTTGAGAAGATGGAGAGAGTATTTTGAGCAGCTGATGAACGTTGAAGAGTGAAAGTTGGATGGTGTGGAGATGGTGAAGCAGGAAGTGGATAGGATTAGTAAGGAGGAAGTGAGAGCAGCAATTAGGAGGATTAAGAGTGGAGTGTCAGTTGGACCAGTTGGGTAGAAGCATGGAGATGTTGAACAAAATTGTTTACCAGGACTTTGGAAGGTGAGAAGATGCCTGAGGAATGGAAAAGGAGTGTGCTGGTACCAATCTTTAAGCATAAGGGTGATGTGCAGACCTGCAGTAACTACGGGGGAATAAAGTTGATCAGTCACACTGTGAAGTTATGGGAAAGAGTAGTGGAAGCCAGGCTGATAGAAGAGGTGACCATCTGTAAGCAGCAGTATGGTTTCATGCCTAGGGAAGAGCTCTACAGATGCATTATTAGCTTTAAGAATGTTGATGGAGAAGTATAGAGAAGGTCAGAAGGAGTTGCTTTGTGTATGTCAGAGAAGTATTTGAGGGTGGTGCCGGACATGTTTGAGGACAGTGTGACAGCAGTGAAGTGTGCAGTAAGAACGACAGACTGGTTCAAGGTAAAGGTTGGACTGCATCAAGGATCGGCCCTGAGCCCTTTCTTGTTTGCAGTGTTGATGGACAAGTTGATGGACGAGTTCAGACAGGAGTCTCCATGGACTATGATGCTTGCGGATGATATTGTGATTTGTGGTGAGAGTAGGGAGCAGGTTTAGAAGAGGTGGAGGTACACGCTGGAGAGAAGGGGAATGAAAGTCAGTAGGAGTAAGACAGAGTACATGTGTGTGAATGAGAGGGAGGGCAGTGGAGTGGTGCGGTTGCAGGGAGAAGAGGTGGAGAAGGTGGAGAAGTTCAGGAGAAGCCGAAAGAAGAAGAAGAAGAAGAAAAAGAAGAAAAAGAAGAAGAAAGCATTTTTAAATCATGCAACAAAAATAGGGCAAAGAAGCCCCAGGACTGTTGAGCAGCCAGAATCCTGCATAAGACACAAATGTAACAACAGTACTGTATAAACAAATGCTTTATAAATGTATGTTAATATTGTCGAATTATTATTGACTTCCTATGCTCATTGCCATGAGCAGGAGCACTGTTTTTATTTAATAGCTGTTTATTTGTGTTTTTTTGTGAAACATTAGCCAAAAAAAAAGCACTGAACTAAAACAAGTCACAAAACACTCATTCTTCATCTGTCAGTATGACAGTAAACAAAGCAACATCAATCACGGCATGATTATGTGTTCAATTGAATCGCTTTAGACTAAATTTAAACACTAATATTAGCTGAATTTCTGAAGATGGTATACACTTGTTGAACACTTTATTAGGAGGATCTGTATACTGACCCATTAATGTAGTGATCTAATCAGCCAACCATGTGACATTGGTGCATAAAATCATGTCAGTGAACAGGGGTGGGGACACAATAAACGGCTAGATTTTTAGTCAGTGAATGCGGGTGACTAGGTGAGTGAGGACCCAAATGCAGGATGCGAGAAGGGGTTAGGTGAAAACAGGCTTTAATAAAATAGCACATTCAGTAATGGGGCAAAAACACAGTCCAAAAACAGTCCAGGGTTCAGAAACACAGGCACACAGGGCGATGCAGGGAGAACCAAAATCCAAAACATCCAAATAATCCAAAAAGCCAGCAAACAGAACAATATAGGCAGGGCAGAAACACAAACCAAAAACCAGTCCAGAGGTCAAAACCAAAACCAAAACAGAGTAGAACAGGGATCAGGATCAGGAGCAGGAGCCAGAGCAAGAACAGGAACACAAACAGGAACGGGTATCCAGAGCAGACAGAGTGGCAAGAATAATCCCAGGGACTAAATGAAGCCGGTGATATAATCTGGCCTCGAGCTAAAGTCTTGTATGTCCTTAAATACCGGGAGGCGTGGGGAAATGGCAAGATGGCTGCCACCCCGGAAGTGCGCGCCACAGAACCGTAAGTGCATGCTGTGTGGCCAGAAGATCCTGACAATCATGCAGACAGTGACATTTCAGGTAAAGGTCACATTAAAACATTAGAATAGGTTTGGAATTTTTATACCTGCTGATCGCTTTGGATTTTCACACACAGTTGTCTCTAGCATTTTTGGAATGTTGCAGTTAGGAAAACACATCTGGATGCCACTTAAAACAAATGCCTTTGCTTATGACAGGTCAATAGAGAATGGCCAGAGAGGTTTAAACTGCCTAAAACAGCCCAAAGATCCATGAAATTACTGAGCAACACAAGAAATTTGAGGATGGATTTGGACAGTCTACTATAATGGGTCAGGACCACAGGTTGCATTTAGTCACCTCTCACTACATACCTTAGCAATGATTAATTGTAATGGACGGACATTTGGTGCCGCCCAGATGAGGATGAGTTCCCTTTTGAGTCTGGTTCCTCTCAAAGTTACATCATTATGCCATTTTAGAGAGTTGCCACTAGCTTGTTCATTAGAGACAAACTTACGATTTTAAGGAACAAACTTATACATGCTTTTATAACCGATTTATATGTGTAAAGCTGCTTTGAGAAAATGTCCATTGTTAAAAGCGCTATACAAAAAAAATTAATTTAACTGAAACGATTTGAATTAAATTAAATCGAATTGAATTAAAAGTCTTATCTAAGTCAGATTACCAGACTGTAAAAAAATAATCTTAGAATGTACACGTTCAACCACAGGAGTCCGCCTGAGGCTATAGTAGGTTTAGACTTACCAAAGTTGGACAGTTGAAGACTGGAAAATTGTAGCCTGGTTTATTGAATATCTATTTTTGCTAAGGCACTCACATGGTAGAATGAGAATTTAGTGTTAAAATCATGAATCTATGCACAGAACTTACCTTGCGCCAACAGTCCTGGCTGGTGGAGGTGTCATAATGATGTTAGGAATGTGTTCTTGACGCACTTTGGGTCTTTTAATACCAATCAATCATCACTTGCATACAACAGACTATTTGAGTATTGTTGCTGAACAATGTGGATCCCTTCATGGCCACAATTTACAAGTGAATGCAAATGCTCAGTAAATATATATATATATATATATATATATATATCAACCACACATGCAAACTTGATTAGAATAGTTTAATTTTGCTACTAGATAATTAAAGGCCTCTGTGTTTGAAGAATTTGAAGTCAATGAATGCAACACAGAAACAAAAAAGCATCAACACAAAAACAAATCAGATATTTTCTGAGAATGTTTTGCAATATTTCCATAAGGAAGAACAGAAAACATTGTGGGCAGTGCATCTTGCAGCCTCAAAGATCTTTTACCTAAAGTTTAATTTAATCTTGTTTAATCTTGCATGAAATTGTACATGTTTACTTTGTCTTTATTTACATTTACATTTACATTTGTGGCATTTAGCAGACGCCCTTATCCAGAGCGACGTACAAAAGTGCCTTGAGTCTCTAGAATCGTCGCTTGAGGATAGCCAGGGATTTGGCTGTACAGACATCTAGGGGAAGTTCATTCCACCACCTCAGTGCCAGAACAGAAAAGAGCCTTGAAGTGTACTTACCTCTCATTTTGAGAGAAGGTGGTACCAGTCGAGCAGTGCTGGAGGATCTCAGACAACGTGGTGCAGTGTGAGATGTGATTAGGGACTCTGAGGTAAGATGGTGCTGGTCCATTTTTTGGCCTTGTAGGCAAGCATCAGTGTTTTGAATCTGATATGTGCAGCTACTGGAAGCCAGTAAAGGGAGCTCTGCAGTGGGGTGGTGTGGGAGAACTTGGGCAGATTGAACACAAGTCGTGCATCTGCGTTTTGGATCATTTGCAGTGGACAAATAGCGTTCAGGGGAAGACCTGCCAGCAGAGAGTTGCAGCAGTCGAATCTTGAAATGACAAGAGACTGTACAACCACCTGGGCAGCCTGTGTGGACAGAAATGGTTGAATCCTTCGGATGTTGTAGAGAAGAAATCGACAGGAACGAGCAACATTAGCGACATGTGAAAAGAAGGACAGTTCATTGTCCATAGTTACCCCAAGGTTACGAGCAGTGGCTGAAGAGGAGAGCAGAGAGTCATGGAGAGTTATTTGGAGATCTTGACTTGGAGATGAATCGCCTGGGATGACCAGCAGTTCTGTTTTGCTGGGGTTGAGTTTTAGTTGATGAGCACTCATCCATGAATATATGTCTGTCAAGCATGCCGAGATCCGAGCGGAAGCTGTGGGATCCAAGTTCCCTTGTTTCCTCCGACTTTTTAAAAACATTGATTATTTACTGGCAACAGATGTTTTAAAGCAGAATGGACGTTTGTAGAACCAAACACAACAGCATCATCAATAGTGGTAAAAAAAAATATACCGAATTGTAGGCCACTATGCTGGAGGGTGAAACTTTCAAGCAATAGATCCATGCAGCTGTGTCCAGTGAAATTCCTCTCCTAGATTTAGTGTGTATCCACAAAATATCATGAGCAGTGAGGCAAATATAAAATACAATCAAGTATGTAATGAAAGTGAACCAGATAATTTGCTTAGTTAGCCTTTTCTCCAGTGGTGGAGTGGCTATACTAAATTGTTTCTTGGTGTAATTAAGTGTATAGATTGGGTCTTGCTGATTTCATCTTGATTATTATTGTTGTGTTTAATTTGTTCTGTGAATCATAACAGAATGAAATATGAAATAATGGACAAACCGTATTTACATTGAATGCTTCTAATCATGTTAGCTAATCTTCTTACCAGACCCTGAACATGTTTGCACTAAAAGATTTGCTGTGTTGCTCTGTTAAAAATGTTAATCTCCAGAACCACATCAAATCATTAATAATGCAATCCAGATAGCTCAGTAATCCTGTAACAAAGAATGGGTTCCTAGCATTTTAAATGTCCAGTCATTTTTAATCTAGAAAACTGGACTTGTTACACTGTTGAAGTCATTTTATACTGAACTATAGAGAGCATCCTAATAAGCTTTCTTATTGTCTGATATTGGAACTACACATTCTCAGATCATTAGAACCTACAGAACAGGACAGCTGAAAATACTCTTTGGGGTGTTGCTAGCCACTATTAAAACCTCTAACTACAAACGCTGCATCTGTAAGGTTAGCAGCATTGCTCTGGCAGAATCTACTAGAGCATCTGTGCCATCAAAATCAGGCTCTGAAACCACTTTTACCCTGAGGCAATCAGACTCCTCAACACACTACTGCCTTCAAACACCCACCTGGACTAATCAAACCCTTCCCAAGACCTGCGATTATAGAAACATTACTGCACACCTGCATTCTTTGATTCTATTGGACATTTGCTGCTGGTATGAAGCACTTTCTTACTTGCTGCTACTCTATTCGTCACAGTTTGCAGAATGTATTCACTAGTTTCTTCGATCCATATCTGTCCTGTTGTCCTGTCTAGTTAGTTTACACTGTCTGTAATATTTATTTTCTTGTGTATTTATTGTGCACTGTTTCACTAATTTTTACACTGCAGTGTATTTTATTATTGCTTGATAATGCATGTTATCTTCATTCACACTGCTGGGAAAAAAAAATACACTGGATCTTCTGACATTCCACTGACTATTGAGCTACCAAAGTCCATTGATCTGCTATTAAGTTAATCATACGGAATGTGCTCTTAATAATGTCCTGAACATTACTGAGTCATTGAACAGACTTAATTTTTTTGTGAATTTATATACATGTTTAAAAAAAAAGAAGGATGCCTTGAAGACTGCATTATTGGGGTCAGAAATGTAGAGTTGCCACACTTGGCACTTTTATTCTCTATTCTCAGTGAATTTCCTCTGTATGCTTTTTCTTCTTTTGTAATAGACAGCCATCTGCCTTTTTCACAGTAGAATTGAGCCCAGGATCACATAATCTCAGTTCACACCGTCTTCTCTTGATAAACAGTAAAACACGGTCAGTTTTCTGCTCGCTTCCAATATCATTGAGCTCGCAGGTGGAGCCTGCATGTGCAACAGCCATATCTGCCCACCCTCCATGCAAACTCAATTAGATTTTATTTTAGATAGCTGCTTCTGATGGAAATTTGTGGTTTCTCCACATGCTGAGTGACAACTCAGAAAACAGATGTGCTAAGCTTTTATTTCATTCTGTTTCGTTGCTCTTTCTGTTCTTTTTTCCTTCCACCTACAGTCCATTTTACTCTTCTCTCAAAAGCTCTTTATTTGTCTTTTGTGCTTGTAGGAAAGCTGTAAGAGAAGTATATAAAAGCCAGCATGCTTACATGATTACATCTTTATCTTCCAAGTTATTATGGAGGCACCACAGTACAACATTGCCATCTTCTGGTTCTTTAGGTACTGTTTTGCAACATTTAGAGTAATTGGTACCTAATGAATTGAATTCACAGTACAAACCCATATCAGCCTTTTATACAGGGGGGGTCCAAAAGTCTGAGCCCACAATTTTATATATATTTCTTTTTTGAAATAAAAAATAAACAATGTTTGAAACATTTTAAACCATTAAGTAAATGTTTTCATATATTTGTATTTTTTTTTATATACAGTGGGTACGGAAAGTATTCAGACCCCCTTAAATTTTTCACTCTTTGTTATATCGCAGCCATTTGCTAAAATCATTTAGGTTCATTCTTCTTGGAGAATGCATAGCACCCCATACTGACAAAAAAACACAGAATTGTTGACATTGTTGCAGATTTATTAAAAAAGAAAAACTGAAATATAACATGGTCCTAAGTATTCATACCCTTTGCTCAGTATTTAGTAGAAGCCCCCTTTTGATCTAATACAGCTAGGAGTCTTTTTGGGAAAGATGCAACAAGTCTTTCACACCTGGATTTGGGGATCCTCTGCCATTCCTCCTTGCAGATCCTCTCCAGTTCTGTCAGGTTGGATGGTAAACGTTGGTGGACAGCCATTTTTAGGTCTCTCCAGAGATGCTCAATTGGGTTTAAGTCAGGGCTCTGGCTGGGCCATTCAAGAACAGTCACGGAGTTGTTGTGAAGCCACTCCTTCGTTATTTTAGCTGTGTGCTTAGGGTCATTGTCTTGTTGGAAGGTAAACCTTCGGCCCAGTCTGAGGTCCAGAGCACTCTGGAGAAGGTTTTTGTCCAGGATATCCCTGTACTTGGCCGCATTCATCTTTCCCTCGATTGCAACCAGTCGTCCTGTCCCTGCAGCTGAAAAACACCCCCACAGCATGATGCTGCCACCACCATGCTTCACTGTTGGGACTGTATTGGACAGGTGATGAGCAGTGCCTGGTTTTCTCCACACATACTGCTTAGAATTAAGGCCAAAAAGTTCTATTTTGGTCTCATCAGACCAGAGAATCTTATTTCTCACCATCTTGGAGTCCTTTAGGTGTTTTTTAGCAAACTCCATGCGGGCTTTCATGTGTCTTACACTGAGGAGAGGCTTCCGTCAGGCCACTCTGCAGTGATGGTTGACTTTCTACAACTTTCTCCCATCTCCTGACTGCATTTTTGGAGCTCAGCCACGGTGATCTTTGGGTTCTTCTTTACCTCTCTCACCAAGGCTCTTCTCCCCTGATAGCTCAGTTTGACCGGACGGCCAGCTCTAGGAAGGGTTCTGGTCGTCCCAAACGTCTTCCATTTGAGGATTATGGAGGCCACTGTGCTCTTAGGAACCTTAAGTGCAGCAGAAATCTTTTTGTAACCTTGGCCAGATCTGTGCCTTGCCACAATTCTGTCTCTGAGCTCTTCAGGCAGTTCCTTTGACCTCATGATTCTCTTTAGTATATAGTCTTATAGTAGTAGTGGCAATAATCCAAAGACACTAAGATTCAATTTTTCTGTTATTAAATTCAATTCTCAACATTTCTATAAAGAAAAACGAAAAAATGTTTAGACAATTACATTTCAGTCCTTAAATGCTAAATTACCAAAGCTTGTCAGTTTTAAGATCTGCATTACATTTTTAAAGTTCTTCAACACTATTATTCCACGCAAAGGTTTACATTTTAATCGAAGATAAAGTACCAGACCTATTGTTTAAAACAGAAATTGATAAGTTCAGTTGTTTAGCTGCAAACCAAGTCAACTCTGTAATCACATTATCTGCCTACAATTACATTTGCCTATGTTTTATTATCGACATACCATTATACTTCTTTTCATTTAGTGTAAACCTAGAGGCAGCCCACATGGACATAGAGAGAATGTAAGAAACTCTACATAGACAGTAAGTGGAGCTCAGAGCCAGGACCCTGCAGCTGTGAGGCACAAACTCTATTTTTTAGGACTCCATCTCAAGCATGGCAGCCATTAAAACTAGGATGGTTAGGAAAAACCCATGAAGCCAGACACTGCACTTTATGAAATACTACTAATCCAACACACTTGGACGAGATTTACCAACTGCTTGTCATTATAAAATTGACTGGAGTTACACTAATAAGCAGAGGGAATGCAAAAAAAACCCCCATCCTTCTCACCCAGTGAAGTGGAGCAGTTATCCTCACTTAGACCTTCAGGCACAGATGATCGTGGAATTATTGAGATTTAGCCTTGCATCCTTGTTCTCAGTAAGAAACAAATTAATGTTTTTCAAGGAGCCTTACATTCAGTGGTAGGTAAAGGACAAGTAAAATGCATCCTAAGTAAACAATATTAATTCGCAGCCGATAATGAAATACACACTATGGCCCCCTGTGACATAAATACACAAATACACACCGCACTAAAAATAAGCATTGGGAGTGTTTCTGTGTTAGTAAAAATAATGTAAGTGACATTTCAGCACATTGTTATGTACTTTGGACTATCTCAACTTTCTTATCAGCTCTAGATTACCCGAGAGGCACACAGAATTTATAGTCACTTGGCAGACACAGTAGTGCAGAAGCTAGCACTCACAGCTTCACAGTCCCTGATTCGAACCTGAGCTAGATATAATAAGCAGACTTGCACATTATTATATAAGTTGTTTTTGCTTTGTGAGTTTTGTGTGGGATTTTATGTAGCTCAGTGGTCTTCTTCTTTTTCTGTTTATTCTTCTTATCTTTTCTGTTTTACAAGTCACACTTCACTCCCTTCCTGAAATTGGAACACATTTCAAATCTACATCAATGGAATTCTCTACACTTAGGATGTGAAGTTATGAACACAAGCAATGCTCACAAATACATTATGTGTCATACAGGCAGTTTTAAAGAGGAAGGAAGAAAGTCAATCGAGGGAGACATAAATTCCATTGCAATAGACAATGTGATGATGGTTTAACTACAGAGCAGTGTGCATCTCCAAGCAGTCATTATTTTGTCTGTCATTACTTTGCAGCAGACTGTACTTGTGATTACAACCAACACTGTTCAAGGTGGAAGTGAGTTCTCACGCTGTCCCTGCTCACACGTCTGTTCATTAAATAGATGTGTTACAAAAAGAAACAATGAATGTTTCCTCATCTTTTTACCTTGCACATGCAAGAATTGTACAAATATCATTCTACCATAAGTCACCTAATGCATTTGAAAACTCGTTGATGGCCTCTGGATTGTGCTATGCTCTCCTTGGATGCTTTTAGCACCTCTAAGGTGTCAAAAGCATGGCTGAGTTTAGCAAAAAATCATTTATCCATGTGCTTTCATCGGGTAATATTTTGGAATTTTCCATTAAATTACCAGGAAATTTGTTCAGAAAAAATCTAATGCACTTTTAGTGTTTTTGATCCTGATCTTTGATACGAATAATGAGATAGCTTTTATGAGATTCTGTTAAGTAAAAAAGTAAACTCATTAATTTCATTAAAGATCAGGATCAAAACCACCAAAAGTGCATGAGATTCTTTGTTGTTAGATAGTCACTTTTGTGACTATATAAAGAAATCCTGAGTAAATCTTAGAAATGCAACAGAATTTAGTTATAAGTGGTTTAGAATATAATTTAGAGTAAAGTTTAGTGCACACATAATAATATTAATAATAATTATAACAACACAAAAATGTTCTGTACAAAACAATTTAAGACAAGGATTTTTGAATTGTGTCTGAGAACACAGTTTTACAGTGTTGTAACTGGTGCTGTAATTACAGAGAGCAACTGAAAATGTCATGGTTAAGAACAAAGGACTTTATGGGCAATCCTGAAGAAGTTTTAACAGCTGGCAACTTTATCACAGTTTTTTTTTTTTTTTTTTTTTTACATGAACCTGACTTCCAGTATGGTTGTTCAAAAAAGGAAGGATTGCATTAAAAAGCTGTGAAGACACCAAAAAAACGAAAAACAAATTCCCATTTTTGTTCCTCTGTGTCCGAAACTTTTTGTCTTACAGCTTTGATTTTGTAAAAATAAATCAATAAATATAATTATTGAGATAAAAGAAAAACCACAATAAGACGATGCTGAGGTATTCTGGATCACTCTGTTAGTAATTCATAGTAAGCATTGTATCAGACATGTTAAGTGATAATTGGTGGGGAATGTGCACTGTATATTGTACACATGAATTCAGAAACAGTAAATGTTGCTTCAGCCCAGCTTTAGGCACAAAAGAAGTGAGGCTGCATTGTGTCTGGAGTTGCAGATGGTCAGAAGAGTAAAGTAGCCAAACCGGATAAAAGATCAATTAGACCAATACTTGTCTGTACAATACAAGAAAATCATTTAGGACTGATGGAGTTTTAGCAATTTACTTTTAACCCATTTGTTTATACTCTAATTGTCTTAAAGTTAAATAGACAACACATAATGGCTAGTGATTTACTGGAGGTGTGCTCTTTTGTATTTATCAGTTACATCAGGCAACAGTGAGTCATCTATTGAGTCTGCTCATTCGCAGGTCTATATTAATAGCACTTTTTTTTGCTTGTTTGTCTGATTTATGGCCTGTGTTTTAACAGTATTCTGCAGAAATAAAGACACAGATAAATCAATTATATGGAGGACACAAATCATAAAATTATATACTTTGTAAACTATCAGAGCTGTTTTTTTATGTTAAATGTTCAGCTTTTTCAATTTGTATTTAGTAATTAGTAGGTCTATTCTAGTTTTGGTCCACTTGGTTATGAGAAAGAGAGAATCAATAATGCAGATTATGTTGCCTCATAAACTAGAAACATTCGCTCTCTGAGTGGGTACCTGATGTCATGTTAATTAAACACCTGCTGGAGATTTTAGACTCGCTTGTTAGACAGGGATCCCCACTACCAGATTTAAAAGTCCAACTAATAGAATATTATTTAGAAGAAAAGTGTTAATTTCAATAACGTTCCATAATCTTGTACAATCTTCACCAAGGCATTTTAGACTACCTTTTTGAGGCTGCTTACTTAGACACCTTATATAGTTACCTTTAATTTGTCTCCTGTTTATAGATTGGCACTTGATTACTGGTGTCATTACTATTCAAGCCTAGCACTAATGCATTATTCGTTATTGCCCCACTAAACTCGCTTATCTGTTTTTAAACCTGAATTGACATGTATATGGACATTCGGGGCAACCCAGATGAGGATGGGTTTCCTCTTGAGTCTAAAGCCTTCTTCTGTATGCCATCTCGGGGAGTTTTTCCGTGCCACAGTCACCACCGGCTTGCTCATCAGGGACAAACTTACTTATAAAAAACATATTCACTTTTAATCACCACATTATCTGTGTAAAGCTGCTTTGAGACAATGTTCATTGTTAAAAATGCTATACAACTAAAAATGAATTGAATAGTACATGTATGCATGTATAATCTAAATTTGTTATAGCCAGTCTCTCACCTAGCATTCACTCACTGTCTCTTCTTTGTGCTCTCTATCTACTTTTCTCAAAATAGACCAGCAAAATGTTCAGACGCACATGTATGAATAATCTAGGGCTGTCAAAATGAACACGTTAATAACGCATTAGCGCAAATTAATTTTAGCGGCACAAATGTTATTAACGTGCGATTAATGCAGCGCACATTTCTGTTTGACCATTTTTATAAAAAGAAATATAAATAAATAAATAAATAAATAAATAAATAAATATAAAAGAGGCAAAAAACCTTCACTGCAACATGCATTTAATCAAAAGAATTTTCTTTACAGAATTACATCGGTATTCAGGGACAGGCATTAAGCTGGTTTAAATCCTACCTGTCCAATCGTTACCATTTCGTAGATTTAAATGGAGAGCTATCCAGGATAATGCTAGTAAATTATGGCGTGCCACAAGGGTCAGTTCTGGGACCCCTGCTTTTTACAATATACATGCTTCCATTAGGAAATATTATTAGAAGGCATGGAATTAGCTTCCATTGTTATGCTGATGATACCCAGCTATATATTTCATCCAAACCAGGCGATACAGCTCAATTAGCTCGCATAACTGAGTGTGTTGAAGAAATAAGAGATTGGATGACCCATAACTTTCTGCTATTAAATTCTGATAAAACGGAGATTTTGCTCATCGGCCCAAAAAATAGTACACAGAAGCTCCAGCATCTCAGCCTGCATTTAGACGGTTGTTCTGTAACTACTAGTTCAACGGTAAAAGACCTGGGAGTTATTTTAGACAGCAACTTATCTTTCAAAAATCACATCAATCAAGTTACAAAAACAGCCTTCTTTCACCTTAGAAATATTTCTAAGCTAAGAAATATGTTATCTATATCTGATGCAGAGAAGCTCGTCCATGCGTTTATGACCTCTAGAATAGACTACTGTAATGCATTACTAGGTGGATGTCCTGCATCATTAATAAACAAGCTTCAGTTAGTTCAGAATGCCGCAGCAAGAGTTCTTACTAGGTCAAGAAAATACGATCATATAACCCCAATCTTATCGTCCCTACATTGGCTTCCTATTAAGTTTCGAATAGACTACAAACTACTGCTACTCACTTATAAAGCACTAAATGGTTTGGCTCCCATGTATCTATCCAGTCTCTTAACACGCTACAATCCGTCACGCTCCCTGAGATCTCAAAACTCTGGGCTTCTAGTAGTTCCTAGAATAGCAAAGTCCACTAAAGGCGGTAGAGCATTTTCACATTTAGCTCCTAAACTCTGGAATAGTCTTCCTGACAGTGTTCGGGGCTCAGATACACTCTCCCAGTTTAAGTGTAGATTAAAAACATATCTTTTTAGCAAAGCCTACACATAACACACATCACACACATCACATCATAACCTTGTGCTCCAGAACATCTGATCACATGCACATTATCAACTTGTGCTGTTAATATCATGAACAGCAGCTACGCTAATTCCTCTCCACTGCTTCTCTTTCTCTCCCCATCCCGAGGCATCCTGAGGTTTGGCCAGCTCCAGTCACGTCCCACCTCGTGAAGATTATGGACCTATGGATGATCATGGAGAAGTAGATGCCGAGTGTTTAAAGGCCCTGGCATGGAGAAGCTGATGCTGGATCTATGATGATCACAAATTGTTCTGTATTGTTGAAAGATTTATGACCAAACTTTTGATGTCACCCATATGAGGATGGGTTCCCCTTTGAGTCTGGTTCCTCTCAAGGTTTCTTCCTCATATCATCTAAGGGAGTTTTTCCTTGCCACTGTCGCCACGGCTTGCTCATCAGGGACAAACGCACACCATTCACCTTCACTGTTGTTTTCTGTAAAGCTGCTTTGAGACAATGTCTGTTGTGAAAAGCGCTATACAAATAAACTTGACTTGACTTGACTTGACTCTTTACTCATATATAAATTAAAAAAAAAAAATTCACCGTAATTGTTTTAATCACTAAACATTTAATTTACTGATGCGCCAAGTCTCAAATCAAGCACCAGAATCCGGCATGATGCACACATCCGGCAATTACAACCGCTCCTGTGTAAACATAGCAAAAGTTGCCTTGGTGTCCTGATGATTTACATTACATTAGTGATTTGAAACACTATAATTTAAAACATATACAAGAGTATTTGAATATCTGAAAATGAAAACAGGCTTGCATAAGTAAATTTCTCAGTGCAAAGAAAGAGAAGTAATGGGAACCTGGTATTTCTATGTTCTTTTTTATGTGTCTAATAGACATGAACAAGTTCTTTAAGAAAACATCTATGACCTTTGAAACATGTTTAGTTTTAGTAGATTTGCATAAAGCATCCATAGTTGTCCATGCCCATAAAGTATGAAAAGTATTAATTTAATGTACTTTTAAAACAGATAAAAATGTGCAATTAAGTTGTGATTAATCATGAGTTAACTGATGACAATCGTGCGATTAATCGCAATTAAATATTTTAATCGATTGACAACTTCGAAATAAACATTTATCCCTTACATTTTCTAATTTGGTCAAAATGAACAATCCAAAACATAGCATACTTCATCCTTTTGCTGATTTTCAGTAACTGTTTTATCCTAGTGTGGACTCTGGGGAGATTTGGATGTGAAGTGAGACATTATGCTGGATATAATGCAAGTCCATTGCAGGGCACAGTCCACAAACACACTCAGACACTCACAGCACCTAGGGGCAAATTATTCATTTACTGCCAGAACCATGGCACCACTTCCTCACTATACCCATTTACCCCTGATTTATTGGAAAATAGCCTTAATCAAACTGGATGTGTTTTAATGTATTGCATGATTTAGAAAATGTATTTTTTTTTAATCTATTATAAGTCTTATAATAACTTATTTTATAAATCAAATCTTAAAAACCTATATTTTATTCACAATAAAGCAAAGAAAAAATGACATGTTTACACTTAGGAAATTTATTTATTTATTTATTTATTTATTTTTTAATGAAAGTTTGAATTTGATAGCTGCAAAAAAGTAGGAAAAGAGACAACAAACAGCTGGACGAAGATTTTGCAACTAATTAGGTTAATTGGCAGCAGGTCAGAAACAAGAGTGGATGTTAAAAGAGTATCTTAGAGAGCATCTCAGAAGGAAAGATGTGCAGAGGTTCACCAATCTCAGAATAATGTTTCTCAATCTAAAATTGCGAAGACTTTAAATATCTCACTTTAAATATCCCATGCATATTATCAGGAGAAATCTCTGTGCACACGGAACAATGGCAGAAATCAGTATTAACACTGCATTTGAAACAGCCATGATTTTGTAATGGGAATTACTGCATTGACTCAGTATCACCTCCAAAAATCAGTTGATGTCGCCATGTCATTCACAAATGCAGGTTAAAGCACTATCATGCAAAAAAGAAGCTACATGTGATCCAGAACCAACATCATCTTCACTGAGTCACAACTTTACAATTTTAATTTAAAAACGTGCTGAGACAAAGTGAAAAAAAAAAAAAAAAAAAAAAAAAAAAAAAAAAAAAAAAAAAACTTTCTTTCAGCTTCTCCCGTTAGGGGTCGTGGAAAATTGTTCTATAATCGGACTAATTGTAATTTTGAATTATTTTTGGAAACCAGGTACACTGTGTCCTACGGACTATAAAGGAGAGGGTGCTCAGTTTAAAACCCTGCATATCTAATGCTATATGGGGTGCACCAGTTGAAAGATTTGGCACATAATGAAATGAAAAACACGACATAGAGGTCTGCTGAATTTTTAGGCAGCTAGAATCCTGTATCTAGTGGGACAACATTTCGCCCTGAAAACTCCAGCAACTGGTCTCAATTTTTAACTTAAAATGGTACATTTCCTCAATTTAACCATTGTTTTCTATGTACTATTGTAAAGAAAATATAGGTTTATGAAATTTGCAAATCATTACATTCTGGCATTGGGTTTATATAAATACTGCATGAATCTATGTTAGCATGATCAAGTTATTATTTGCTTGCATTTATGCACATTAGTTTGCCATGAGCAGGATCATGATGCATCTGAAGGGTTTTTCTATACATATTGTTTATATTGATTACAATTGACATGCATCTAAGTTATAGATACTTACAGATATTTTATATTTGCTGAAAGCATTTTCTTGGCCCCTGCTTGCCTGAGGCACCAGACTCCTATTTAATGAGGGTTGGGAGATGATTTGAGGTTTGCAGGAAAGTTCCCAGCACACAGAGGTGACACTGTGCTGACTGTGACCTCTCATTCTCTAATGAGGGAGCTGAAAACGGAAGGACAAAGAACAGCGTCCTTCCACAAAACCTGACAGCTGGTGAGGTCGCCCTGGAATAACAGAGTGAAAAAAAATCAAACACTTGTCCTAACCACAAGGAGAGCACAGACGTTTGAATCAAACCCCTGAATTTTAGACAAACTGACTGCCATTTTACCGCAACAAACCAGAGGCAGCACATGAATGCATTGGTTTATTTATTGTTTTGGTTCCATGACAGCAGTTGTGGTCTTTTTTCTTTTTATAGTAAAAGATATCATAACCAACCATTATAAAAATTATCACCCAACCCCCTTTCAGTACAATTACATTTGTCATGCCATACATGAAAATATTGAATAAAAGGACCAGCTTCATGTTTTACATTCATTCATTTATTTTCTCCCGCTTATCCGTAATTCGGGTCGCGGGGGCAGCAGTCTAAGCAGGCCCCCGCCTTCGACTGCTGCCCAATCCTCACAGCACCGTCCCTTATGGTCCCTCCTGCAGGTGGTGAGCCCACGGGAACATGTTTTACATTACAGATGAATATAGGCATTCAACTCTGTTGTACTGTACAATAAATTGGATAATTTCTTATTGTACTGCAAGTTTCACTGCAATTAAACTTTGAAAATAAAACTGTTTTATTTAAGCAGATTACAGTCATGTTTTTCATTGATTTATTTATTTATTTTTAAATATGAGGAAATAATAAATGAGAGGAAAAAATGGCAAAGTGTTTCATTTTATTAATATTATATTTGGTATAATAACATTATTTATTGTCAGCACACGTCCCTCAATGAAGTTTTAAATGTTGCCACCTCTGATTTGAAGTATAAACTGAGAAAAGGTTTGGCTTCACCAGTCTGGCTTCACCAGTAGGTGGAGCCAGAAATCACATTTAAATGGCATTCTTTTTTTCTTTTTTTTTACTGGTTTATTTATTTACTTGTCTTGGTTTATTTCAAGTGTTTAAAAAGAAAAAGAAAAAACGTTTACAGATGTTCTAAAAAAGAAATGATGAATATTATTAGTGTTTTTAACGTGGCACCTTAATAATAGCATGTCTACCAAATATATCTATCTAAAAAATAATGCAGGATTTAGACTTCAAGGCGTTTTAAAGAAAGACAGAGAAACCTGTGTAGATCAATGCTTCCCAATCCTGGTCCTGAAGAACCACAATGAAGCACACTGCAACTCAGCAAGGAGTGTCCATTAGTTAGGAAAAACAAACAGATGAAGAGATGAGGTATCTCAAGATCAGGGATGGGTACTAGCAGGTCGGGATGGGCGTGTGCACCATCTTCCAGGTTCTCAATCAAACAGGCTTATCCAATAGAAGGACTCGGTGGGCGTGTCGCGCTACACACGCTTCTCACGCGTCCATTCGGACCAAGTTAAAACTCAGTGCGCGCTCGCGAGTGGCACGACGATGGCACGGGTGGATCCCGAATCGCGCGCTCGGGGGTTTCCAAACTTTTCCTAACCAGTGTTTCTTTCCAGACGTGGATTGTATAAAAGAGGGTTATTCATTCGTTTCTGAATCAATCAAGCGCATCTACTGTGATTGATAATGGAACTCTGTATAGGGCTTGTTTTCTTGTCCTTGGTGGCAGGTTGTTATGGACGCCACGCCGGCGCGCACGGACTGTCTTACGCGCACAAAACGGAGCTCTCCGAGGACTCGATCCTTGTAGCGAACAACAGGATACGCGTTCCCTTCGGGAGATCGGTTTTCATTGATCCTATCAACGATTTGGTGATTGAAGTACAGCCGGGAGACAAGTGCAGCTTAATAGTCTTGGATAATGATCCGCTGACCCAAAGACCTGGACATCTTTCACCCAAAAAGTTCCCATGTGAATTCGGACCCAATGATGTGAAATACTCGCATTTGGGCTCCAGGAGCCCCAACGCGGACAGAGTGAGGCTGCAGCTCAGGTACGACACTCAGACTGAAACGGTCATCATCCCGTTCATGCTGGAGATAGAGGTCCTTTTCACCCAGTTGGAGATAGTTACTAAAAATATGCCTCTCACTGTAGATAAACTTCATGGCATTAGCAATTCAATTGACAGAAGAATCCTGGAATTTACATATGATAGAAACTCTGAGAAATGTGAGGTCACATCACTGGCTGCAAGCAGTTCACTCCCTAGATATGGTGAACTTAGTGATAAATTGGAGAAAACGATAGACTGTGATGCTTTTCTCCGAGCAGATATTCGCTACAAGCACACTTCTATACAAAAGTCTCCAAACCGGGATTATATTCCGATGGTCGTGGAACTGAGAAACAAAGAAAATAATCTACTGAAGCAAGAATTCTTTCATATCATGACCCGCATAAGAGAAGGTGTGCAAAACAGTCCTCCCAAACCCAGCTTTCTAGCCATGATGATGATGGAGATTGACCAGTTTGTTATGACTGCTTTAACTTCTGACATGTTGGCTGCAGAGGACACTGAATCCAATCCAGATGATCTTATTTTCAACATCACCACCCCCTTCTCGTTCGAGGAGGGTTACATTGTGAGTACAGATGATAGAAATTTACCAATAACATCTTTTTATCAGCGAGATATAAAAGACCTGAAGATTGCATACAAGCCCCCAAGTATGGATTCAGATACTGAGAGAATAATTCAGATTGAATTTGAAGTTTTGGACACAGATGGTGGAGTTTCCGAGCCATTTGCTTTTATGATCGTTATAAAGCCAATGAACACACTAGCACCAGTGGTGACTAAAAATGGAGGGCAGCTTCTCTATGAGGGTCAGTCCAGACATTTGTTCACTCAGAACAATTTAGAAATCAGCGATGAAGACAACCTGGATAGTGTACGGATAACTGTTGTAAATGGTCTCCGTCATGGTGATCTCACCATTCTTGGCTCCAGCACGAAGTATTTCACACCCGCTGATTTGCAAGTTGGTATTGTTGTCTACCAACATGATGGCAGTGACACATACAGCGATAACATCATTTTCAGAATGACAGATGGCAAGAATGAAGTGGAGTTTTTGTTCCCTATTACGATTGTTCCGACTGACGATGAGCCCCCCATTATAAATGCTAACACAGGACTGGTGGTCTTTAAAAACCAAATGATTCCCATTTCACCCCTAATGCTTAGTGCAGCTGATATTGACTCTGAAGATTCCACCATTAAGTTCACTATCGATCCTCCACTCTCAACTATTGGTGATGTGCTGCTAAGGCAGTCTGAGGCTCCAGAAGATCCATCCTCATGGAAATTCAACATGGAAGATGGGCTTTATGAGAAAGCTGTGAGAGAATGGTTACAAAAAGACATTACAGATGGGAAACTTTTTTACAGGCACACAGGGCCCCACATCACAGAGGCTGTCACTGATCGGTTTATCTTTAAAGCTCAGGATGACGCTGATCCTCCAAACCAATCAGATGAGAACACCTTCTTCATTAGGATTCTCCCTATTGACGATGTTCCACCTGAACTTTTTCCTGGCACATCTTTACAGATTACTGTCCATGAGTATCAGGTGACTAGTCTTAACAAGACTGTTCTTCGTTACACTGATTTGGATTCTGATGACAGAGATCTGAAATACACAATAATTCAGCCACCAACAGACACAGATGAAAATCATCCTGTCAGATTTGGGTCAGTAGTTTTAACAGAGCAGCCTCACACTGAGGTAAGCGAGTTCACTCAAGCACAAGTGAACCATCATAAGATTTCCTACAGCCCACCAGATATAGAACTGGGCATCACAGCCCATGTTTCACAGTTCCATTTCATTGTTGAAGACACTGCTGGGAACAGTGTAAAAGGGATTTTCACCATATTGGTGCAACCTGTAAACAACAAACCCCCAGAGATAACTAACACTGGCTTCACAGTCTTTGAGCGAGGAATACATATGATTACAAATGCTGAGCTTGATACTACTGACCTTGATACAGATCGTAAACAGATTTCCTTTACTCTAATTCAGAGTCCGCAACATGGTCAGGTCCAGTTAAGCTTTGCTGATTTAATTAAAGACAGCACTTTCAGCTTAGCAGATATCTCAGAAGGCAGAATCTCTTATGTCCACAATGGGGATGAGACAACCAACGATGCTTTTAAACTCGATGTCAGTGATGGTGTCCATGTTGTACCAATTACAGTAAAAATAATAGTGAAGCCAATTGATGATGAAATGCCAACTTTGACTCTCCCAGCGGGAACTCTTGGTTCTCACCTGTCTCTCTTGGAAAATGGTGCTACTGAAATAACAGTCAGTGTTATCCAGGGGAAAGATGAAGACACAGATGACCTGAGATTGACCTTTATTGTTGAGGATGCCCCTGCATATGGAGAGATCTTGGTGAATGGACTTCCTTCTAACATGTTCACCCAAGCTGATATAATTAATGGTTTGGTGAGATATGCCCATACAGGTGGTGAGATTGGGTTTTCCTCAAAAGAGGACATGTTTAACTTAACCCTTAGTGACATGTCAGATGAGTGGGCTGTAGGAGGAAATACAATTACTGGAGTGTCTGTTCATGTTACCATTCTCCCGGTGGACAACAAGGCCCCTGTGGTAACAGTGGTACCTACATTTAATGTCACTGAAGGAAACAAAAACATAATTGGAGGCCACCAAATCATTGTTAAGGATGCAGATACACTCACTGAAGATATCTTGTGTACTATCATTGTCCAGCCGAATTCAGGTTATATGGAGAACATCTCTCCAGCACCAGGTTCTGAGAAGTCCCGGTCTGGCACAGCCATTAGTGCTTTTAGTATTACAGACATCATTGATGGCCATATCTGCTATGTCCAAAGCATGCATAGAAGAGTTGAACCAGTTGAGGATAGATTTACATTCAGTTGCTCAGATGGTGTTAACTTTTCAGAGAGACAAATTTTCCCAATTGTAATTATCCCTACTAATGATGAGAAGCCAGAAATATTTATGAGAGAATTTGTGGTGATGGAGGGTATGAATGTCATCATTGACACACCTATATTGACTGGAGTTGATGCTGATATTCCGGTTGAAGATTTAACATTTATCATTACACAGCCACCAAAACATGGTTTTATTTTTGACCAGCTAATCACTGGCTCGCTCCCAGTTACTAACTTTACTGTGGAGCAAATCAGGGAAGCTTCTAGCATCATTTATGAGCATGATGATTCTGAGAGCACAGAGGACCAATTTAATGTGATTCTCACTGATGGAAAACATAATGTTGAAGGTACTGTAATGATTATGATTATTGCTGTTGATGATGAGACTCCAAGATTGGCTATTAACGATGGTTTGGAAGTTGAAATTGGGGAGACAAAAGAAATAAATAATAAAATTCTGAAGGCGACTGATTTAGACTCAGAAGATAGCACACTTACCTTTATACTTCGATATGGTCCAGGTCAAGGCATTCTACAGAGAAAAACAGAACATGGGTTTTTTGAGAACATCACAGTTGGGATGAACTTCACACAGATGGAACTGGACAATGGTTATGTTCTCTATACTCACAATGGACAAGAAGGTATTCGTGACATTATAAAGTTTGATGTAACCGATGGTCATAACCCACTAATTGACAGATATTTCTACATATCTGTGAGCAACATTGACAGGGTGTTTCCTGAAGTTATTAGCAAAGGGGTATCCCTGAAAGAAGGTGGAAGTGTGATGCTTACCACTGACCTACTCAGTACAAGTGATCTCAATAGCCCAGATGAAAACCTTGTCTTCACTATCACCAGAGCCCCAGTAAGGGGACATTTGGAAAGCACTGACACTCCTGGAATGCCAATCGTGTCTTTCACTCAACTTCAGCTGGCTGGAAGTAAAATCTACTATATACACTCTTCAGATGATGAAATAAAGATGGACAGTTTTGAGTTTGAGGTCACTGATGGATATAACCCTGTTTTCCGCACCTTTCGTGTATCGATAGTTGATGTTGACAATAAAAAACCTGTCCTGACAGTACATGAGCTCTTGGTTTCAGAAGGACATTCAAAACTTATCACACCATTTGAGCTGACTGTAGAAGATCAGGATACAGCAGAGGAATTTCTGAAGTTCACCATCACTCAGTTGCCTATCCACGGTAAACTGCTCTTTAACAACAGCCATCCAGTTACTACCTTCACGAAACATGACCTGAATGAAAACCTAATCAGTTACAAGCATGATGGCACAGAGTCGACTCAGGACAGCTTTTCTTTTACTGTCACTGATGGAACACACACTGATTTTTATGTATTTCCTGATACAGTGTTTGAAACTCGTAGGCCTCAAGTCATGAAAATTACTATTTCATCAATAGACAATGGTGTACCACAAATTGTGGTGAACAAAGGTGTTCAAACGTTGAAGGTCTTGCCAATAAGCCACCTAGGCTATCCTATCACTAGCAAGGTGCTGAAGGCAGAAGACAGGGACAGCATCCCAGACACCCTGGTTTTTTACATCACCACACAACCAGAGCATGGCTACCTGATCAACCTTCAGAAGGGGAATGATTCCATCATTACATTCACTCAAGGTAAAGTCACATACAATATATAATTGTTCAGCTTGTATTTATTTGTCTCACTGTGTTTTTAGGCAATGATGCTGTGTGTAAATCTTGTTTATATCTGATATGCAGAGATAAGATAAGATAAGATAAGATAAGATAAGATAAGATAAGATAAGATAAGATAAGATAAGATATACCTTTATTTGTCCCACAGTGGGGAAATTTCTTTGTTACAGCAGCAAAGGAAAGAAATAAAAATGTGTGTGTTATTAAATGTGTTAATTCAAGACTAAGGTTTTGCCTTTTGTAATATCTATTACATAGATAATGTGTATATCACAATAGGAATAGAAATAAAAATAGAAAGGAAAAATAAGTTGTTAAAAAAAAAAACAGGTATAGCTGTAAAACTTGAGTTATAATCAGAGTTCTATATTATTGAAATATAAACAGTGTTGAAAGAAAAAAGTGTAAATATGTTTAGGGCCACAAATAATATTTTGCAAGGTAATTCACTAATGCTTTTGTGGCCCAGTCTACAATTTAATCCCGCCCACCACCCAAACAATGCTCCAAAATCTATTGAAAACTTTCCCGGAAGAGTGGAGTTTATTATAACAGCAAAGCAGGGACTAAATAAGGAGTGAAATGTCCAAAAAACACATATAAGTATGACGGTCAAGTGTCTATATATCAATGCAATGTTTGTGTTAAAATTAGGGTTTTGTGATGATATACATCCTTTGTATTGTTTTTTTTTTTTCAATAAAGAAAGAAATAACTGATTATTATTAAATTAGATTAGATTAAAATATATTAGATTAGAAGTTTGAAATAACTGTGCATGAAAATATGATTATTTAGAAGTACCAAAAAAACTTGGAAAACCTTCCTTTTTAAAGGAGAAATCATAGGCAGTGGTTGCCTTCAAGGTTATCGATGGTTACATCAGTGTGTCTTTGAAGGAGGGAATGTGGTTTTAGAGGACAATGCAATGGGGCTTGATTGCAAACCAGAGACTCACTCCTTCAGAATCAATCATTTAAGAGACTGTCATTCACATTTTTTCTGTGAAACTTTATGAATGCAGATCTAATCACTGATTGAATGAAGGCATTAAGGAAACCAATTAGATTTTTTAAATATATTTTCATATGTACAGTAAATTTAAATAAAATTTCTATACAAAAAAACTAAAATGATTCCTTTAAACAATAAGTGAAAATGTAAATGTGTGTGAGCTCTTTTGAGAAAACATTGAATATTCACAATTTTTTTCTTTAGTGTGCATTATGTAAATTCAGCATTTTTAAACAATCATTTTTTAATATAACTGATGATCTATGCAAGTCTAGTGCTTTTTCTGTTAATACTTAAAGGCAAAACACTTAACAAACACGGAACATTAACTTTTAACCATTAACCACAATGAATTGTCTGTGTTAGCCCTAGGGTTAAAACGTGATGGGACAATTGGAGCATTTACTTATTTAAATAATTAATTATGCATATTTCCCTCAGAACACAATGAATTTGTAGCTTTGAGAAGGAATCTTGGTATTGATTCTTTTTAGACTTTGCCTTAAATTAATGGGCAAAAAGAATTATAAATACTTACTTTATTGTAAATATGTTTGAAATATGTTGTTTTGAAATATGTTCTTACAGAAAGTGAGTTTCTTAACACCAAAACAAACACACTTTTCACATTTCACTGCTTAAGCTTTTGCAAATGTAAACAAGCTTCATCTGGAGCACTCAGTTCTTTGTACATTGAGTTCATTCATTTTTGATTTGCAAAAGAAAAACAAAATGTGAATTACGATGCCTTAAATATCATAATACCTTTTTTTTTATTATTAAAAGCAGAAAAAGGAGAAAACTTTACTATTTCTGAACACACACAAACACAAAAAAGAAATGTATTATTCTTTAGTACACAATGTGTAGTAATCAAAATCTCATAATACCAAATATGATCAATGACCTTAAGTGAACAATATTTTCAATCTAAAATCCTAACCTGTAATTAAAAAGTGAATTTTAAATATTTATAAATAATGTGATACAAACTAGAGTAACATTTAGAGATCACAGAAAGTTTAGTAGAACCATTTAGCCATTTTAAGTCAAAGCTATAGTTATAAAAAAGGCATTGGAACTGAGAAATATATTATTGGAGTTGTTTTAGCCATTAACATTTGATGTAGATATTCATTTTAATCATAAGCCTTAAAGACATTCAAAATTAGATAGACTATTCAGACCATTTCTGTATTTAGCAAAGTTTGTGATATTGATAATGATAACTTGTATAATTGTTAGATTTTCCATGAGACTTTTTCTCTTGTGCTGAAGCACATCCTAGCAAATACAAAGAAATACTAAACAACTTTGGAATTCATAAAATTCAAAAATGCAATACAAATAAATTGAGCCAAAGATTATCTAGTTGTTGCAAATAATATCTTTTGTAATACATTGTGTTACACTGAGGATTTTAGACAAAAACATTCTGACAAACAGTGTGTGTTAAATATCAAATTGCAGAATCAAATAGAAGAAATTTTATTGAACTGTAGAGTGAACACATATCTCTAAGCATGAGTGGGATAGTGTAAGAGCGTGACACTAGAGTATGTCTCGTGGGAAAAAGACTTGGCAAACTGTCAAATCAGAGCAAACATTGAAGCGGAAGGGACAGTGCCTTTTTTAATTTACACAGCCCTCTACACTTGGCCTAACATGGCACTGTCACAGACTTAGAGGAATAAAATTAAATATTTGATGACGAGAGGCCACACCGTTGCAATGAGAGTAGACACATTACTTTCAATAAGAATTGAAGTTAGCTGTGTGCATAAGAAATCACAGCTTTACGATTTTATGAAATTTCTTCCTGTGGTATCAATAATGCAGGCCATAGGGCACGGAATGGCACAGCATGGCAAGAAGTGGGAAATGGGGATGGTACTTACATACAACCCGAGTTGTTTTGTTTTTTTTGTCCCCATATTTTATTAATGCTTTGCAGATAACTGGCTTAATTTGAGAGATGGAGTGAAACAGTTGTCAAAAAAATGGGTGTTAGAATCCTATCTTTAAGACTCATGGACTGATCTGTCATTAGAAAAGGGTCAATTAGCCATTTAAAGCAGGAAATTAACTGTCTTCCAGGTTGAACTGTGTGAAAACTCTGCTTCCCTTTACAGTTTTAATGCAATTCTATTATTTATGTATAGAAATAGTAAATCAATGCTCAATGCTAAGCTTCTTATTAATAGTAGCATGCATTACACATTATGTTGCTGTTAGATCCCTGGGTGTGCATGTATTGGATTTGTTTTGTACTGTAATTAACTTGTTAAGATTTCTTCTTGTTTTCTCAGCCGACATTGATGACCTGAAGATCTGCTATGTGCTGAAAGATAACAACAATGCCACCAGTGACACCTTTATATTTTATGTTGAAGATAATGGTAAGTTTCCTTAAGTTTGTTTGGAGTGTATTAATTATTTCTTTATTTAACCTTTTCTATTATTTCTATAATGAAATCTCTAATTGAATCTATTCAGAACCTACCTAGTCCCAAAACGGGTAATCTAATAAAATTTATTAAGGCTTTTGTTTAATTAGCTGTAGAATTGCTAGAAATAGCAACCCTATAGCTCTTAAATGCCAAACAGACTTGAACTCGTACTTAATATTCATTTGCAGCAAACAGATGACAGACAAAAAAAAACATCCATATTGGTTCCCGCACATTTGATCTGATTGTCCGGATTGTCTCCTTCCTCTATAAATTAGAACAAACAAATCTAAAAGCCTAATTGGGCTTTATTGAAAGTGGCTTTTCTCCCTCTAGCAAGACCAATATTAGCCTTTTGTCTGAGTCACAAAGTCAGACAGAGGGGTGGCTTGTTAGGACGGCCAACAGTACAAAAGGGCATTTGATATTTAAGACCAGAGGCAAGATAGCAAATAATTACAGCTTAGGTGTGGGAGAGGAGACTGTTTTCCTGCCCAGGGTGACAATTACCCTGCATATTACAGGGCATGTTTAAGTGTGAACTGCTGGATAAACATATACTTTTGGCATACAAAACCAGATGGCTATAACTCAGTGTGTTTTCCAAATAACGTACCCGTTACTACTTTTTCTTTTGTCCACACATTATTTCATAGTTTTTACTTGAGAATTTGGTGTGCCCCTAATTATGAAGTTCTCTCTAATTCGCCTGCAGGTCTAGTGTAATTAGCCTCGAACAGGACCATGTTAAATGGCTGAATTTATTTCTTTTTTTCCACTGCTTGAGAGGTTTGTCCTTCCACAGTAATCACATCATATGGGGAAATTTTATCTCTGTGTCTTTTCATATAGCGAGGCCTACAGTTAGAGAAATAAGAATGCTTTAACTTTTGGTATGTAATGAGGCTACATATTGCTCCATCATGACCTATGGGTTTTTATGATGTTTGCCTATAAGCCTTTAAGATTGCCTCACCTCTCCAGAGCTGAGGGCATTTCTTTTGGCAGAAGGCAACCTAACTGTTTGGAAGTTTCTCATCTATTTTATATCAAAGCATTGAACCAGTACAAAAGGGCACTGGCTTACTCACATTATACTACTAGTGTCATCAGGTGATTTCTTTCTTGCTCAGAAATACTACTATAATCTGAAGGTTAAGATAGTTACAGTTCAGACACTACAAACACTTGTAGTAATTTCCCATACAAACTTACAGAGCAATTTAGAGGACTTTAAAGATTTTCAGTGGCTTAACTGCAGTGTGGCCCATTTGTCCTGGGAAATGTATTCTCAGCTCTGAAGCTGATTTCATAAGCAATTTAACAGCTGAAGTCGATGTGGAGTGACATTTCAAGAGGCACACTTGTGCGCTCAAGTGTGCAGAGTTACACGTAACACTTACACACATATTTCTTTCTTTCTCTTATTTTCGCTTATCTCTGTCTGTTTTTCCAAACCTAAAACCCTATTACACAGAAACAATTGTTCCACATATTGCCTCTAACTGAAATATTGAGATATTTAGATGTTTAAAGAATTAGCATTAAAAATTACATTTTAGAAAAAAAAAGAATGGGTTATTTTTCATGAATACTGAATGCATCTACAAAATGGAATTAATAGTAATTTTAATGTAGCAAGAATGCATCCAGGTTTGTGCTAAAATAATGCAATTAATTATTCAGTGAGACTTTCACTGTTTGCATATTTTATATACATCCAAACTGTTTATCTTGATTCTGCTTTTGCTTTTCATATATTATAAATATTTGATGTTAATAGGGAAATGGGGGTGCCTGGTTTTATGCTCGTAGTCTTTCTCTAGGGACTCTGGTGCACATGGAGAAATACCTGCAGAGATCTCTAGTGCCAGTCAGCTTTTGAACTTTCAGACGTGCCAACCAGCAGCAGGCAAAGACTTCTTGTTAATTGATTTATGAATTGGAGTTGGGAGTCTACAAATGGGTATTTTCTAGTTCCAATAACTCTAAGACAGCAACTTTGAACCTTCCTAAATGAGCAGAGGATAATTATGTTAAATTGAAGCTTAATATTGCATCTCAAAATTGTGACAACTAAACATTTCAACTAAAATGACCAATGTTATGCCATTTCGTGGCATTTGGTGCATATGTTGTGTTGCTTCAATTTATAGTGATATCAGCATTTTATTTCAACTTAGAATAAAGACTTACTTTTAGCATTTGTGTGAACTCAAAAAAAAAAAAAAAAACATCTTCCATAACCTAATATTAACAGCATTAAGTGACTGACATATAGTGTAGCCTTAACTGCAATGTTGTTACGGTTTTTAATGCAAATCAATATGGAGAGCTTCACAACACAACAATCTGTCACTAGACTAAGGTGTTAGATAAATAATTGACAGTCTAGTCAAAAGCTTGTGTAGGTGCATTGTATGTAGCCCTGGCACCACCTCCCTTAAGTAAAGTCCTACAAAGCAATCAGAGTATATACCACTATATCTACGAAGCAAATAATGTTGTTGTTTGCAGTGAGTTGTTTTGAACAATTGACAAACAAACAATACTCCCAAGAAATCATTTATCTAATGTGATCCCAGTCTACTGCAGAAGATCTGCCTAAATTTCAGAGAAAGCAGACATCTCTTAACAGACTGTCAAATAAACCTCATCTATAGAGAGACTCCAAACTGTGTGGAATGTTAGTAGCATTCTCTGAAAAAATGAAGAAGAAAAAAAAAAGAATCCTCATTAAACAACACTTCTACTCTGACTGTCTGTGGAACACATTGAAGATCATATTCCTTGCCTTATTAGAGAAGCAGAGAAGACTGATATTGTATATCACTGTACATATTTCTTGGACTGTTGAGATTGTACTGCCGTATTTTAGACACAAGATTTTCAGGATTTGAAAATTAATGGCCAATCTGTGGTTACTTACTAAGTGAGGTAATGTAAATCTGATATATGATGCACAATGCATAAAGGTTTTTCCGAAAAAAATATCAAGTTACATAACACTTAAATTATACTTAGGTATGCGAATGAGAGCTGGCTGTTTGTTTTATTATTTTAAAGATGGAGAGTTCAGCCAGCACTTGCTCTAATTTATCTTATTCCCTCACAACCCATTTTTCTCAGCTGTTTCACTCGTCAGAACACAGCACACAGAGGGCAAGAACCTACTGGGTTTCCCACTCCCTATTTAACAATTACAAATAGCTCCATTAGCTTCCCTGCTTTTGTGTATGCCCCAAACCGACACATCAGATTTATTGGTGGAATTGTAGCTCAGACACTTCAGATGCCTCATTTAGAGTTTGCAAAAGGAGGGACCATTAGCAGAGTGTGTAGATAGATGTAGTAGATGTAGTAGTAGAAATTACATTCTGTACATCATGTCCGTCCTCTGCTGCCCAGAGTTCCACTGTGCATAAAACTGAACGAAATTAGAAAAAAATATTTTATGAAACTATTTTACATTTAATGAGCATCTTTGGGGATATTAGTTTCTGTGCAAATGTTGTGCATCTGAAATGGGTAATGGTTAGGTAGACATTACAGAGAAGGATTGTACTTATAAATAAAAATTATATAAAAAATAAAATATTGAATAGATAATCATATCAAATATGTCTTTTGGGAATGACAATAAAATTTTGTGAGCCAGTTCCACTTTAGAAAAGATCATACATGACTCTTCTAGCTGGACCAATACGTTTCTGTTCACAATAAGCCTTTTAACAATAGTTTCCTACGCATAATGTTATGAAAAAGTTAATATACTGTAGATACTGAAAAATCTGTGTATAATTCAATATATAGTGTTATTTCCAACAAGCATACTAATATATACTAAAATACTTGCCATAGCAGGTACACTTATGTGCCATATATTAGCTTGACAAAATAAGGCTCTGATTTATTAAGATCTGAAATAATGAATGCTCATTTGCCTGTGCAGTACAATAAATAATTTGCATAAAGAATGTGAATGTTGCAGGTGATCCACAGAACAAATTGCCTGAAATACATATCATGCAAAGTTATAAGGGAAAACTAAAATCATAACTTTTGAGGAAAAAGACACAGATTCTATTAAAAAAAAAGATAAATAATAAATAAATAAAATAGTATATACATGAGGTATATTAATAAATGCTTTTTAAAAATGTGTTGGCATCGAATGTGCAAATGTGTTGAATAGCTAATAAACCATTTTTTCTATGGTTATAATTCGTAAATATTTTGATAACCTGCTCATTTATATAGTGGCATGATATAGATTTTATATGGTATAACTGGATTTTACATGGTCAACTTTTAGCTTGCATATCTTTACAAATTGCACACATACTCAAAGTGATTTTAAGGATTAGCAAATCAAATTGCGGATAAATTGTTAATTTAATTGATTTAGTTCTGTTTAGCCCTAAAGGACAAATTCACCAAAAAATTGAATAGATGTGCTATTTTGCTGAGATATATGAAATCTTATTTTTAATTTTATTTATTTACTTTGTACATTTGATACAAGTTTAAGTGCTATTTTATGCTTAAGGTTTACCTTTGATATTCTAGGATATTTAAAACCTTGTGAAATTCATACTAATTAGCTTTTGCAGTGCAGCACTCCAGCCAACACTTTTTGTCTTTTTAATATGCTATATAACAGATAATCCACCTCAAGGTGTGCATTACATGATTTTAATGCACAACATGGAGGCAAACCACCTGATGTGAAACGGAGTGCATTAAAATCGTGTAATGCACAACTAGCCGTGTCTTATCCCACATACACCATGGTCAGTTGCCAGCATTGACAAATTAAAGCTGTCTTTGATGTTTGCAGTGAAGAAAATTTGGCCAAAGATAAAAATAAGAGTTAACTTTTGTAATTTATTATATATATATATATATATATATATATATATATATATATATATATATATATATATATATATATATATATATATATATATATATATATATATATATATAAAAACAAAAAAATACTCTTATTTTTATTCTTTGGGCCAATTTTTCTCACATATATTTAGTTTTCTCACATATATTTTCATTTAAATGTTATCTTCATCAGTTTGTCTTATTCTTCTTTTGCCCTAGTCCATTTAGCAAAATTGCTATATTTACCATATGAGTTAAATGACACGTAAACACTTTGCCCAAAAAGTTAATTAGAAAAATTTATAAAAACAGCTGTCTTAGTCTGCATGTGAATGTAACAGTATACTACTGTGGTAACAATTGTTTACAGACATTGTTTGCATTAATTGGTTGGAGCATATCTTCTAGTAAATTAGAATCGAGTAATCAGACCAAATTCATACGCAAACACACACAAATCTTTCTTTCTTTTTTTAATACACTAAAATTGATTTAAATAAATGTAATCTTATCAAACCATTTTATTTCTTACTTTATGATTTAGAGTATATGAAATAACTAATGAAAATTAATGCTTATTTGTATCGATTTAGACAGTTTTGCAATGCAAACATCAGTAAAAGCTTTAAATTCTAAGTGCTTTTAATGCACTTTGCGGAGGTCATGCATTGCGGAGGTCAACATTTTGCAGTAGATTGCGTAGGCCTGGTTTGACTCATACATTACAACTGAAAATGAATGGAAATGAGTCTTATAATTGTTAAGTGTTTTGTCTGTGTTTGAGAGATTGTGTGTACGAGACTGCAGGTGTTTTATAAAGTATATCCAGTATCCAGTTAATAATGTGTAATGCAGGTTCACTTCTACATAGAAATAAACTTGAACTTGAACTTTATCTTGATAATGGAGAACTAAAAAAATTTTATTCATCTTTCTTTACATTACTCAAAACATATATTGTAGAAAGTTTCAATTTATTCTGGAGCAAGTTTATCCTCTGTGTGCATATATATATATATATATATATATATATATATATATATATATATATATATATATATATATATATATATATATATATATATATGCAGTAAAGCATGTGCTCATATGCTTTACAAGAAGCTTAAAATCATCCAAGTAGTTTGCATATTTTTAGTAAGACTAATATAAAATGTATTTTTTGTAGGGAGAAAGGAAAAAAGATGAACTTTCAAATGTCTGAAAAAAGTATAAATATTATACTTATTCTCAATGAGGTTGTTTAACTAAGTATGGTGGTTGAGATGCTGAAGATGCTTGGACCTATGGCGATGTTTGAAGTCTGTGAAGAGTCCTGTAACAATATTTTGGACAAGGCTTGAGAGTGTGAAAACCCAGCCTGCAGGCAGGCCTAGCGAATTACCATGCACAGGACAGACATGGTGGCTTTCCTTTATATGCAAAATGTAGGACTGGCATGAAACAGAGGGCTGAAGTGAAATAAAGATGTTTTGCATGCATGGGGAATCAGCAGGACAGAAGTTTATCTTGACCCACATATGGCTGCTTGGTACATGTCATGAATGGATGTGTGGGTGACTGTGATCACTTCTAGTCATGAATAAGTAAGCGAAAGAGTGAGAGAGAGAGAGAGAGAGAGAGAGAGAGAGAGAGAGAGAGAGAGAGAGAGAGAGAGAGAGAGAGAGAATAAGCTTTTAGTTATGCCAAAATACAAATATTATAAGCAATCCTTCACCACTGCTCACCAGGGTCTAATTAAATTGGTTGAACTTTTATTAGAATTTCAATCTTTAGGAACATTACAATTTTATTTGCTTTAGTTGAATTAAATTTTGAGTTGGATTTGGTATGTCACAATATGATTAGAATATTATTATTTTACAGCTCTATGCATTTGTTTTATTTTTGTAGCCTTTATCTGATTTTTCCAGTATCGTATTTAAAACCCAGTGATTTTTATCCATCATTAAAAGCAATAAGCTTATTGTGCCATACGTTTCTTTTGCATCAGAGAAGTGTTTAGTGCTGTCGACATTTTTTGCTTACAAATATATGGTGTGTATGTGTGTGTGTGTGTGTGTGTGTGTGTGTGTGTGTGTGTGTGTGTGTGTGTGTGTGTGTGTGTGTGTGTGTGTGTGCACTAAAAAGCATTGGGACACCTGACTTTTCCAGCCATATAGTTCCTCCCCGAACAGTTACCAAAAAGTTGCAGGCACACATTGTATATTATGTCTTTTTTGTATATTATGTCTAATAAAATTAAAGCACCTTCAATATGAATTGCACCCCTGGCAATTGCACCCCTGACTTTACTCATGCACTTAAGGCTGAACAAGCACACATCACAATCAACTCACACTTCAAAATCTAGTGGAACATCTTCCCAGAAGTGTGGTGGTTCTTAAACCAGCAAAATGGGGCAGTGGTAAACTCGCCCCTACTTTTTTTGAGATATGTTGGAGCAATCAAATTTAAAATTACCTCATATTATCCTCAAAACCATATTTTTCCTCAGTTTGAACATTTGATATTTGATAGAAAGAAAGAAATTTAATGTAATAAAACCTGTGACTTATATTATCATTAAGTTATGATGCACGTTGGCTAATGCTAACTAACTACATTGCAAATGCGAATGTTCAAAAACACGTGAATGTTCAAATCTTGATTTTTTTGGGGACCACATTTACACTAAGCATTTGAATACATAAGTAAAAGTGTATATTTTAGATGAAATGTTTTTGTCCCTGCTCAGGTCGGAATAAACTGAAGGAGCAGCACTTCCGCCTGGATTGGTCCTGGATCTCTTTACAAAAACAACACTACGTGGTGGAAGAGCAGGCCGGGGTACTGGAGGTTGTGCTTAGACGTAGAGGATACCTGGGGGAAACGTCTTTTGTAGGTGAGTCTGTAGTAAATATGTAGTCCCCTCTGAACATTTTAGAATTTAATTTTTATTTTTATTTTTTGCTTTGCTTTACAATGAAGACATTTTGTTTTGAGATCAAATGTTAAAGATGAAATGATAGGTAAAAATTTCAGCTTTCGTTTCCTGTTATTTAGATTTAGAACATTGCACTTTATTTTTGAAAATGATAAAAAAAATATTGGAACATGTGATTGATGGGTGCCCAAATGAGCACTCTTATACTGATTACTTAAACACACTGGTGAACAGTAACGAAGTAAATATAATTCATTTTGTACATAAGTAGCTTTTTTTTGCATATCTCTACTTTACTTCCATTTGGGGACACTTTTACTTCAACTTCACTACATTTCAGAATCAAATGTCTATTTTTATTTAGCTACATTATGCAAAATCAGTTGTTGCTTTTTATTTGAGTGGATAAAATCACAGCAAGCCACCAATCAAAGTAGAGAGCGCACTCTGATTTGAACTTGTTTTGATTGTCGCTTGGTGGTATCTACTTAGCACAAACATACAGTTCAGCATCAGTTCAACAGCAAGCAGAACATTTTGAGAGTAATAAATGATAGAAGAAACTCCTGACTCTAACTCGCAATAACACCCGTTGCCTTATTTGTGTGATTTTCTTTTCAAGTAGTTAAAAAGAAGATTTTGGGCTCGTGAATTTTAATAGATATCAACCATGTGTACTGAGAGTAACATTAAAGTCCTTTCACATAAACTTAGTTGATTAAGCAAGATTATTGTGACAAAAATGATAATAGGAACATTAGAGACATAATAAATCATAATACATAGATACTGAAGTACATTTGAATGCAAATACCTTTGTACTTTTACTCAAGTGAAAGTTTAAAGGGAGCAATTTTACTTTACTGGAGTAATATTTTGGAGTAATATTTTACAGAGTATATATCAAAATCAAATCAAATTTTATTTGTCACATACATACAGGGTACGACATGCAGTGAATGCTTTTTACGACGGTCCGGCATGAGGGAATAGGATGGGGAGAAAAATAAACAAGAAAAAAGAAGGCAGATAATAAAGTATAAAACTATATAAAATATATAAAAATATATTAAAAAAAGTGAATATACAAAATATGCTTGTGGCAGTAAACAGTAAATCGGTAAACAATTTAAGGTGGTTTATGTAATTGTCCTTAAAATGTCTGTGTGCGGTATGGTGTGGTATAAAATGTAAAGTTCACTGTGCTGTGCGAGTCCATAGTTTAAAGTGTCGTAGTGCGAAAAGAAAAATATGTGCAGAGAAAAAGTGTTGGAGAGAGTGGGCCAGTTTTTAGATCCTGGTGTTTCCTGGTTTAAATAAATATATATATATTTGAATGTCTTTGTTATTAAAAAACTATTTGAGGACCTGGGACTGTCTTTGGGAAAGAGGAAAAGCCATTTTTAAGATAACAATAGAGGCAATATTAATCTGAGTCATTGCCTATTCATTTTGCATAGCCATTAGAGAATGTGGAATGGCATAAAAAAATTTACTACTGTACTAACAACAAGACATCAAACAGTCTGTTTACAAGGGATGATAGAATATCGATTGAGTTTTGGAGAAAACACAAAAAACAAAAGTCACAAAAACTTTTCTGGAGTAAAGATGTACCCCTATCAAACTGATCGAAATGCTAATGTGTGAAGTAAAAGAGGATCTGCTCAAGATTCAAAAACATACAAGCTCATTTGTCAGCCTCAGTGGAGGTAGTGGCATTGCTTGGGTTCAAAAGGTTACTTCTGGAACATACTCTTTATTGATCATTAATGATTATATGGCTCACGATGGTAGTAACAGAATGCCAAAATATTCTATCTACCAATTCACAGGGAATAAAATCAAATCAAATTGAGAGGAGCTCCATCATGCAGCAAGACAGTCAAAGCACACTGCCAGCTTAATAAAGGACTTCATCATGGACAAGTCAATCACCAGACCTTAGGTGAAAAGACAAAGAAATGGTTTGCAATGTTTAATACATCTGTAAACTTTTATTGTCTGTTGTCTTAATATAAATATTTTGATCTTAGACTTAAATGTTTTCAGACCATTGGAACACGAAAAGGCTGACCTTGCCTTTCCTGTTCATTTAAATGGGACTGTATTTGTTACTCTGATATTTTTTTTGCAATTTAAGCCATACAAACGTACAGTGGTACGCTTAAAAAAAACATAAATAAAAAAAAAATATATTTATTTTTACGTTTTTCCACAATCCCAAATGAAAGGCCGATACAAATGCTGCAATCACTAAACCCCGACAAAACATAATATGGATCTTAGTCATTAGCATAGAATAATCTTTGGCATTAAAATGAGACTGAGTTTATTATGTGTGCTGTTATTGCTCTGCCTTATCAGTGGTGGTTTTCATCCAATGTATGAGATTCTTTTTCATAAATTTTTTTTCTGAGGCTGAGATGAAAGCTTGTTGTTTTTACACTCCCGTATATATGTGTGTGTGTGTGTGTGTGTGTGTGTGTGTGTGTGTGTGTGTGTGTGTGTGTGTGTGTGTGTGTGTGTGTGTGTGTGTGGGGCTGTTTATTTTACCGGTCAGGGATCAGTATCGGTTTTACCACAGAGAGAGAGAAGCGAAAAAGTGAACAAAAAAGACAACGAATAAACAGAAACATTGGGGAAAAGAAAAATGTGCTCAAACTAATAGGGGTTCAAAAAAATGAAATTATGTTTCTCTCTTTGGGAGCTTAAGTCTAATTTAGTCCACTGCCTGCTGGCTTAATTGATAAGCTCATATTTAAATAAACAGCTCAGTCAGGCATTCAGCATACACAGCCTTCACTATATGGCAATCAAAAATGTATGTAGTGCTGTAGCAGTAAGTGTTTCATATTGACTTTTGTTACAATTGTTGTCAAAAAATATGTGGACACTTGGTCACAGCCATATGGCTGTTCTTCCCCAAACTCAGTGGCGGTTCTAGCTTGAACTGCGCCCTGGGCAAAAGTGACGCTATGACCCAATGCCCCAATCCACGCCTGCCACTACAAAATAACTTCAAAATCTGACAATTTCTTTGTTTGAGAGCTCACTTTAAATGCATTTAACGTCATTGTGCAAATTGTCAGAACCTAAGAACTATACAACTCCTAGGCTAATTCTAGACATAAAATACATACAACATCTATATACCCATAATATAGATGTATTTTGAAATTAGTCTTTTAAGCTGCACTGGTGATTCCCCTTACTGAACAGAAAACCTTTACGACATCACCTTGATTAAAGTTAAACCAAATCTACAATCCAACTAGACTAGTTAGGTTGTAATTGCTTTGTCGCTACACACATTATGATACTATAAATTATAATGTTATGTAAGCTAGTTAAACAGAAAAAGAAATATTATCGCCCTATGTGTAATATAACGTGTTTCATTAAATGCATTAGCCTATACTATCCTCATAATAAGATGAGTGATATAGCTGAATAAATTCCTTTACCTTTTGCACATTTCCCTCTTCTTCTTTGCTCCTTTTCAAAACTGGGGTCATGATGATTTCTTTTCGGCCATCTATAATTTTAATTTGGATTCAGCTCTCCTTACTGACGTGACGTAACTCCAGGTTAATCATTATCGTTTTTTTGTTTGTTCGTTTTTTGTTTTTTTTTTCCATGAGGATGCGCAGTGCTGCAAAGTTAGAAACAAAGAATTCTTTAGAATGTCTTTGCAAATGCTACAATTTTAATTTCCATTCAATGAATTTAAAAAGCCCAAACCTGTTCCAAAATGTTTAACAAAGTAACGTTTATAAGACGTTTTGCCAAGCAATGTCTTTCATTAGCCATGACCTTTGGTAAGCAATTTATGCTGCATATGAATTTGGGAAGTATTATAAGATCATAATGAATAATAAAAAGAGCACCTATACGACAGTTACCAATCTTCCCATTATTACAGGTAGCAAAATCAGTCCATGATCAGAAGAACTCGAATAGGCTGCACAAAGACCTGACCTATGAAAACCTTTGAGGTTAATCGAAAAGCTAAATGCACCCTAGGCATTCACTTATTGCAGCTGACCACAAACCTTAACAGATTTGTGACACACACTTCATAATCTAGTGGAAAATCTCCCCTGAAGAGCAGAGAATATTAAAACCGCAAAAAAGAGTTTTAAATCTTGAATGTGTGTTGAACAAGGGTTTAGTTAAGCACTTTTGCATAAGCAAGAGTGTGGTTATCCTGTATATTGGTCATTGGCCATGTGCCACTGGTAATTAAATTCATATTTTTTGTGAATATATTGCTTTTATACAGTTTTATAAACAATAATTATTACACAAGTAGACAAAATGGCCAAATGTTCTGTTTATTTTTTAATAAATAGACCACAAAGAATCAAAATCAGAAATAGCTTTATTACCAAGTATGTTTAAACACACAGGAATTTGACTTGGCGTCAGGAGCTTCCAGTGCAGGAAAAAGTACAGACAAAATGTAACAAAATAGTAAAACAGACAAATAAATAATGCACTATATACAGAAGTAAAAATATTGTTTAATGAATGTTCAGATGTTATTTACAAGTGTGCAGGTTACAAATGGACCATTGGAATGTACAAATGTGTCAGTTATGATGGACAATGTGTAGTTATGAATATTTTAATTGTTCATGCTGAGTATAGCCGGCGGGAAAAATCTAAAACAAAATTTTTATTATTTATTTTTTTTTTATCTCTTTCTGATGAGCTTTAAATTTTGGGCAAAAATGATCATTTTGAAAAATATTAGCTTTTCTGCTGAAAATGACATTAACACTGATGTAGATATTGTTTTAAAATAGGAAACTACATTTTATGCAGCAAGCACAAATGACTGTTGTGATATACACCGCAAACGTCCTAGTGTGTGTATAAGAAATGTAGCCTCTTTAAATGCTGCAAATGCTGAATGTAGACAAATTAGTGTAGTGGACCAAAACTAACTCTTATGTAAACAATGCACATTTATGTGTGATGGTCAGGTGTGCACAAAAGCTTTCCAATAAAGTGTAACTATAACAGCATTGTTTCATCGCAAACCCAGGAGGGTGTAAGCATTTACAATTAAAAGTATGCCTTGTCTATTGCATGATTGTTGGTAATGGAACAGAACCTGAATTTGTAATAATTCTAATAATGATAGATTTCTGACTGTCAACTGAATTTCAGGCCGAAAAAAATTCGAGGGAAAAAAATCAAGCTCTCAAGAATTCAGGTCCATTAAAAGCCCTCAAGAATACAGTCCATTAAATATTCAGGTTGAGAGATTTTGAGAAAACATTCAGGGCACTTAGAACAAACACACAAGACAGACTCTAATCGATCTTAATCCTGGCCAATCACAACACACCTCTTAGCTCAGAGACAGGGACTTTTTTTAAGTAGTGGTATGTTCCCAAAATTAAATAACATGTACTAGGTTTTTGTGATAAGAAAAAAAAAAAAAATGTTTGCGTTATTTGTTTAATAAGCTTTCATGATAAGAGATATGCAACTGCTTGATTTCTACTAAACTTATTTTCCATCATTAAATCCATTCCTAGCTGAAGGTCCACTTGAGAAGCTCTTCACAGCTGTTCTGTTTTCCCCAGTACACACAGCTTCTACTGCTCTCCTGCGGCCTTCCTCTTCTCTACCTCTTCACTTTTCTCCGCACACTGCGCTCTTAGCACACAGAAAAGCCCTCCCGCTGTTCAAAAAGAAAGAATTGAAAGTGAAGCTATTCTTTCGCTTTTTTTCTCTCTTCATTATTTACTTTTTTTCCCCCTATCTATATATCTCAAGGCTTTCCTCTTTGAAGATTCTTTCCATCATGTTTCATGTATTTTCTATTGCTAAGGGAGCACAGAGGACATAGTAGAGGTTAAATGTGAAATGATTCTCATACTGCCTGGAGACTAAATTTATATCTAAGCAGAATTCCTATCATGGTGCTAATTTATCAAACCAAACAGAAAATGATTCCCAGTACATGCTTATTTATTTATTTATTTGATAAATTATCTATTTGTAATTGGATTATAATTGAAAGGTCAGAATGAAGTGTTTCTAGACCCGCTGTTTTAGTCTCAGTTAATCCAATTCTTATTCATGCTCATGGTGGATCAGACTGTTTTACTTAAAAACATAACTTGCATGGAACATTACATCCAGGTAAAATCATTGGGTTTTTTTTTTGTCTTTTTTATATTAGCAACTGCTTAATTTAACTTAACTTTTTAACAATTATAATATTTGGGTTTTAAATACATATATTCAAGTTTAATGTAAAGTGTCATTTATTAGAATTTTAACATCACTCTCACAAATTCCACGAGGAAGATTACTGTTTTACAGGACTGAATGAAACCTGTATCTTGAAGAAATGTAATTCTATACAGCTGTTTGTGAGGCTCAGACAGAAGGGACCCTGCCAGCCAATGTGCTTGAAGTGATTCTGATCAAACACTTTATGGCAGATTCACCACAGATTGGCCCAGTGGGAGGGGCGTTCTATACTTGCTCATCATTCCTTGGCAAGTTGCAGTTACAATATTGTACTTATTTATATCTTTGCATTACACATTTTCCAGCACATCTTATTGCATCTAGAATGGCTAATGTTCTAGAATAGCATCATGTCAGGGATAATGGTTATGGTTCTACTCTTGTGACTGGAAACAAGGAACTACTGTATCCCTCACACCTCAAGAACTGCTGATAGTTCTTAATTACATTGGCTGTATGTTTGGGGTCATTGTCCTGCTGAAGAATAAATCTGGGCCCAGTCAGATGCCTCTCTGAGGGTATTGCATGATGGGTAATCTCCCTGTATTTCTCAGCATTAATCCTGACCAAATCTCTAACTCTATTTGCAAAAGTATAGCCCCAATTTTACAAGGAGCCTTTATCATGTTGTACTGTTGACTGCAGTCACTTGTTATTGTACCATTCTCTCTTCAGCAAAAAAACCTGCCTCCCTCTACTTCCAAATATTTCACATTTTGACTCATCAATCCAGAGCCCTTGCTGTCATTTTTCTGCACCCCACTTCCTTCCTTTGTTTTCATGCATAGTTGAATCGCGGTGCCCTGTTTCCAATTCTGAGGTGTAGCTTTTTGGCCGAAATTCTTCCATGAAGGCCACTTCTAACCCTAACCCAGACTTCTCCAGACAGTAAATGGATGTGCTTGGGTCCCACTGGTTCTTTGCTGACAGCACTGCTGGACATCTTCTGATGTCAGATTGAAGTAAGCATGATGTGTCTTTAATCTGCTGCATTAAGTTTCCATGTCCAATCATTGTGCCTACAGTCGTCAACATTGCCGTGTCTTTCAGCTTCTTTAATATAGCTTGAACAGCACATCTTGAAACCGTAGTCTTCCTTCAAATATTTGCCTGGGAGAGAACTTGCTGTTTTAGTATAACTTTTGTCTTTTTGCTGTGATTAGTCTTGCCATGGTGTATGGCCTGTGACATTAAACTCTCTTCAACAACCACATATAAGTAGAATAGTTGGCTGTATTTCACCCCATTTAAGCCTCTCACATATGTTTCTGTTTCAGTGAATGACTGTGTTTTAACCTATATATGAAATTGATGATCACTAGCCCCTGCTTGGTATAATTGGTTCATCATACACCTGAATAAAAATCTTCCTGATTAAAAAAATCTAATTCTTCAACATCCCTGATATTGTACAAAGTGTGCAAGTGTAAGAATTAATAGCCAAAGAGGATTTGATTTAGATGTTTTCCTTTTTTCTAGATTCTTCTTTTTTTCTTCTTTGCTTACTTTGCAACTTGTAAATTGCTAAACGAAATAACCTATATATTACTAATATGTAACTAATATAATCTTTTTGTAATTGGATTATAATAAGAATGAAGGTACATTGAGAATGAAGCATTTGTAGACCAGCTCTTTTAGTCTCAGAACATTACATCCAGTTAAAACCTTTGTTTTTTTTTTTTGTCTTCTTTCATATTAGCCCCCATTTAAGCAGGTCTAAATACATATATTCAAGTTTAATGTAAAGTGACATTTATTATAATTTTAACATCACACTGACAAATTCCACGAGGAAGATTACTGTTCTAATGACCTGAATGAGACCTGTATCTTATAGCATCTTGTAAATTGCAACAAAAAAGACTATATATAACTAGTACTAGTATGTATATATATATATATATAAATTATAAGTAATTAGTATAAAAAACATTTTGCAAATAATTTGGTTAGTTGTCAACAAGTCACTAACATGATTGGGTAAACAAGAGGCAGGGTCTCTAAGAAGTAAAAATGGGCAGCGGTATATAGGTATATACAAATCTTAGAGTAACATACTGTACTGTATGTGTACATGGAGGCAAAGTCTTTTTCAGGAAAGGCTTGGCATATTTCAGCAAGATGATGCTAAACTGCATATTGAATCTACAACAATCGAATAGTGGAAGAGAAGTGTTAAACTTCAGAACTTCAGTTGAAAACATTTGGTGCATCATAACACAAAAATTCTGATCCCAGGACTGTTAAGCAGCTATATATATATATATATATATAAATGTAATATTATTTTCATTTCTTTAAGTTGCTTTGTGACAATGTCCATTGTTAAAAGATCTATACAAATAAAATTTAATTCAACTGAACTGAATTTATATTTAACCTATTAATATGATGTACTGTTTTCCTAAGTCGTTACATTGTAACGTTGCACTGTATTTATTGCATCAGATGCGTAATATGGACAGAAATTCAAGACACATCAATACATCATTACAGCAGAGGCACAGAGAAAGCATGTCAAAATTTTCAATTTGGCCATTGTACCTTTTTAAAGTAATTTTAAAGTTGCCGTATTTTTTTTACAACAAAAATAATGTTTTTGCATTTGTATATTAAGAACCAAAACACTGGCCTAACATTTAACAATTTGTTGTTTAATTCTTCAAATAACATGGTTGTCATCTTTAAATTTGTAATCAAAATTGTCCATGTTGCAATAAAACTGGCCTATCACAAATAAATCTGAAATATGTTTGTAAAATTAGTCCGAGGTATTTATCTAAGCTTCAGCAGATGGAGTTTAAAGGTGTTTATGTGTGAAATTTTATTGTAATAATTCTCTTATTAATTTACAAGAGAGGATTGGCCAGGGGAAAGGTAGGTAGATTGTGTCACCAAATGTTGCCAAGATGTACAAACTGGATTAGGAGTGTGTCTGTTAAGACAAATTTCATAGAGGACTTGTAAATTGACAGTTATTATATTGCATTGTGACAGTTATTACACTTCTTTGTGGAACAATTCTGCATTATCCTGACTGAAATGCAGTGAAAATGATTACTTGGCAGAAAGTGTATAAAAGTGTTTGTCATTTAGTTTAGTAATTTAAAGGAGTTGAATGCAGTATGAAAAAACAATATGAAAAATGTATATTTCATTTGACATTTTTGGTAATGATTGTGTGATGGACAGGATTAGAAACGAGTTTATTAGAGGGACAGCACATGTAGGACGTTTTGGAGACAAGGTGAGGGAGGCACGATTGAGATGGTTTGGACATGGGCAGAGGAGGGACATGGGGTAAATCGGTAGAAGAATGCTGAGGATGGAGCCACTAGAAAGGAGGAGGTTTATGGATGTGGTGAGGGAAGACATGCAGGTAGTTAGTTTTAAAGACGCAGATGTAGAGGACAGGGGGGTATGGAGACGGATGATCTGCTGTGGTGACCCCTAATGGGAGCAGCCAAAAGAAGAAGAAGAAGATTGTGTTTCAAAGTGACACAGATTCCTTTTCTTATTTCAACATTAGATTTAAAAAAAATTTAAGACTCTTGAAAAGCAGTGTGAATGCGTGTTAATTACATGCTTTTTAATTTGAGATTCTTAGCCTATTGGATCTGCTAATGGGGAAAAAAATTATCCTTTCCCTTAATAAATTATTCATCTCTTAATAGCTTAATAAAGTCAAAAATAATATGGCAAATATTTCCTCACTTTCTCAATTTCCATTATTTCTTTTTGAAGCAATTGGTACACTGGACGGCAGTGCTGAGAAGGACAAAGACTTCCGGAGAAAATTTCAGAAACAGGTGCAGTTTAACCCAGGCCAGAGCACAGCAACATGGAGGATCAAAATTCTTCCTGATGAGAGGTATGAGCAGTCTGAGACCTTCAACATCATTCTGTCTGAGCCAGTTATGGGGGCACTGGAGTCTCCAGCAGTGGCCACAGTGGAGATCATGGATCCAGAAGATGGTAAGAAAGACACAAAATTTAACAACAGCTTAAGGCTGTGAATTTTTAAGGTTCTATTTAGCAAATCTATGATCGCACCATGAAATTTTGCTACTCAATCATTTTTTGATTACCTTGATTTGTTTTATATATATGAGAACAGCTTATGTATAAACTGCCCGGCATAGAAAAAATAAATTTGCAAACATCAGATACAATTTTATTATTCATTACAATATGCTTCATAATAGTTTTTTGTAATTCAAATAAATTGGCAATAATTATAAAAAAATTTTGCAAAAACATTTAACATATTCCTAAGATGCTTAGTTATATACATGTTACATATCAGTGCACTAATATTGCAAATATATATTAGTGGTTAAGATGCAGCGCTCCCACCGCTGCGACCCGGGTTCGATTCCCGGTCAGGGAACCATCCCCAGCCACTCTTAGTGCCGGTCCCAAGCCCGGATAAATTGGGGAGGGTTGCGTTAGGAAGGGCATCCAGCGTAAAACATGTGCCAAATCAAACGTGCGGAGGATCCGCTGTGGCGACCCTTAACGGGAGAAGCCGAAAAGAAACTTATATGGGTGATAAATTCAGGGATATAAAGGTTTTTGGGCCTTAACAAGCCACCAGAACTGTTTAAATGTCTCTGGGGAAAGATTCACGGGAAAGTCACAGAAACTGTAGTAAAGTTATGAACACCATTCTTCAAGTGTTTGGATGATGGTGGTGAAGAGACCTGTCTAAAATGTCAGTCCAGAATCTCTCATAGTTTTTCTAGTGGTTAAGATGTAGAAACTGTGAAGACCATACCATATTATTTCGATTTTTATACTCATCAATCTGATCCCTCATGTCGTGTGGATGGGGACATTATCATCCTAGTAGACAGCACTCCTAGGACTTAGGTTTAAGGTGATCAATCAGAAAGATTCTGGATTCTGATAATATGTTTTATGTCTAAGGGAAAGCAAAATGCTCACAACAGCAAAATTCTCTCACATGACAAGGCCACCAGTTTTTTTCCTTCAGGTTTTTGCCTTTTATACTGAGTCTAGTAATAATAATAATTCAGTACAAACACCTTATATTAGTCAGGAAAAATAGTAGGTCTGAGATAAATGCCTTCTGATTAAACAATTTTACTTTTTCCATCACAACCGTTTCACTGCATTTTAACCAAAATGCCAGTACAAACTTCATAAGAGTAGGGTCTGAGTTACTGCACATATAACTGGGGAATTATTTCTTGTGGCACAGCATGGATCCCAGCTGCCTCTCCATTGTACAAACATAAATACAATAAGCCTCATACTGATGTTTTTTTTTTCAAGTAGTTCATAATTATCTAAGCACTTTATCATCCCTGCTGGCTGTTAAAAACATTCATTTTTCTCCCTGCTTTTAAGTAGACTAATTTTCAAGATTCTATTAGCCACACAGCATTAAGGCAATACAGAACATCTAGTCTGTTCTGGTAATTTGCACTTTAGAGTGAATATGGCACGTGTAGGCATTAAGAGTTTTTTCTAGAACAAGGATTTTAGAAGAGTTCTCTTGGAAAAGCATATGGGGCGATGAGTACAAACACTATATTTGCTGTATAGATGTATGTACAAACCACTGCTTTCTGATTAGGCATCAGCTTCTAATGAAAATCGTTGTAGAGAAAAAACTCAGCCCCTTGTAATTCGAATTGCTTTTCTTTGTCTAGAATTAGCCTCTAGATATGTTGACTTTAGCTTCATTGTTTGCTCCACTGCCTTGGGATTTTTGCATTCTTATTTTCATATGTATAAGATTGGTAGGCTATGAATAACCAAAGCCTTATTTATATTTCACAGTGTGTATGTGTGTGTATTTTCTTTTATTGGTTTTGTGGAGTTTTTTGGTAATTATAATTCAAGTCTATCACACCGAATGCAGCTCGTGGCGCTGTTAGAGTGAACTTATTTCTCCACGTTGGAAAAAAAAAACTCCACGGTATCCCCTGTGAGCTAATTACCAGTTTTTACGACAGAGTTTGTTGTTGCCGAGGCCACATTCCCATGGGAAGCTTGACATGCTGCAGAGATGTGGCTCTCTCTAATGTCAGGATTGTGAAAGAAGAGAGACATTTGACTAGCCTACATGCTCCAGGCCTGTAGGCCATTGGGGTTCTATATGTTTGGGATTAATTTCACTTTTAAGTGTCTGCGTTTTTTTGGTAGCCGGCAGTGTGGATCTGTATTCATTTTTCCAGATGAACTCTTATCCACATTAAAATTGTACCACAGGGCTGGGTTTTTCCATCAATTTGTCTGATTGGGGAGTTTATCTACTCTATGATTACACACAAGTCTTCATGAATAAACTGCAGGTTCAGTTGCCTATATCCAGTGCCCGATGTAGAAGAAAGCACTTGTCTGAGGTTAAAAAGTTTTTGGTGTGAAATGCATGCTGCAAGTACATAGCTTGTGTCCGTGGAACAAGTATGAAAAAGGGAAACGGCGTCCACAGGGATAAAATCTAGCCCCTGTGCTCTTCTACTTCAGTAATTGGCTGTTGACATTGATGTTGTTTTGTAGTTTGTATGAAGAACATTAAAGGGTTTTGATTTCAGCAGTATCCATTGAACCCTAGTGCTAATTATAATCTTCTGTTTCTGAAACGTCTATCTATTTGTAACAATGTTTGGAGAAAAACAACGATGATTTCAGGAAACTGAAAAATTAATTAACAAAAGTTTGTTATTATCTCGAGAATTATTTTCTTACAGTGGGTGGTGTGTGCGCGCGCAATACAATAGCTTGTATTGCTTGATCGTTTAATTGTGCATATGTAATTTGTTGCATTTAAACCTAACAGTTCGAATACAGGACAGTTGGGATGCATTTATTTAATCACAAATTCATTTCGCACCCACAGTGTAATTTACCAAGTCTGAATCTCACTTCAAGGACGTTACAGAAGGGCAGGTTTTACATTAGCATTTTACATTCTTATCCAGATAAGTGCAATGAAGTCTGTTCTGAGAAGCATATCCACACTAGTACAATGATCTAATGATATTTTAACCCACACTAAACATACTTTGTACCCTTACCATGACAAAACCATACTGTGCCCTGTAACAGCATTTACTCTGAGCGTTAGCTTACAGCATTTTTTTTTTTAACATTAAGCGTTTTGTGAAAAGATGAGTCTTCAGTCTTCATTTCCAGACAGACAGTTTCTCAGCTGTTCAGGGTCAGGGTCAGTACATCCCACTTGGGTGCCTGAACAAAGAAGTGTTTTGATTGGTTTTACATTAGCATGAGCTCATTTTGAATGCTTGAGAAAAAAAAAAACATTCTATGCATGTTTGCCCTCAATCAGTTTTATACTTGAGTCATAATTACGTGCATAAGAGATAACTGGCATTTTTTCTTTTCCAGGAGATCCAAACAATTATAAACAAGCTAAAATCAAATATTTAATTTGTTTCTTCTCCCAAAGTTATCCACTGTGCAAATGACCCCATTAACTATACGAATTTATTAAACAGCATGTGGCAATTTCTACTCTTATTTGAGATCTTTCTCTAAATCAGGGACTTTGTGTTTAGTTTTATTAGAGAGATTTTGTGCTAGGCTTTAGAGCTGAATATATTTACATAAATCAAAAACAAGAATGAAACATGCCCAATTAGTATTACTCTGGCTTCTTTATCTCTAGCAAAATTTGCAGGAAACATCTCTATGTTTCTAGTAGGACTTGGTGGGTAAGTAATGCAGTGTAGGTTGCGTCTCCGGGGTGTTGTGAAAGATCAGGTTGGGTCTGAAAGAGGTGAAGAGAGAGGGAATAATGTCTAGGGAAATTGTGGACTCAAAACTGGGCTCTCTTGCTTGTTAAGACCTGGAAGAAAGTGTGTCACTCCTTGTGAAAGGAACCAGCATGATCTCCAATATATACATTGTTGTTTCTTCTGTGTTTCTCCCTGTCTTCATCCCCTAGCCTCTCTGTGCTTTGTAATGAACAGTCTAGAGATGTGAGTGACAGATCAGGATTAATGAGTCCCAGCATGGAGATCTGGGACGAGAGCAGAGTTTGAGCTTTTACTTTATTTTATATTGGTCCCATTGTTGAAGATGGAAAATAGCTTGCATTTCACTTTGCTAATTGCACAGAATAATAATAATAATAATAATATAAAAAAAACTCCTTCTTTTGATTGGTTGACCTTCACTTCCTCAGTCTGTTTGATGCACTATAAAAAAATTTTTGAATGTTCACTTTTCCTGGTATTTGAAAACAGAAAAACCTGAATGCATTCCTATTCAATTGACAGTTCCATTTACTGTGGCTAATAATAATGTGGAAAGAACAAGATGGGAGTTCCATACTGGCCTCTCAAATCTATTTGAAAAATAAAATGTGGAACAATCTGGGCTTTGCACAATTTTTTTTTATGCTTAACTTAAGTTTAAGTGAGGCTCCTCAACCATCATCAGTCCATCTTTGATAGTTCTTTAAACTCCATTCTTCTCAGCTGCACACTTTAACTGTTTCTGACATTTTAGCACACCAAGAGTGGAGAATAACAGTTTCTCCTGTTTTTGGCAGAGTCTACAGTCTTCATTCCCCAGGCAACTCTTGTTGTCGAGGAAGACATTGGAGAGCTGCTGGTACCGATACACAGAAAAGGAGACTTGAGTGAGGAGCTGATGGTGCTCTGCTACACGCTGCAAGGTACATTTCACCATCTGCGCCACTGTAGCAAATATAGATTGGTGCAGGCGTTGGAAAGCCACAGTAGCATCCAATACTTGTTACTGAGATCAAAATAGTAGTTTTTGTTTTGGAGGCATTTCAGGACTTGAAGGCTACACAGTAGATCTTCTAACAGATTGTAATCAGAGGATAAATGATGATTTATTAATCAAGGAATAACCCATTAAGGGGTGTGCTGTTATAGAAATATAATCAGTGACAAGTTGGTATGATTTTTTGGCCATGAATATTTTGTTAAGAGTGTCTATTTTGATTTCTTGATTTTTTTTTATATAATTGAATGTATTTTTTTTGTATTTATTTTTATTCGTATAGCGCTTTTAACATTGGGAATTGTCTCAAAGCAGCTTTACAGAGATAATGTGGTAAGAAAGAATCAGTAAGATTGTTCTACATAAGTTTGTCCCTAATGAGCATGCCGGTGGCGACTTTAACAAGGAAAACCTCCCTCAGATGGCGTAAGGAAGAAACCTTGAGAGGAGCAAACTCAATAGGGAACCCATCCTCATCTGGGTGGCATCAAATGTTCATTTATTACAGCTAAATGATGTTGAGGTGTACAGTGATGTGATTAAATTAAAAAAAAACTCAGTGTAACAGACTGTTGACATTAAGTACATCCAAATCCATCCTCACAGCTTCTGATTTACTCTGTAATTTTATGGATCCCCAGGCCGTTGATGAAAAACCATCCCTAGCTTCACAGTGTGGCCTCCAATCGAAGAGAACGCCATCTAGAGGCAGGCCTGGACAAAGCGGGCAGATCCGGAGAGTAGTGGATTTAGTGGATAGTATAGAGAGATTATATAGTTAGTATAGAATTATAATATAGTTATATAATACTAGTAGTAATATATAGTACCATATTATAGTTAGTTTAATCAATCACAGTCAATCACAAAAACATAACAGCACTTTTTTTTTAAACGCTTTATTATCAGCCTTAGATTATATAGAGCATCTGTCACACAGCTCTTAGTTCCCTGCACTGTTCATATAAAAAAAGAACAATGTTAGAATGAGTGCATTCATATAAGGCTGTGATTGAAATTATACAGGTTGTAGTTGAAATACTGACAGAGCTACTTTTATAGAAAGCTAAACACTGTCTGGCCAAGTAGCTTTTGAGGTGCAGTATAAATTAGCTTAATATTTTGTTAAAGATTAACACATCATAAGTTGTATGAGTTTGCAGTTACCATAAGTTCTCAACGACATTGCTAGGACTTTAAAATAACAGCATTATATCTGACTGGCACAAAGTACTCTGCCTCTTTTGACCAAACAGAATAGAAAATTCACTGTGCTGTAGCAGATCCATTACTGTCATCTTTGAAGATGATTTCAAAGAGGAAATTATTTTGAATTTATTTTTAAACACATGTAGCCATTTTAATGTATTGATTTTGTGATTTTCTGAATTTTCTCTGTTGTCTTGTACGTTTTATGTAGGTTCAGCTACAGGTACAGTCCCCAGCACCGTTCTTTCTTTCTCTGACTACATCTCCAGACTGGAGGGACAAAGCAGCATCGTGCGTTTTGAAAAAGAAGAGACAGAGAAGCATTGCCGCGTGGTGATCATCGACGACTCACTATACGAGCCGGAGGAAAGCTTTAACGTGTCCCTCAGCGTAGTTTTAGGTGGCCGCTTAGGATCTGAATACCCCAGCACACGCATCAACATCCTGCCGGACTTGGACGATAGTAAGAGACTACATACAGATATTCCTAGGAGATATATTTTATTTTTATCAACAGCTTAAGGCAACAAAACTTTAATAATCCATGCTGAGTGATACTAACAAGTGGTGACAACTGAACTTGATCAACCAAAAATAATTTAGTTGGATAAATAGGTACCTCAGTTTTGCTTAAGTACCCAATTCCCAGTGTATTCTAATAAAACGGAATGCATAATACACAGCAAACTCATCACTGTTGAGGATAATAACACTCTACATTAAAGGAAAACATTAGAGTTATAATATCTCAGTCAATTGTATGGACAGCATCAGCTTTTTGGAGAATATCTACGGTTTGTTTTAACACACAGTTCACCAAATGCACAGGAGTGTCTTCACTCTAGAAGTTTTATTTCTCATTATATGCCTGCAAGAATGGATAACGATGAGGTTGTTCAAATCCGCTTGCTTCTTCGGTCTATAGGGAATCATTGTGTTCCAGTCGTAAACATGGAATATTTGTGCTCTCGGCTCTTTTTGTGTTTCCGGCTCATTGTGCTCCTTCTCCGATATGATAACAGCAGTTTATGGATTACAGCAGGTATGAGCTATTTCTGTAAAATAAATTAAATTCTCAGAATAATATACGTTCACAGCATGCATCTGGAGACACGCACAGTAATGTGTGCATTTGTATGTGCCTGACTATCTACTTATAGCCTGCATCCTCATTATAACCTGGTCATAGATTAGCTAAAGAAATGTACTGTGCTGTAGGTGGATGGTGGCATGAATCATTTCTTTTTATTTAGTTCTTTTTGGTTCCTATGTGGTCTAAATGGACCTGGAACTTTCTCGTTGTTTTACTCATGCTCAGGATTTGTGTTAATGTTAGATGGTTGGAGGAAAGTACTGGTTGATAAGAGCTCACTCTGGGTTGCTTGTTTTGACATGCTGCAGTATGTAAAGTGCTTTTAAACACCTTAAATCCCCTAGTGCATGCCTACACACACACACACACACACACACACACACACACACACACACACACACACACACACACACACAAACATACACACACAAACACACACACACAAACACACACACAAACAGATGCCCCAAGGTGTTAGAGGTTCCAGAACCATGTCAATGTTAACCATCCTGAGAGCTATAGATTGCATCTCTTGCATATTTAACTCTCTTGTCATCGAATCAACATTGTAACCACTCAAACATTTATTGAATATATGCATGTTTATGGGCCTCTGTGTTTTAGAATTGTCTCTTATAAGGTACACTTACAGACACGGGAAAGATCCACAGATGTTTGTGTTCATAAAGTCAGGCAATGTAGTTTCATAAGAATGTAGCAGAATAATGTGGGGATGAAAATCCAATATAGACATTACCAGAAAAGCTTTGTTGTTGACCTTTTATTAGCTATATATCCATACTATATAAACTATACAGAAAGAGGCACAACATTTTCTGCATTTAGTAGCATTTAGACCCCCACAACACCAATAGAAAAATGTGAAGTGTTTCCTCTCCTGAGGTGATCTAACATGTGCCTTCGGGTGTGAAAAGAGGATTTAAGGGGTGAGTGATGGGGGCTGGTGCGTTCAGGTAAACAGACTCTCAGGACCTCTCAGGCTTTGCTGGCATGATCTTTTTTTTTGTGCGTATCAGACAATGGGAGTGTGATGGCAGTAAAGAGTTCAATCTTGTTATCTCGACCCTTTGCTCTGTTGAAACTCAATTTCACCCCAATCTACTTCTACTACTGATATATGTGTATATGTGTGCACTTATATACACTGAGGGTCCAGATGTCCAACCATACAGAAAATCTAGGAGTTTTTTTATTATTATTTTAATTATAATTAGTAATAAACAATTTTTTTTACAAAACAATAAAAGTACATTTTCAGTATTTTGATGAATTAATTGATTTGGCTACACCATATTTACTGATATATTTATATATATATATATATATATTTTGTTTAGATTTTCAATCAAATGATGGTTTGGTTGCAGTGACAGTGTGAGTTCTAGCACTCTTGCCATCTTTCAAGTAAAGGAAATAATTAGAGTATAACACACACCTCACCATGGAACAGCTGAGCAGCCAATTGTCCCATTACTTTTGGTTTCCTGAAAGATGGGAGGGTGTGGGGGGTGGGGAAGGAGTAGGTGAAAATGGGGGATGCTACATCACATATAAACATTGCTGTCATTTCTACACCTTTCACCTAGTTTGGATTTACTAATAACTAATTTTTCTTCCAAAACACTATAAAAACAGTACAGTAAAATAACAATATAATTTTTAATTGCCTGAATATTTATGGAATTGACTGCATATGGTATGCAAAAAAATCTCCTGTGATTTTTTGGGAGACACCAGTCTGATACAACGCACACATAGAATGATGCACAACTATAAAAAAAAAAAAAACTCTATTTAGCATCAGTTCTGCAGTTGCTGATGGTGGAGGTCAGGAGAATGGCCAGTTTGAGCTGACAGGACTGGAGCAAACCAGATGACGGTCAAAAAAACTGAATAATGCAGTTTGCTAAGGACCATATGGCAGTAAAAAAATGCCTTTGTGAGGGCTCATTCACAGCTAGGTGTGCACTGCATGATTTTAATGCAAGGTGGGGGGTGGGGGGTGCCCATTTTATCAAATTTGCTCTATTCACCATAAAAGTTAAATGGCATGCAAAAGTCATTAATGTTGCTCAGTAAAATAATTAGGAAATTGTTCATATTAGCTGGCTCATTCTGTATGTAACTGTGACTGTACAGTATATTACTATGGTTACAGTTGTTTATAAGGCAGCTCATTAACTTAGAGCAGTGATTAAACTGACTAGAAATATCTGCTCCTGCAGTGGTCTAAAAACACACACACAGCCAAATATAAATGTCTTGCTCAGACTAAACCTGAGGTAAAATGAGCTATACTCTGCATCAGTTTTGTGGATGAGACAGGTTAGGTTATTCATGTATGTGCTCATTTTAACTTCATAATTCTCAATGCTTTTATATAGTATACACACTCCGCAATCTGTCAGTGGATTATTTTTAGAAAGCAGTATTTAATCTGTCATATATTCTATCCGATTGCACTCATTAATATGATGTGCCATACAACACGGAAAAGAATTGGTTTGCATAACACACATCATCTATTGTAATGTATTGTAAAATGGTTAAATACATTTGGGAAAATGTACATACTATATTGATTCTCTCTCTCTCTCTCTCTCTCTCTCTCTCTCTCTCTCTCTCTCTCTCTCTCTCCCTCTCTCTCTCTCTCTCTCTCTCTCTCCCACCCTCCCTCGCTCTCGCTCTCGCTCCCTCTCTCTCAGCTTTTTTCTCTTTCACTCCACTTTTCTCTTTCTCCTTCCTCCCTCTTTGTCAACGCTAATGGATTTTTTCTCCCCAAAACAAATACCTTCCAAAACCCGTAGCTCAAAGTTGTTTGTCCATTAGCACTGAATCACTACTAAGATTAAAAGCACAGTGTGGTGGTGTTGAGTTTCTGCAGAACAGAACTGGTTCATTGTGCAGTGATACATTTACTGCTGTCAAAGAGTTCTAATCCATCTGTCAGTGTGTCCAACAAGACCACACACTAAGACAATGCAGAAGGTGTGCCTGAGACATAATTATCTGAGGACAAAAAAGTTTATTTCATTGAACTCAGATGGAGTCATTATCAGTCACTCTGCACCAGCAGTAACAGAAACACAGCTGCAGGAAGAAATCTCTTTGGTTCTGTGAAACATAAATGCAAGCATTTTTATGTAAACATGTTTCTATCCTCCCTCCATAAGTCTGTAAAATGTCTTTGGAGAGCTTATGTCACTTTTGCTTCTAATTGCAACCTAAAGGCAGACAGAACACTGTTATTGCACTGGAGGCTGAATTATCGGGTTTGTCTTGAGACCCTCAAAATCAAAGCACCTCATCGAGCGTGAAGCATTTAAAGGAACATTTAAGCAAATGTGATATTTCATATCAAAATGACAACTTTGATATGTACCCATAGCATATTCACAAGGTTGTATATTTTCTTTCTGATATGCCTTTGTTCAGAATGACCAGCTGCATCTGAGTCACAGCACTTCACCCTTTGTTGTAGAAATAGCAAAAGTTACTTTAAGAGCAGAGAAGATGAGCAGGTCGGATAACTACTGTTTCATTTCTTTATTTGACTTGTGTTTTTTTGTCATCTATAATAGAAACACAGACAAGATCAAACCAACTTGACTTCACTGCTTTGTAGGCCCTTTATTTATCACCCTCTTGCCAAAAGCAAAATTTTCACCATAAAACCCAACAATTCTTTTTAGAATCAGAACTACGCTTGTATCTACAGACTCTGATGTTTAAAAAGCATGACAAGTTTGTGCCTATAAGGGACTCGGGAGGGAAACAGACTTGCACTGTTCTGTTTTCAGACGAGACTCTTGCTGTCTGTATATAGCCCCAGAAGTGAGCTTTTTTTTGCACTGTCCGAACATATACCTTATCTGTCTTACAGGCAGGCAGCTGAGTCAGATACTGCACATTGCTAGACCTTCTTCTCCCTATAAAAAGTTGACTTTAAACCTATTTATGAACAGAATACATGTTTAAATAATGAATTGTAATTGAAAATGCACATGTTTCTTTGCTATTTCAAAGCTATGTTTTTGTCTAATATTTGCAGTGCAAAGCTGTACATCTTGGTAACATTTGCTTGAGCTTGCCTGAGATTTCACCCTCTTGCTATACCTACATACATAGATGTGACAAATTAAATGGGGGGGGGGGGAACCATAATGTGACTAAGTAAGGATTTCTGCCACACTGAGCCACCAGGAGAGCTTCAGTCTTCTTTAGTATCAATTCTAATTTATCAAGTCTCTAAATCTGTCTAGAGGAATGGACACGCATCTTCTGTAAAACATTTCCTAGTTGTTGCTTTGATGCATGTGGTAAAGAGCACTTAACATGCCAACTCAAAATCTTCCAGAGATCTGGAGCCACAGACTATTGTATGATCTACATAATTATCAAGCTGTGATAGTTTCAGAAAAGGATGCACAAGATATCATTGACAGTGAAAATGGCCTAAAACTAACCATACTGGTGGGAAAATTAAGTCAAGTCAGGTAGCTTTTATTGTTAGTTTAAACATATACAGCTGGTAGAGTACACAAAATACACACAGCTAAATCAGACTGCATAGACAAATAGAGCACCAAATGAAGTTCCAATATCACAATATTATACAGTAAAATATTACATACCACAACATGATGTATTGCGAACATAACATACAATCATATTGTGTATTTACTTTGATAAATATTAAGTAGGTGTACATCATTGAAGTATACTGCGTATAGTTTTTTAGCATCAACTGTTATTACTATGGTGTGTGTGTGTTAGTCCAGGAAGAGGAAATATATCAGGAATTTATGTGGATTGCTGGCTATTCTAGTTGGTATAAGCTTTTGGATAAAAAAAAAATCTCTTTTTGTGTGTTCAGCACGATTTTGCTGTTTTTTAAGTGGATTTAAAAGCTGTGAAATGCACCATGTCACAGAATAAGGGGCCTGTGCTATATAGCGTTTACTCCTACACTAAGTGTTTATTTTTATTAACGTTCTCAACCATTACCTTTCTTTCATTTCAATAAAAGTTTTTTGAAATTGCTTTTGCAGTAAAATTATTATTGTTATTGATGCCACTAAAATTATATTTTCCCACAGCTCCTGTGTTCTACTTCGGAGATTCAGAGTACAATGTGGATGAGAGCCAAGGTCACATTGATGTGCGAGTGTGGAGGACAGGAACAGATCTCTCCAAAGCAGCCACAGTCACTGTCAAATCCCGTAAAACGGATCCGGTGTCAGCTGAAGGTATCGATATGCACCGCGTTTGCAATAAGACAGAAGGGAAATGTATTAAGGATGACTGGAGTTTGAGAATATAAAACTAAATTGTGACTTGATTCCCTCTCACATTACTTTCTAATACTTATTTGCAATCAAGCGTCAGCACACACACACACACACACACACACACACACACACACACACACACACACACACACACACACATAACTACAAGGGTTTTGTGTGTCTCTTTCTATAAATATGTTGAGTCACGGTTGGAGGTGATATTAAATGAGAGTGCTACAGATAATCTCCTACTTATCAGTAAGTTATTGTTATTATTCTGAAACCATTAATGTTTAATAATATGATATGTGATTTCATTCTTTGCATGAACCTATTATGCATTCAGACAACAACACACACACACACACACACACACACATATTGAATGGCACATAGGCAGCACTATCGAAGTCAAGTCTTTCATCATGCTGTGTCTCTTCTTGAATAGCAAACATGCACTAAAGCTGCTCTCACCATTATTCAACCCTTTCATTCAAACCAAGGAACAAATCCAAACAGTTTTGTCATTTGTCCATTTGTATAATTTGTGTTTCGAGCAGACACTTAATCTGTTTACTCTTAGTTGTTTCTCTTTAAAAGGTATTTATCAGGATGGTACTTCACCTCTCATTACACACACTCATTCATTAAGGACAATGTGTTCTGGATATCTCAGTAAAATGAGTTAGCAGAAAAATGACCCCAATAGACACCAAATCTAAAGCGGGATGGTGTTATTCATGATTCCAATCCACTTTATCCTGAAAGAACTGAGATGCTTGGTCGCCGGCCGGAATGATTTTGTCCAATTGGAAATAAATAAATAGTTCTTACAGTTTTTCTCAGTTGCCTAGGAGCATTTCTCGAATCATCCTTAATATTTGTAAACCAGTAAGTGCATTCTCAAAACAATTTGTACAAACAGCACAAAACATTGTATTTCTTGCAAAAATCTGTACTTTTCTTCAAATCCTTAGTTCATCTCTCAAAAGTAATTATTTGTGTCAATGAACATCTCATTCCCATCAGAATGAAAAGTTAATTTGTCATTGTTCATCAACAAAATCATAAAAATGTTTATTCATGTTGCCAGTATGATGGTGCACAGTTTCAGGATTTATTGATATACTGTAAATTAGGGTTTTGATCACAGTGACTGAAAATGCACGAAATTGGACTTCCTTCTGTACGGCATCTATGAATTTCAGCACAAATTAATTTATTTGATTGTATATTTGATTTATATTGATTGTAAGAGACCGGACAGGATTCACACTTTTAATGTACTGTACTAGTGTTCGTTTTTTTCTTAGTTGTTCATCCATCTTCAGAAATTATAATTCTTTGTTTCACTCTGTCTGTATAAACTCTCCAATTGAAGGTTCACGAGATTCACCTTTGACCTGTTTTAGAGAACTATTTGATTAATGTTCACTCCGTTCACTCGCCTTCATTAGTGACATTCAGGAATCATCTGCACAATTCATCAATTCAAAATAAAAAATTTTAGATGACAGATGATGACAACTGGTTTAACTATTTTGCATTCAATGACTTATGCAATGAACTGATGCCGAGATGTTTTGGGGGTTCAGACTATTTAGGTGAAACCAGTATAATATATTTTGATCAACATGACAAACAACTGATAATGTAGAAAACAGCAGACAATTGTACACAATCGATTAAATTAATGTACAAAAGCATTCGCAATACGATCAAAGCAACAAGAAATGTTCTTATGATGAGCACAAATGACTAAATGATGAATGGAATGTGGAGGTTGAACAAGTAGTTTTGAGAATTTCATTTCTGATTTGAGAAATCCTCCAAAACAACTGAGAAAAACTGTAAAACTATTTTGGAAGAAGTCAAATAATGTTAGTGATATAAGACTTTTTAAACTGGAATCTACAAGAACAATAACAAGAAATGAAAAATAGGCCATAGAAAATAAAATAGGTACAGAGAAGCTAAAGTTGGCATAATAGATAGACAAAGGTTTTTAGGATTCTGTAAAAATATCAGTAGCATATCAAATATATAAATAACACTAGATAGATAGATAGATAGATAGATAGATAGATAGATAGATAGATAGATAGATAGATAGATAGATAGATAGATAGATAGATAGATAGATAGATCGATAGATCGATAGATCGATAGATAGATATATTTTTCCAGTTTTTGCTTAGCTTAGTAGTGCTGAAACATTTTTCAGCACTTTTTGAAGATAGACTTGTAGGGTGCCCACCCAATGGCCTAACGACGGAATCCACTGGTATGGGTAAAGGTATGCCCTTACAGACTCCTTCTGAAAGCAGGGCTATTCGAGAGTTAAAGAACCTGTCTGGCTGATGTTACTTTGACCAATTAAGTGTGTAACTTCTTGTTGTTGAATATAATCTCATGCCTTTTTTCTTCACTTATTTTTTTTACCTAGCTGGAGTGGACTATGTGGGCATTAGTAAGAATTTGGACTTTGGCCCAGGGGTGAACATGCAAACCATCCGGGTCACCATTCTAGACGATCTCGGCCAGCCGCTTCTTGAAGGCACTGAGAAATTTGAGCTGGTCCTGCGCTTGCCCTTCAATGCAATTTTAGGAGAGCCAGCTAAAGCCACCATCTTAATTAATGATACCATCTCAGACCGTTAGTATACTATTACATGAAGCCATTGTAGATACCACTGTATTTGTACAAGCACATACTCATTAATTTAACTGTCTTTTTGTTTTGTTAATTTTTGTTACAGTGCCAAAGATGCAGTTTAAACATCTACTTCTAAATGGAGAAGAGAGCGATAGACATCTCACTGCTGTGGTCCAGCGCAGTGGAGATATCTCACATCAATCCACTGTGCGCTGTTACACACGCCAGGGATCTGCTCAGGTGACCATTGACTTTGAAGAGAGACCCAACACTGATGCATCAGTCATCACCTTCCTACCAGGTAAAAGTCCAGACATTTATAAATGTACATGTTATTTATTACATACAAATATTAAATATAACAATTATTTAATTGGTACATGTATAGTATTATGACAGGTAATATCAGTTTAATATAAAATCCTCTAAATGAAGTTTTATTAAAAGGATTTAAAACTTTTTTTATGTTTATTGTAATTTGTGTTCAATGTGTTCCTATCAAAGAGTCTCTGGTTTACTAAAAATTATTAACTGCAGATGTTGATTTACTTTTTGTCAGTCCCGAATCAAATCCCACTCTGCACCACAATCCCATCAAGTCTCTAGCACAGCTTGGCATGACCCACCGTTCCTAAGTGTACAGGGAAGACTTTCATCCAGATTTTTCACTGTCATTGCACCAGGTGGTGGAGTGAACTTCCCCTTGCTGTGCCAACAGCTGAGCCCATGCCTGTCTTCAAACAAACACTGAAGTGCTATTTTCACTTGACATTTAAATTCAGTTGATGTACACACTAGTTGCTTTAACTCCTCTTTAATAGGATTTAGTTTGATATTATTTTCGCATGAGGAAATTCTTTTTTTTTTACTCTTTAAAGCAGTTGTCAATTGGATAAAGAATCTGCCTAATGCTGTAAATGTAAGTTCAGATGCACATCCTGTTCCCTAGAGCTGTGTAGTTATCAGACCAATACAATCTGTCTGTACAACCACAGCAAGTCGATGTCATGGATTGACAAATCCAAAAGAAGGTGATTCAATTTGGAGCACCTACAGTATTTGCAAAGTAGAAGTCAATGAGTTTGAAAATTAACAAACAGCTCAATTTCTAGTGTGGTTCATGGACAGGGCAGAGACAGAGATGTTGAACCAGAATACTAAAAGCTGTTTTACTGGGGTACACTATTCCTGTTATGGATGACAATACACATGTTGGATTCAACAGCCTATGCACCCATTGATGCATAGTGATGCATAGCAGTGAGTGGAAGTCTATGTGCTCTACATGACCACTGCCCATCAGACCAGACCTGCTGTCGAAAATGATCAGGTCACTGTGGCACAGCAGACCACACACATTTAAATTTTATGTATGGCTCCTTGAGAACATCCTTAAGAGACTTTATATGTACTGGTTGTATGCAAGCAAGAGGGTTGTTTTCACACAATTTATTATCTTGCACCATAGTCTGAGTGTTGTCTGTTATATACTTGTGAAATGCATCATCAGAACATATTTATTAACTCATAATACAACACTGATACACAGCCTCCACTAGCATAGGCATTCGTAAATGAAATTAAATTTATGCATCTGGTTCTATGACTCAGCAAATGGATGCCTTTTACACCGGGGTCACACAGTTGACCAAAATGGCCAGAGAATAGTGGCACATGTTCAAGGTTACCTACAGTATCAGATAGCTGAATGAAGATCTAATTTTATTTGAAAATTAGTATAAAATTAGAGAGAAAAAAGATTCAGAGATATATTTCATGCCTTAAAGTGAATTTCACTGCCAGCTATGTACATATGAAAGGGGTTGATCCCTTTGATCTCTTGCTTTCCAGGTGATACGGAGAAGCCATGTGTGTTAACTTTGGTGGATGACTCAGTGTATGAAGACGAGGAGGAGATGAGGCTTGTGCTCGGGAGCGCTACGAGTGGCTCCCCATATGGTGCATCTATTGGCACAAAGAACGAGACACTTGTCAAGCTTAAAGACAGTGCTGACAGTAAGAGAGAAAGAAAACACTGTTATATTCTTATCTTTATTGTATATTTTATATTATAAAATCTTGTCTTGTATATATATCTTATCTTGTATAAATTATATTATGATTCTTTTTGTCAGAATTGGGATGGGACATGCAAGTTCTTGTATTGACTTAAAAGGAGCATTTTTTTAACATTATACATAAAAAAAATAGAGATGACATTTAGGTAACACCAGTAAATGTCAACCCAAAATGAGTAAAATCCATTTGACTTATTGTCAAATACAGGGTCGTTTAGGTTATAAACACTTTTACCCAGAATGAAAAATTAAACAGAGTGGGCTACAGAAAAATAGCCCGCCTCCAATACCTTTGCCACGCTCTTTGGAGGAGGCTGTAGCCACTTGTTATCTGTTTATCATCTGGCGACGAAGGTGGACTACTGTTTTGATTATTGTCTAGTGAAGGAAAGTGATTAAGTTATATCAGCAGCCAGACATTATTTCCGTTTGGTCAGGGTCGTGTTGTATTGATTTCTCAACAGTACCTCTAGTCTTCAATACAGTGTTGTAAATTCCCTACAGATGAATTATGGGGTGTTTAATTCACAAAGAGAGTTTTAAAAACAGCATTACCAAGATAATAAATAATAATTTTATTAAATGTTGAAATATGCAGCATTGAAATATGCAGTTTATGAACATGTTCCTCTTTTTTTCAGAACCAATTATCAAGTTTACTGAGACAAAGTTGAGTGTGAACGAGCCAAAGGAGTCAGGGAAGATAAGCATTGTGCGGATCCCTGTGCATCGAGTGGGAGATTCCTCCAAAGTGTCTGTAGTGAGAGTGCACACTAAAGATGGTTCTGCTGTGTCAGGAGAAGACTATCATCCCATCTCTAAGGGTGAGAAAGCGCAATGTGTTTTGCATAATTAAGCTACATTTCTTCTTTTTTTTCAGCCTTGACTTGATATTATTTGAGTCGGGGTTACCACCTCTATTAAATCCCAAGTTTAGCAGTTTGCTGGTCTAAAGCGTTCAGGTGTGTGTTAACACCACCTAAAGGAGGAAAGACATCAGCAACGATTTTAGCAATTGAGAAGCAATAGTTGTTACCCCTCAATCCCGGAAGGGTATTAAGGCCATTTTTAAACAATTTAAAGTCAATCTATAGTGATGAATTTTTTTACAAGTGGAAATAATTTAAGACTTGTGGATCAAGTCACCAAATGGGAGATTTTTGGCCATAATGCACAGCACCACGCTTGGTGAAAAACAACACAAAGCAAATCACCTGTCAGGCATTGGGGTGGAGATGTGATGATTTGGGCAAGTTGTGCAGCCACGGGACCTTGACACCTTGCAGTCAATGAGTTGATCATGAGCTCCTCTGTATACCAAGGTATTCTAAAATAAAATGTAAGTTTGGCCGAAATTTTGGTACTTACCTTTTCACGCAGATTTCTCAATATCAGCTTGACTTTTTGTAAACATAAATAATGACACAATTTGATAATTTATGTTTAGTTGTTTATCAGAGGTTGTATTTAAATAATTCCAGACCTGATAAGGACTAAATCAATTTTTATTATGTCCTGAAACAATATAATTTCTTTATCACACAACTGTAAATAGATTTTTTTATATTTCAACTCACACTAAGGAAGCTGGCATGTTTTCATGTGCAGATGTTGAATTTAAGGAAGATGAAACAGAACACTTTGTGGAGGTGGAGGTCCTGTTTGATGGAGCCAGAGAAATGAGAGAATCCTTCACTGTCCATCTCAAACCTGATGAGAACATGGTGGCTGAGATCCAGGTATAGCAATCATTTGGTTTGCTACACGTCAGAGTACCTATTTTAAACATGTATGTATGAAGATTTTCAACTAAATAAGCAATAAGAGAGTTTTGAATAAACAATAAGATTACACTGCTGCTTGTATAATATTTGAAGGTGCCTCATTTTTCATTAAATGTGATTGTTTAATTACTGTGAGAAGCTGTGAGAGTGATATTTGACGAAAGAGCCAGTGCTGTTTACAATGCAATGCTTTGTTACCCGATCTCAACCTCATTTAATCTTCTCTGAAAGGAAGGATAAAAAAGATTTCAAAGAAAGAAAGGTGTCCAGGACCTCAACAAACTCTAGGAAGTCTTGCATAGGCTTGGCAACAACAGGAAACATCACCTGTGCACAACATTTATGTTTCAAGAGAGACTGTTCCTGAACATGCATACACAGTCACATTAAAGGGAACACTATACTAATATTTAATACGGGTGGGGCCTTCTTTATGGCATGGATTCCAATCTGTGTAAATGCAGAAATAAAAATTCAGCACCAATAACCATGGCTCAATGAAAATCAGTGATATTTACCCCTATTCTGATGTTATGTGTGAAATTAAATTAAGACCTTGTATTGATGTTTATTTATTTAGAGTTATAAACAGTTGTCTCAGATTACAATGCTGTATTATTTTTTTTTATTAACAGATGTCTAAGGCTATAGTGTACATTGAAGAGACCAATAGCATGGCCGACGTCACATTCCCCTCACTGCCGCATGTTGTGTCTCTGCTGCACTATGATGATGTCAGAAGGACTATGTACAATGCTTACCCACCAGCTGGCTATCCAGTGGTCTGTGTGACAGTAAGTCTGCCAATGCTGTTTATAACATATAACAACTGCGTAACGTTACCATTTCCACCAGCTTTAAAAACGTGCTCCAGCTACCTACTCTACGCGGCCACTGCTGAGGGACCTAGAGTAAGTAGCTGGAGCACGTTTTTAAAGCTGGAGATAAATACACAGAAAATTTCAAGCAGTTTTTCCAGAGACAAGAATACACATCACGATACTGTGTGAGATTTAATGAATAAAATACATGAGTGAGAATGATAGTGACATTAAATAAATGTTTTCTCCTAACCTACTCTACGCGACCACTGCAATGGGACTTTTTTTACTTTCTTTCTCTCTCTCTCTCTCTCTCTCTCTCTTTCTCTCTCTCTCTTTCTCTCTCTCTCTCTCTCTCTCTCTCTCTCTCTATATATATATATATATATATATATATATATATATATATATATATATATATATATATATATATATTTCTCTTCTTCTCAAGAGACCATACTATAGAACTGAAACTTATTTTAGAGTATTTAAAGTGCAGCTTGTATAGCAGTATAGATTAACTGTCTTTTAAAAATAACTCAACATACAGCCATTATTGTCTAAATAACTGGCAACAAAAGTGAGTACACCCTAAGTGAACATGTCAAAACAGAATGTCACCAAAAATATTTTGTGTGAGCACGATTGTTATCTATCATTGCCTTAATTCTCCTGGGCATGGAATTCAAGGTTGTTGAACCAATGCAAAGGTTGTTGCTGGGATCCTCTTCCACTTTCTACGATGACATCACAGAGCTGCAGGATGTTAGACACATGGTGCTTCTCCAACTTCCACATGAGGATGCCCGTCGAGACAGGTACTCGATAGGGTTCAGGTCTGGAGACATACTTGGCCACTCCATCACCTTCACCTTCACCTTCAATAAGGCAGTTGTCATCTTGGTGGTGTGTTTGGGGTCACTTTCATGTTGCAATACTGACGTTCGACCCAGTTTCTAAAGGGGGGCATCATGTTCTGTTTAGAATGTTACAGTACATGTTGGAATCCAAGTTTTTCACTTAATTAACCACAGCTCCCCAGTACCAGTATCAGAAGAGGCTTCCTTCTGAGAGGACGGCAATGCAAATCAACTTGTTGCATTGGGTGGCATACAGTCTGAGCACTGACAAGCGGACCTTCCACTTCTGCAACCTCTAAAGCAATGCTGGCAGCACTCATGCATCTGTTTTTTAAAGCAGCTTCTGCACCTGACACACAGCATGAGGACTCAACTACTTTAATCAACCCTTGCAAGGACTGTTCTGAGTGGAACCCATCTTGGAAAACCTCTGTATGACCCTGGCCACTGTACTGTAACTGTTTCATGGTGTTACTGATCTTCTTATAGCCTCAGCCATCTTTGTGGAGAGCAACAATACTAATTCTCAAATTCTCAGAGTTAACATGAGGTGCCATGTTGAACATCCAGTACTCAGTATGAGAGAATTGTACTCAACGCAACAAATTTTAACTGCTCTAATACATAAATTTGTATGGTCCTGCCAAGCAGACGAAAACATGAACATGATGAATAGGACATGTGGCTTTGCATGATTACACGACATACAGCTTTTATCACTTTGACAATAATGGCTATATGTTAAGTTCATTTCAGTGGACATAATACACACATACAATAAATAATAATAATAATAAATATAAAATTTATATTTATATAAATCTAACTATTAGATTGTGAGAAATATGGGTGTATGAGATCTGCAAATCATTGCATTCTGTTTTTATTTACATTTTGCACAGTGTCCCAAATAGTTTGAAATTGGGTTTATATAAAGAAAAATGCCTATTATTGCTGTTGTAAACAAGGCTAGGCATATTTTATGCACCACCTGTTTTATTGTAATATGCACAACAGTAAGGGTGCAATGTGTTTTTATAAAAATTTCAAAGACTAACCATCAAAGTTATTATATATGCATTTTTTTTTAAAGTCTCCTTGAAGTACAAAGAAACATGCAAATTTTTGCCTTTCTTAAGTTAGCCAACTATGAAAGCCTTTAATATAAAGTCGTTCAATTCCTAATTATAAAGTGTCTGCAATCTAAAAGAAAAGACAATGTAGAAACATGACAGACTGTTTGAAGTACTCTATTCAACAGTAATAAGAATATTTATTTTGGATGCTAGTGCTATATAGGAACAAAGTAAAGTCTGTGTTTAAAGGTTAAAGCCCATATCACCAGGCAGAATGGGTTAATTCAAGAAAACCATAAAGACGGACAACAGATTAAATCATGTTGGGCAAGTACAATAACGGGTATTAGTATTTATAGATCCCAAAAAAAAACTCATTATATGTGTTCAGCAGTTTGGTATTTATTAATTTATGTCTCCTTAGTGTATCTTCCTGGCATTTGTGGAGGTAAAGATTGTTACCCAGGGTGTAATTAATTTTTTATATAAGTAATAAGTCAAGAACTTCTGTCATAATGTTGAAAAGTGAAATGTAACTCAAAAGGTAATGCAACTAATTAACTAACTCAGGCATAACTAACACTAATGAGTCATTATTCACAGTCCAGTTTAATTGAAAGCTTAATATTATTGAGTGAGGACACAATGTGTTTTTGATTAGAACAGATGAAACCTTTGTATATGAGGCAAACCATCTTCAAGACTCTCAGGACTTAATATCCATGCAAAGAAAGCATAATCTTCTGGTTAATGTTGGTTTTATTGCTGTTTTGATCGAAAGCAAGTCATTTTTTTCCCCATTTGCTCACTGTTGCTTTTCTGTGGTCATAAATTAATGCCCTGTGCTGACGTAGATGGTGGGTGCAAAAGGAGGTGTGACATTCAAAATCTGTCAGTGCATTACCACCTCCTAAAACCATTTCTTAGCATAGACATTAGATAAAATGATATTATTTTAAGTAAAAACATAGCTTTATCATTCCTGTTCTCTTCTTATATCCATGGTTTGTGCATGTTCATGCAAATTCTCTAAACACAATACATCAGTAATAATTACTGTTTCTGGAACAAACACCAAAAGAGCAATCAAGTCATTAGTGAATGCTAAATTCACAATAAACAATTCTAAACAATCCTAAACCATTCCAAATAATATTGCACTATTTTAATACCACCTTTTTTGCATTACAGTTGCTTTTAGGATACAAAAAGCACTCTCATTTAAATGTGCCCTTTCTGGTTCCCCTGCTCTACTTCTTCTCTTTTTAATGACCTTATCTTTAAACTGCATTAAAAAATCCCCAATCCTGGTCCCGCTTACGGTAAATAAAAAGCCCCAATAAAACACAAATTTAGAAAATTCAACCCCAATAGGATGCAAGTAAATAGAATCATCTTCTTCTTTCGGCTTCTCCCATTAGGGGTCGCTACAGCGGATCATCCGTCTCCATACCCTCCGTCCTCTACATCTGCCTCTTTCAACCCAACTACCTGCATGTCTTTTCTTACCACATCCATAAACCTCCTCCCTGGCCTTCCTCTTTTCCTCCTTCCTGGTGGCGCCATCCTCAGCATTCTCCTACTGATATACCCCATGTCCCTCCTCTGAACATGTCCAAACCAATCTCAATCTCACCTCCCTCGCTTTGTCTCCAAAACGTCCTACAAGTGCTGTTCCGCTAATAAACTAATTTCTAATCCTGGCTATCCTCGTCACTCTCAACGAAAACCTTCAGATCTTTAGCTCTGCAACCTCCAGCTCCACCTCCTGTCTTTTACTCAATGCCACTGTCTCTAAACCATACAACATCGCAGGTCTCACCACAGTCCTATAAACTTTCCCTTTCACTCTCGCAGCATCTCTTCTATCACAAATCACTCCTGCCACTCTCCTCCACCCACTACACCCTGCCTGCACTCTTTTCTTCACTTCTTTAACACACTCTCCATTACTTTGCACTGTTGTGCCCAAGGTACCTGGACCCCTCCACCTTCTCCACCTCTTTTCCCTGCAACAGAACCACTCCAGTGCCCTTCCTCTCATTCACACACATGTACTCTGTCTTACTCCTACTCACTTTCATTCCCCTTCTCTCCAGCACATACCTCCACCTCTCCAGGCTCCTCTCAACCTGCTCCGTACTCTCACCACAAATCACAATATCATCCGCAAACATCATAGGCCATGAAGACCCCTGTCTGACCTCGTCTGTCAACCTGTCCATTACCGCTGCAAACAGGAAAGGGCTCAGAGCCGATCCTTGATGCAGTCCAACCTCCACCTTAAACCAGTCTGTCGTTCCTACTGTACACATTACTGCTGTCGCACTGCCCTCATACATGTCCTGCACCACCCTCACATACTTCTCTGACACACATGACTTTCTCATATAGTACCACAATCCCTCTCTCTGCACCCTGTCGTACCCTTTCTCTAAATCCACAAACACACAATGCAACTCCTTCTGACCTTCTCTATACTTCTCCATCAACATTCGAAAAGCAAATAATGCATCTGTGGTGCTCCTCCTTGGCATAAATCCAAACTGTTGCTCACAGATGGTCACCTCTTCTCTCAGCCTGCCTTCCACTACTTTTTCCCATAACTTCATGGTGTGACTGATCAACTTTATTCCCCTGTAGTTACTGCAGGTCTGCACATCTCTCTTATTCTTAAAAATTGGTACCTGCAAACTCCTTCTCCTTTCCTCAGGCATTTTCTCACCTTTCAAAGTCCTGTTAAACAATCTTGTTAAAAACTCCTAAACATCTCCATGCTTCTACCGGTATGTCATCTGGTCCAACCGACTTTCCACATTATACATTTATTTATTTATTTATTTGTATAATCATTGCAAGTAAACATTTAGCAGCAGAAAATCTGTTAAAGCGCATACAGTTATAATTGCAAATATTTTTGTTTGTGTTTGAGGGTATACTGGTAAATTGTGGTAAAATTCATTGCTGCACTTTTGTTCATAATGCCTTCAGCTCTCTGAATTAACTTGGTATGCTATATTGCCAATGGTTTGTAGACACAAGCATCACAGACATATGTGGGATTTCCCTTAACTAGCCACAAAGTATAAAGCGCACAGAATATAGGATGCATTGTAGGCTAGAGCATAATAATAATTTTCCACTGAAACTAGGAGGGCAAAAACCCGTGAGGTCCATTAACCATTTGCCAAGTTTGGAGTGGAAGAACTCAAGTGGCACCCACAATTGTGGAATTTATTTTAACTTTTAGCGTTTAGAATAAAATTCAAACTTGCATTGTGCCATTACCACTAAAATATTGCCATATATTCATATTTGAAAAAACACAGAAAATATATTTCATATTTTTTCTAAATCTGAAAGTTCTTTTAGCCAGTTGGTTATTTCTTTAGAATAAGTAAGTCGAATCAAATGGATCTCCACCAAAGAGCCAAGTTGCCAGCTTATCCCTAGCTATCTTGTATATGCTGTGATCATGGTGACTGCAATTTTCCACAACTTACCACAACTCAACACTTCTTTTTCATCTTTTCTAGGCATGCAACCCAAAATACCCAGAATATGAGAAAACAGGCTCCATATGTGCAAGTGAGCACATCAATGACACGCTAACACACTATCGCTGGCTCATCAGTGCCCCCACTGGGCCTGATGGCGTCACCAGCCCTATGAGGGAAGTGGACATCGACACCTTTTTCACCTCCTCCAAGATAATCACGCTGGACTCCATCTACTTCCAGGCCGGCTCTCGGGTTCAGTGTGCTGCTCGTGCAGTTAACTCCAATGGAGATGAGGGCCTGGAGCTCAGCAGCCCCATTGTCTCCATTAGCATGGAAGAGGGTCAGGCAACATACAAACTTTCTGATCATTTCAATGCAGTGTTAGAGGAGTTAGAGGTGGAATTATATAAAGATTCATATAAAACACTGTACTGTATATCCAATGCTGTCCATAATTATTGAATTATTGGCACTCTTCTTAAAACTAAGCAAAAATGTTTGCTTAATATAAAGTTGCACACAATAATAAAAAATATCACTTTACAAGATATCTTAGTTGTTAACCTGAAAAACTCTCCACAATAAGAATCACATATTTAATACAGTAGAAAATGTATCAGGATTTGGATACATGTGCAAATCTACATTTATGATCTTAGATTTTTGTAAGGGCAGGTCCCGCAGAGCCTGCAAACAAAAATAAGTTGAGAGGGGTTTTTTTTAGCTACAGGCTGAGAGTTGAGAGCCGACAACATCCAGCATACAACCCAACAGCTATTTTTTAACAGCTTTTAGACATACCTTTGTTCAAATGTGTTCGATAGAACAGCTTTCAGCAAAAGTGCTGTCACACAGCCTTTTTTTTCTTAGAAAAATTGTGTTTATTGTGTGAGAAACAAGTATTTCACTCATATTTATTTTAAATGGATATATATAATACATTTTTTTTGTAGATTGTATTTAGTAATTTCTGATTTGTTCAATTTTTACATTTAATTGCTAAAACATTTCATTGCTTCTTTAAGGAATCTGAACCCACAGATTGATGTAAAGGCTATTATTGAAAGGATATTATTTATCTGAAATCTACATAATGTTAAATGCCTTAATGATCAGAACACTAATCATGAACACTTGTGAGGTCATCAAGAATACTTTATGTGTCAAGAATTTTGAAAAACTTGACAAAATGATTAGCAGTTTGCCAGTGCCTCAAAGCATTAATCCTTATTGTCATTTGTCTATAAATAAGAATCAATGCTTTAAGTTCACTGGATTACAGCTGTAGGCTACTCAAAGGGCTTCGATATGACTTCAGTGTGCTAATCACTTCATTTGATATTCCTCCACAGGAATGTGTCACCCTCGTAAGGTGGGCACAGTAGGTGCTGAGCCTTTTTCTGCCAAGCTACACTATACCGGCACTGAGGATCCGGAACACGCAAACCTAATCAAGCTTAGTGTCACCATGCCCCACACAGATGGTGAGCGTTGTCTAATGTTGAATAAAACTTTGTTTGCAAAGCTTAAACTCGGTTTGTTCTTTACCATATGCCACAGGAATAGCCAGGTATTAATATAGGATTTATGTTTCATTGTTCGTGAAGATAAACATGTACATCACAGTTCAAAGCAAACCCCTTTCTTTGTGCTGCTTTAATGATTATTTGGGGCCATCCAAGAAATTCAGCGGCCGCATTATCATAATTTAGAAACATCAACACAACATCTGTTTTACCTTTTATTTTTTCGCACATTTTAAGGCTGTAATGTAGGCCACAGGAGAAATTGCACCTATAAATAGAGAGTGTAATTCTACTTTATTACACCTCTCTATTTTACAGCTGTTTCATTCTTCATAATGCCATGGCAACCAGCAATGCTTGCAGTTTGTATGTAAGTTTGGTATTAAAGTGACACTATAAATCTACCTAGTGAGAAGGATTTTAAAAGACTGCTACATTATTCTTCTCTGACAAACCATTTTTCAAGCCTTTTGTTGAAACAGCTGAGCTATGAAGATCTTACAGAAGAGCATGGTTCTCACTCCTGGGGATTCAGTGCTCTATTTTTACATGATATCCCTATTCTGAAGTTCTTGATTTGATTCATCTGGATATTTCAAGCCCAAATGGGCCAAACAATGTGTTTTTAAGTAACTGAGGTGCCTGTCAACACTGGTGCAGTTAGAAAACAAGATTGTATCTAATGCATTGGCTTAAATATATTATGGCAAATTTTTATATAATTATTATTATATTGGCTAAATTTCCATGCAGCGGTTGACGTCCATACCAAGGGAGGCTGGGTAATAAAAAAGAAAATTCATACTCATATCTAGTTAAACAAGAAAGTAAGAAAACTCGGGACTCCTAGAACTTGGAACGAAAATGTAAAGAATATGCCTGACGTAGGACCATCTAAAGGTGACAAGAAATACTTTTTGTGAAGAGCGAATACATTCTAACACGAGTGCAACCTGATGTGGTCTTCTGCTCTTGTAGCCTAATCACCTAAAAGGTTCTGTTTTGTGCATACTAAGATACTTTTCTAGTCACTATGATTGAAAAACAGTGAATATTTGACGTGCTATAGTCTTTTTGGCAGCTTGAAATTATCTGGCAAGTTTTCTCTGCACAAATCATTTATGGTTTTTTTTTTTTTGTCTAGACAATCTTGTGTGTGAAATTCCCAGGAGATCAGCAGATTTTTTCCATTGTTCTTTAGATACATTAGAAAATTAATTAGAAAACTGCATGAATGTGTATACTGTACATGCATTGTTTTTACAGGATATAATGAAAATAAAGTAGAGAAAGTTACGTTATATTAATTTTGGGCATATTTACTTGACATTAGGCATGCTCCCTGTGCTGTCTACCCGTACTCTTTCTAACTTCGAGTTGACCCTGAGTCCGGATGGCAGCCGTGTTGGAAACCACCGCTGCTCCAATCTGCTGGACTTTGACGAGGTTCCCACTCGCCACGGCTTCCTGACAAAAGCCACAAAGACTGTGGAACAAGTGGGAGAAAGTGCTCCTTACCAATATAACTCTACCATGAGGGGCCTGAACACATTACGTTTCTACAGGAACCTCAACCTGGAAGCTTGCCTGTGGGAGTTTGTGAGTTATTATGACATGTCTGAGCTCTTCACAGACTGCGGCGGAAGCATCGGGACTGACGGACAGGTCAGCAGGTCTTTTTTTTTTTTATCCAAAACTGCCTCTTTAGTTCCTTTCAGGCGGCAGTGATTTTCTGTGAAGAGTGTGATAAAGAAAATATATATTATCAATATCCATATCCATTCCATAAAAATAAAGCATACACATAAATAAATCAGCCCCATAATTCTTCTACCACTTAAAACTGTTTTTGATAAGTGAATAGTTTGTTCAATTTAAACTGTAAAGATCTCATGGTCTATAATCTGCTTTATATGTAGCTGCTGGATGCAGAACTAAGCAAGAGATTATTATCTGCTGTTATTGTTGCACGAAACCATTAACATACAGCTCTTAAAACGAGAAAAGGAGACAATCAGACTTCCATTATCTCCTATTTGCAGCTGCTAAATTGCTGGGGTTTTTTCTTATGTAGACTAAATCTGTTAACTTGGTGCTGAGCTTAGTTAAAGAAAATGATGCCTTGCTGGACTGCAGAGAACTGAAGCTTTTATATACAGAACTAACCATTAATTTGTTGTGCTGTAAAAATTTAAAAGGTGCAATGCACAAGCATCATTAGGGGTGGACAAATCATAAATGAATTATCTAGCCCACGAGGTAAGTGTAAGCTTCGGTGTGCTTTCCCAGAGGCCCAATGAACTAAACCCCAATTAACTTACAGGCCCACTGCAAGAAAACAGCAACTAGCATAATTTAATTCCAAAGTATACCAAGCTAATTGTGTGTATTTATACACACTGTGAATCCCTGTGATTAGTGGCTTTATGCAGATGATGTCTCTGGTGATTAAATACATTGTTTTTTTTACTCTTTGACAGAAAATAAAACACAAAATGTCTTTGTGTAGTATTTTTGAGTACAATATGATCTGTTTGTGTGTTATTTACCATGCCATATTTGAGTCAGAGTAGAATCTTCATTTTCATTCGAACAAGTGTTAGCAATAGTGTGCTCCATTTGTTTGTCCTGGTTTGTTTGTTTGGGTGCAGGGGCTAGTGGTTTGTCCACTCTATGAATCATTGAGTAAATAAAGCTTTCATTAAATGGCAGATAGGTGCTCAATCCTTAGCATTCTCTTTTCCTATAGCTCAAATATCTGAAAAACATATTTCATCATTTTATTCAGTACTTATAATTCCAGTCTAAGAAAAGAAATCCTTGTAGCCAAGCAACTGCGTCACTGCTATTGTAAGTCTCAATTTTGTGTCCCACTGCCCTTTTGTTGGTATTGGGCTTTTTCAAGTGCGCACTTAAGCATCCTTTTTTGTTGTTTCAGGGTTATCTATGAGAAAGCTCTGCTGGAAACACTGGGTTCAGTTCAATCAAACACTGCAGTCAAACAATGCAGTCAGATTACTTTTAAACCATTTATGATTTGTTTTAAATTTATAATCCACTGCAACAGACTATTTATATACTAAATGAATGAATGTGCTTTGCTTAAAATATGATATTTACTCCCCAACATAGTTAGTGGACCTGTATGAGGATGTACAGGTTCTTCTCTATGTTTCTCTTGTTTTTGTCATCTTAAAATTGAAATAAATTCATCTTCATTTAGTCACATTAATCTTTTATATATTTTGTATTTGTGTATTTTTTCTCATTAATCTACACTCAGTACCCCGTAATAACAAACAGAATACAAGTAAAAACAATTACTGAACAATTGATTATACAAATTAAATTTTTGTGGGTATAATGCAACAAGCTTTGCACACATTGGTGGATCTTTTGCCATTCTTAATGTCCAAGTTGGGGCTCTGACTGAGCCACTCTATTAAATTCACAGAGTTGTCCCTAAGCCATTTTGTAGTGATTAGGGTTGTTGTTGTGTAGGAATGTAAACCTTTGGCCCAGACTGAGTTCCTGAGTGCAGTGGAACAGGTAGTACTTTTCTCCATTCAGCTTTCCTTCAACCCTGACCTGTTGCGCAGTCCCATGCTGCAGACAAACACCACCACCCACAGCATGATGCTGCCACCACCATGCTTCACCTTTGGGTTGGTTTTGTGCAGGTGATGAGTGGTGCCTGATTTTCTCCAGACATAATATTTAGAATTGAGGCCAAACAATTCAATCTTTGTTTTATCAGACCAGAGAATCTTGTTTCACACAGTCTGAGAGACTTCCAGGTGCCTGTTGGCAAACTACAGGCTTCCATGGGTTTTGCACTGAGGAGAGGCTCCCGTTTAGCCACTCTGCCAAAAAGCTGAGTTGTTGCAGCTGAGAGCTGCAGTGATGATTGTCTTTCGGCAACTTTGCACATCTTCACACAGGATCTCTGGAGCTCAATCAGAGTGGCCATCAGGTTCTTGGTCACCTCTCTTAATAAGGGCTTTCTCTCCTATTGCTCAGAGTGATCAGCTCTTGGAAGATTCTTGGTTGTGCCACACTTCTTCCATTTGAAAAGAAGAGAACACTATGCTCTTGGAAATCACTTTTTTTGTTTTACCTTTCCCCAGATCTGTGCCTTGCAAAAAGTCTGTCTCTGAGCTCTGCAGACAGTTTCTGTGACCTCATGGTTTTTGCTCTAATATCCATTGTCAGCTGAGAAACCCTCTATAGAGGTGTGTGCCTTTCCAAATTATGTTCAATCAATTAACCTTTCCACAGGTGGTCTCCAATCAAGGTATAGAAACATCTCAGCAACGATCAAAAGAATCAGGAGGCATCTGAGCTAACTTTCAAGGGTTGTTTCTAAGGGTCTGAATACTTATGTACATGAGATATTTAAGTTTTTTTTTTATATATACATTTACAGACATTTCTAGAATTCTGTTTTCATGTTGTCATTATGGGGAACTGACTGTAGATTATCGAGAGAAAAAAAATACTTGAAACAATTGTAGTATCAGGCTGCAACATAACAAAACGACAAAAGTGAGGGGAGTCTGAATACTTGAATACTGAATACTACAGACGTGTATTTATAGCCATAGTATTTTTCTGTTTTTAAAAAAATTGGCATATCAATTGATTTAGTGCTATGTTCATGTTCTCTTGCAGTAGATGTACAGTATTTCAGAGATTTTTCCTTTCTTGAGTAACTCTCTGCTTGCAGGTGTTGGGGCCATCCTCATTACCATTACCGCACAGTCCTTTGATTATAATTGACTGTGTAAATGAGGAAACAGTTTTTCTTTCAATCAAGCCTAGATTATCTTGAGACAGAAAGAAATGTATTTTTATTTTTTTGACAGCAGAAAGACTGTGGAACTATCTGGGTTTTTTTTATTTTTACTGTTGTAAGTTGTAAAATGGTAAAGGGTTGATTACTAAGAGCACTTTAGTGAAGGATCAGAGTGTCTCTGAAGTGGTTATGAGTTTATATCAGAATCAGAAGTCTTGGGTTGTAAAAGTGATAGGAACCACATATTGCTTTTTTATTATTTGCTCGATTTGGTGTCATATATTATTATTATAATCCTATAATCCACAAATATAATCTGTGTTCCATACACATATTTGAGAATTATCCTCTGTTCTGTTGTTCATCGCTTTAAAAAAATGCTGTATTGTTCATTTGTTCTTTTTGGATTCTTGCTGTTTCTGTTTTGTAGGTGCTAAATCTAGTGCAGTCCTATGTGACTCTGCGTGTCCCTCTTCATGTCTCCTACGTGTTTCACTCACCTGTCGGCACCAGCGGCTGGCAGCACTTTGACCTGCAGTCTGAGCTGCGGCTTACTTTTGTTTACGACACTGCCATCTTGTGGAAAGATGGCGTCGGCAGCCCTCCTCAAGCCGAGCTGCAAGGCAAGTCTAGACACATGCACTATTTACAGTAATATCAAATAGAAAAAAAATACTTTTCTTTTGCTGGAAGGTGTGCTTTATTCAACATATATGTCATGTTAAGCCGTGCTTTATTCAACATGTATGTCATTCTTTTTTTTTACAAATCATAATCAAGATAGCTTTATTACCACCATTTCTTAGTTGCATTAAAAAAAATATATGAACGATCTATAGATCTAAAATATTTACATTTTTGCAGACATGATCGTAGTGATGGCTCAGTAGCCAGGTTTCTGAACAACATTGCAATTGCAAATCAATTTGATCACTGTTCTACATCAGCATTTATAAAGCATCATTATTATTATTATTATTATTATTATTATTATTATTATTATTATTATTATTATTGTTATTATAAACTCAAATATAGTCATAGAATTTAAGTGACTTTGAACTAAATCACATGATACATAGATTTGGTGCTGACCCACTCTTAATGTGTTTTTTAGGAGCTCTTTACCCAGCCAGTATGAGGATTAATGAAATGGGCTGTCTGGTGGTCAACTTCCGCACCAAGGCTCATTTTCGGGGACTGTTTGTGGCCTCACATCAGGGTGAGAATTTTAAATAACAATAATTCAAAAAATTTTTTAAACATTTTAAAAAATTTAATTTGTAAATCTTTTAATAAAGACATTTCTAGAATTCTGTTTTCACTTTGTAGTTATGCAGTACTGCATGTAGAATAATGAGGGGAGAAAAATCAATCTGAACAATTGTAGTATCAGGCTGCAACATAAAATAAAAAAAAATGAAGGAGGTCTGAATACTTTCCGAATGCACTGTATGTATATATCAAATCATTATGGCATTTATTTCTTTACTCAAAATGAAACAACATTAAAATGCAATTTTCCTATCATTTACCTAAGCCAGAATATCTTAAATAAACATAAAAGTAAAGAATGATGTCTGTTACTAACTAATGAACAGAAAGGAAGGGTTATGGCCTCCTTTTATTATCAGCTAAGAGTCTGGGTGTCTGTGAGTCTTAATTAGTCTCTTCATGAGTACTTGTAGCTGCTTGTGTCTTTTGTGTTCTGCTTCAAAGCTTTTCTCTGCCTAAGGCTTTAACCTTATCTTTGTCTTTTTTGTCCAGCATCTTCTTTGACCTCACTGGTCATAAGTACAGCCCACCCAGGGTTAACCTTTAACCTTTCATTGGTCAGAACCGAGCCAACCTACACCCAGCCCATGCAGCAGTGGAGGTTCACTTCAGATTTTGCTGTGAGTGTTAGAGTAGACTGGATAAAATTGAATGACTAATATGCACTGTTTTAGCACTGTTAAAAAATATACAAATAAATATATCATTAAAAATCTTTTCATTTTATTCTGTAAGCTCCATATTAAAGGATTTTAATGTTTTAATCGCTTTCTTGCACACCATGACTTGTTCTTAGAAAAGGACTAAATATGGCTCATTTATTAGTAATTCAGTAATTTATGATGTTCAGTAACAATATAATCACCTATTTTACTGGCTGTTTCATGGCTTTGTGTCACACAGGTGCGTGATTACTCTGGTACCTACACCGTTAAGCTAATCCCCTGCACTACAGTACTAAACATGGAGTACTCTGTTCCTGCAGTGTGTGACCCCAGAGAGCCTGTCACGTTTGACCTGGACATCAGATTCCAGCAGGTAAAAACAATAATAAATACACTGTGAAGCCAGAATGCTGTGCACACATATTGTGCCATTATTTACATACGTGCTTGTTTCAACACTTAAATACAGATCAAGTCTTCCCTTGCTATTATAACCTCCACTTTCTGAGGTTTTTTTTGCCTAGTTATTATTTCCTTTTTGCTCTTTATAGGTGAGTGACCCCGTTGCTGTGGAGTTCAATCTGAACACACAGATGTTTCTGCTGTCGAAGAGATCCGTCTGGCTCTCTGATGGGTCTATGGGCTTTGGACAGGAGAGTGATGCAGCTTTTTCACAGGGTATGTTCAAAGAAACATTTACACTCACAACATACCTATTTTTAGGACGTTTTCAAATGCTTGTGGGTGATTAGCATAACACATACAGCACAGCTGATTATACAGTGACCCATAAAAGCACCAAAAGATCAAGGCCAATTATTTGTTTTTGCATTGAGGGAATATTTGTAGATCAAACAACGAATATATGATAAATTTAGAAATCACCTTAAGATGTGACTTCCTGATATTCACATTGTGTCAAACAGTTTAGAACATTGAACCTTTTGTTTGAACCCACCATTTTCATGTCCTGTTAAACTGTTTAAAAACCTAATCTTTCTTAAATTCTGGATTTTACCTGTAAAGAATGCATTTGTTGTTAAAACAATAAACCATTATGAAGATTTGAGAGCTATGTATAGGAGAAAAGGAAGCCATTTAAAAAAAAAGAGGGAAAAGAAATTGAAACCAATGCACTTGTAGGATTACAGGGCTCCAGACAAAAAAAATCAATTAAGGAGCCATTGACTCCTATGAGAAAAACAACAGGCGCCAAATTATATTTTTAAGTGCCACACAAATATAAACGTAAAAAAAAAATGTAAAACACTTACTTCGAGTCATTCTGTCATGTGTACATCTGCCATCATTTTACAGCATGGCCTGGGAACTGAAGGGATCATATAGGCGGTGTTGAATTTTATTTTCAGCTCAAGACACTTGAGCTCTGCGGCACGCTTTTCGCCATTATGTGATCACAATTTTTTTTTGGCTTTTTGACTATCTCCGTGTTTTCGTATTGTCTCTATTCTTAAATAATCTGTTTGGGTAATGAAATCAGTTTTCCCTGCAATTTCTCTGCCTGCTTTAGAGCAGAAGTCGCAAAACATTTTCTGTGTCTCGTGAACGTACCTCAGCCATGAGAACTTTTGAATTCAAAAAGGTTTTCAAATGTCTTTTGGCACATTTATTTATATTTTCACTGACTGGCTTAGAAAGATGGTCCTCAGTGACTCTGTTGTTTTCCCTCTCTCTGATGCTGACACAACTGCAGCCTGCCTTTTTACTACAGGTGTGTCATCAGCAGAAGAGTTGGAGAGAGATGGAGACTGTTTTGAAAAAAGTCTGATATTTTTAGTTTTGTTTAATAAACGGAGAATTAAGTCAAGCGTAGGTGGCGCATGCGTTTATTACGTCAACAAATTATGTGATAGAACACGCATATAAAAAGTCATAACATGCAGATTATACGGTCATAATGTGTACCTTTATATGGTCACAGGTGGTGATCTAGGCAAAAATATTACTCGCAATTTATTATTTTTGGTCGCAAATGCAACCATTTTATTCGCAGTCTGGAGCCCTGCATTAGCTAATAAACAATGTGGAATGTAATGAAAAAGAACCTCTGGTATTCAACAACCAGATACAAAAATACGAGAAAACATGAGCAGACGATGGCAGAATCATGTTTAAAAAACTGTGAAGAAAAACCCCATAGCAACAGTCAAACCAATCAGCGTTAAGGATCAGAATGCCAGATTGGAATTCAAACTACTTCAGACATCTACAACATCTTATCTTTCAATTTCCAGAGAAATGATCAGATTAATAAAATCAGATAAATATTTCTAATTAATAAGACTAATGATTTTGACTCCTAGAATAGACCAGTTAGTATGCAACATTTTACTTGCTTGTTTGCAGAGACTCTCAGCCATCATTTTCTTCTGATCCTTGTTTGATTTAGTTTGTTACCACTTTATTATGCTTTTATGCTTAAACAAAATATTTTGCTGACCTACAGTACCTGTGAATAGTTTAGAAACACCTATAGTTTTTGAGAGTCTAAGTAGTCTAAATGTTTCTTTGTTAGTCGGATATTTCTTTCTGACCTTGTGGTCAGGTTTATCTCAAAACATTTCAATAGGATTTTGGTCTGGTGGTTGGACAGGCCATTTTGTGATAGATAACACTCCAGACAACTGTTTACTCTCTAAATAATGCTTACAGAGATTGAAATACATTTTGGGTCATTGTCTGGTGAATTTGGTTCTAATTAGTTGCAGTCCAGATGAAATTGCATGCTTTTAAATAGTAGCCATGTTGGTTCAGTATTCAGTATTTTGAGAATTAAACCTACATTTAACCTACCTTTAAAATTGTATTAACATTTAAAATTCATCTATATAATGGCTTAGCATAAACTTGTGAAGTGGAATGTGACACAGCTACATGTATTTCATCCAAAATCTACTGTTATTGTCTAATTTTAATGAAAATGAAAATGCATGTGTCTCTTAAAAATAATACAAGACTAGATGTTTCCAAATTTTTGACAGAAACTTATAATTTCTGACAAATCCAAATAAGGAGACAGATACCTTTATTTTCATAATAGAAATATTGTCAAAACACAAACATTTCCTATTTGAATTGTGATTGCTAAAACTTACCCAAGTTTGCTCTTTTAGGTGATATAATATATGGCAGAGTGATGGTGGATCCAGTGCAGAACTTGGGAGACTCGTTTCACTGTAACATAGAGAAGGTGTATTTGTGCACTGGAGCAGATGGATATGTGCCCAAGTACAACCCCAGCAAGTTTGAGTTTGGCTGCTTGGCAGATTCACCTTCCCTACTATACAGATTCAAAATAATTGTAAGTATGCAAAGAACTCTTTACAGAAATACAGTTGTTTGTTTTGTTGTTTGTTTTTTGCTTTTTTTTAATATATTCTGTGTCATAAATAGTAGTGATAAGTTTAATATGTTTAAAGTTTAAAATGTAATGTTTAATATTAAAATAGAAGCACATTCTAGCCTTTACCCTCCCCAGTTGGTAGTTTTTGTGGTCTGAGGGTGCTAGCTGGAACTTCATAGTTTACCAATTGGAGATACAATGATGGAAAATCCAAGACAAAAAGAGAAATAAATCCATTGTTGGTATTTTTGTAAATCATTTTCTTTGTTTACAGGACAAAGCACAGCCAGAGACTCAGGCTCTGAGTTTTGGTGATATGAAGTTTAATGCAGTGCTGGCAGTAGATGACCCATCAGCCCTCTCGCTAGTGAAGCAGCCCAGCTCAGATGGGTTCCGACTGGATTCTTCTCCCTTATTCCAGGTCTCTGCTGTATTCACAAAACGTTTATTAAATATTTACACCATCAGTAAACTACAGCAACAAGAACTGAACATGTAAATTGAGTTTAGCGTTTTAATATCCAGTAGTAAAAGCAGATAATAAGCAGACATGGTGATTAAAATAGCATATTAATTCCAGCTTTACTTTCCTCTTCACTCTGGCAGGTGGCAGCAGGCCGTGAGTGGTACATCCACACCATTTACACTGTACGCTCCAGAGACAATGCAAATCGTGGGATCGGCAAAAGAAGTGTGGAGTACCATTCTTTTGCGGCGCACAACACTCGTGCCAGGCGCTCTAATCAGGACATGCCTGCTATCGCCGAAATGATCAGTGCCGAGCACAATCGAGGCACCAACATCATGCACATCATTCTGGAGCACCAGCAGGCAGTGCAGGATGGGGAGGTTCCTGCCGAAGGCCTGGTACAGCATGAAATGGCCAAAAGTGGCACTGGAGACGAGGCAGTGATGGTAGGGGGAGTTTCAGTTGGGCTGCTGCTCTTCGGTCTTATCATAGCCGTGCTTTTACTCATGCTGCGGTCACAGAGACGACCAGTTAAGGATGTGAGAAAGAAATCAGAGAAGGATGGATTAACAGTCTCTGGCAGCATGCAGCCAGTTATTTTGAGGAGCGGTTTTGAAGGCAGCGATGGCTCTGAGGTGTAACGGCTGCAAGATTCACTCCTGATTATTGTGTGCCATCATGAATGAGTTCCAAAGCATTGTACTTGCAATTTAACAAGTGCCTCAGAAAGGTTCAGTCCTGTGGAAGGCCTGTCAAATCCAGCTGCATTCTAAACATCTGTCTGAGTTTGTTCAATTAACTCTGCTATTCTGAATGAGAGACAAAAAATGTCTCAGGACTATTTGCTCAGAAGATATGGTAATTGTAGTTTTTATGATGTATGTCATGATTTAAAAGGACCACTTTTTATTATATTACAACTGTTAAATCTTGGCAAATTGTATTTAATTTTGGGGCTAGGTAATGGGGTTACGTATTTAGTATAAAACAAAACAAGCACTCAAAGGATAAACAGGAAGATATGAACTGTTATCATATTGATATGTAGAATAATAAAATGTAAAAAAAGATAAAAAAAAAGGAAAAGGGAATTAAATCGAATTAGCAAAATTGTATGGTTTTTACAATATCTTTCCCGGTACAGTTTCTCTGATCAATAATCATTATTATAAAATGTGGTTATGCTGTGTTAGTAGAGAGAACCTGCTGATTGTGTACACATCAAATCAAACAGTAAGAAACACTGAATGCCTGCTGCGAGTTGTTTACATAGCTTGGTGTAATGAGCTATACACATGTACATGTTTACATGAAGTGTACCGTGTTGTACATCTTCTCTTTTTTGTCATCAGTATTCATTATCACTATTTGTTATGTATTTTATTCACATTCAACTGAACTTAGAGTGATAATACTGTATGTATTAAAGATTTGAATAATTGTCAAGTTGATTCAGGTTCATTTATTTCCTGCTGTGTTTTCTCACATGCAACAGTGTCAAATTTAATGAAAGGGTTCCAGTATAATAATCAGTAAGTGATAATAGCATTGATTTTACTCACACCACTTTACATTTTGATGCAAGTAAATTAATTATTGATTTAATACTGGAGACACAGATTCAGACTTTATAGACATAAATATGGTGAATTGTGCTGTGTGTAACATTATATGTGTAACATAAATTGGTGTAATTTTTTTTTAAAGGTATAAAAGCTCTTTTTACAAGCCTGTAAGCTTTATATCTGCCCATCTTTATTAAAGTATGAAAAAGTTGTTCTCCCAATACACAGCTCTAATCAGTCCAGAAAAAAACACCCATCTGGACTTTCTTTTCTCTAACTCAGTACCTTTGTAGCCCTTCACTTGAAATAGGAGACCCAAACCTGTTCCAGTATGATGGTGGTCATGTAGACAAAGCCACCTACATTAAGACATGGTTTACATGGGTTGGAGTAAAAGCTTTTGAGCTGCACCCCAGGCCTCCTCACCCTACATCAGTACCTGACTTTACTTACACCATGGTTGCTAAATAAGCATAAATTTGCAACATACAACTGTAATCACTTAGGGTGTACTCACTTTTGTTGCCAGCTATTTTGACAACAATGGCTGTATGTTGAGATATTTTCAGAGAAATTTAAATCTGTACTGCTATACAAGCTCCACACGGACTACTCTAAAGGGGTATACTCACTTTTGTGAGATACTGCATCTCTAGATGGATGGATGGATGGATGGATGGATTTTCATTGCTGTAAGATGATGTAATTTTAAAAGTAGTAAGATGGTAAGTGTTTCTAAAAAGAAACAGCTGGAGGAACATTTTGCAACTAATTATATTAATTGTCAACAGGCCAGCAACATGATTTGGTATAAAAAAGAAAAATAAATCTTAGAGAGGCAGAGTCTTTCAAACTCAGTGAGCATATTCGCTTCTCATGCAGCAAGCGGGGCAAACTTGGTGGATCTCTCCAATCCATGTTTCAGAGAACCGTTGTTACGAACAGTAACTATATATATATATATATATATATATATATATATATATATATATATATATATATATATATATATATATATATATATATACATACAGTGAGGAAAATAGGTATTTGAACACCCTGCTATTTTGCAAGTTCTCCCACTTAGAAATCATGGAGGGGTCTGAAATTGTCATCGTAGGTGCATGTCCACTGTGAGAGACATAATCTAAAAAAAAAATTCCAGAAATCACAATATATGATTTTTAAACTATTTATTTGTATGATACAGCGGCAAATAAGTATTTGAACACCTGTCTATCAGCTAGAATTCTGACCCTCAAAGACCTGTTAGTCTGCCTTTAAAATGTCCACCTCCACTACATTTATTATCCTAATTTAGATGCACCTGTTTGAGGTTGTTAGCTGCATAAAGACACCTGTCCACCCCATACAATCAGTAAGAATCCAACTACTAACATGGCCAAGACCAAAGAGCTGTCCAAAGACACTAGAGACAAAATTGTACACCTCCACAAGGCTGGAAAGGGCTACGGGGAAATTGGCAAGCAGCTTGGTGAAAAAAGGTCCACTGTTGGAGCAATCATTAGAAAATGGAAGAAGCTAAACATGACTGTCAATCTCCCTCGGACTGGGGCTCCATGCAAGATCTCACCTCGTGGGGTCACAATGATCCTAAGGAAGGTGAGAAATCAGCCCAGAACTACACTGAAGGAGCTGGTCAATGACCTAAAAAGAGCTGGGACCACCGTTTCCAAGGTTACTGTTGGTGATACACTAAGACGTCATGGTTTGAAATCATGCATGGCACGGAAGGTTCCCCTGCCTAAACCAGCACATGTCCAGGAACATCTTAAGTTTGCCAATGACCATTTGGATGATCCAGAGGAGTCATGGGAGAAAGTCATGTGGTCAGATGAGACCAAAATAGAACTTTTGGGTCATAATTCCTCTAAACGTGTTTGGAGGAAGAAGAATGATGAGTACCATCCCAAGAACACCATCCCTACTGTGAAGCATGGGGGTGGTAGCATCATGCTTTGGGGGTGTTTTTCTGCACATGGGACAGGGCGACTGCACTGTATTAAGGAGAGGATGACCGGGGCCATGTATTGCGAGATTTTGGGGAACAACCTCCTTCCCTCAGTTAGAGCATTGAAGATGGGTCGAGGCTGGGTCTTCCAACATGACAATGACCCGAAGCACACAGCCAGGATAACCAAGGAGTGGCTCTGTAAGAAGCATATCAAGGTTCTGGCGTGGCCTAGCCAGTCTCCAGACCTAAACCCAATAGAGAATCTTTGAAGGGAGCTCAAACTCTGTGTTTCTCAGCGACAGGCCAGAAACCTGACTGATCTAGAGAAGATCTGTGTGGAGGAGTGGGCCAAAATCCCTCCTGCAGTGTGTGCAAACCTGGTGAAAAACTACAGGAAACATTTGACCTCTGTAATTGCAAACAAAGGCTACTGTACCAAATATTAACATTGACTTTCTCAGGTGTTCAAATAATTATTTGCAGCTGTATCATACAAATAAATAGTTAAAAAAATCATACATTGTGATTTCTGGATTTTTTTTTTTTTAGATTATGTCTCTCACAGTGGACATGCACCTACGATGACAATTTCAGACCCTTCCATGATTTCTAAGTGGGAGAACTTGCAAAATAGCAGGGTGTTCAAATACTTATTTTCCTCACTGTATATATATATATATATATATGTAAAAAGCAGAGAGTTCATTTACACCACCAGTAAAAGCTGGGAAGCATTCAGGCATGTACGCTGGGTTAGGCCTGAGAAAAACCTTATCTCCACTGAGAGAGAATTTGGTGCATTAAGGAATCAACAGAGGGTACATGCAAATCGCTGACACATTTGGTGGAACATTTGGGCCATGAGCAGAGAGGTCTTGAAGGACAAAAGTTTAGGGGAGATATTTCCCAGGGTCTTGTAAGGCTGTTAAGGCAAAGCCTCCAGCACCATGGAGAGGTCCCATTCTGGAACTCTTCTGGTGACTGGTTGGGAGCAGTGCGCATTCTTCATAAATCTTTGAATTAAGGGGTGTTGCCCCACTGTAGTGCAGCCAAGCCCAAATCGACATGTAGTGACAGCTGAGAAATACACCTTAACCATAGAGAAGGATCTTCCACCATTAATAAGGTCTTGCAAAAAGCCCAAAATATCAGTGACTGAGCCCTAATATGAAATCAGCTGATGCCTCCTCAAACACACACTTGCAATCATAGAGGCCCTAGCATTCTGTATATTTGCAATAACACATAGGAAAAGCCCATTCAGAAAATTTTTCAAAGTCTTCCACACATTAATGAGCTCCAAATAATTTTCATAAGCTGGGTGTAATGTGTTTGACCACACACCAGTCACTATTCTGGCCTCCTGGAGAGGGGGGAAGTAACGACATACAAATACTGTACTTAAGGAGTGTGGTAGAGCGAATGGTTCGGGGAAAGGAACACCACTAGGACAGGTTCATAATCAAGAAAAAAAAAATTTTTATAAACTCCATGCTCAGTGCCGCAGCTTTATGTTCCCAGGCGCGCACACACACACACACACACACACACACACACACACACACACACACACACACACACACACACACACACACACACACACACATCCTCTCGCTCCACCTTAAATGCTCCCTCTGATTACTGCAAGAGAGAGAACACACATTAGTCATAATCCCTGAAGGGACTTGACTCGCCCTGTTTGGAGGCAAGAAAATGCTGAATATGACCCCAAGAACACCATCCCCACTGTTAAACATGGAGGAGCAAACATTCTTCTTTGAGGCTGTTTCTCTGCTAGGGGTGCAGGAAGACTTCACCACATGAACGGGGCCATGAACTGTAGAATCTTGGATGAGAACCTCCTGGCCTCAGCAGGAAACCCTGAAGATGCATACACTTCAAGATTCACTTCCAGCATGACAATGACCCATAACATACTCTATGGCCATGAAAACAAAACGCGATGACGTCTTGTAGCCAATTCCATCCTTGTGTAGGTCTACAATCTTGTCCCTGATGTCCTTTGACATCTTTAAAAGGTTTGAATGGAAAAGGTTGATTCTGTGACATCTGTCTTTTATAAACATAACGAGTTGATATTAGGAGTACTGTCCTAAAGGGACAGGATTTTTTTGGGTCTGTGGGAGTCAGAATTCTTGCTGGTTGGTATGGGATCAAAAACTTATTTCACTCAATCAAACATGAATGAATTAAGACCCTTACTTTAATGTTTATTTTTATGTATTTTAAAAAATATATACTGTGTCTCTCTCTCTCTGTGTAAATAAGCCCACCAAAAAAGTAAGGGGGTAAATTTACAAAATCAGCAGGGGATCAAATAATTATGTCCACCCCTGTACCTGCCACTGGACACCCACTCCTGTCTGTCAAGCCAGACTTAGTGCAAATGATGCTTCTGTAGAGGTCAGGTACAGATGCACTTCCCATAGGTGGATCACAAGCATGAGATGATAATAGAGAACTGTTCAGTGGTCAGATAAAATAAAGTCTGTTAGCAGAGCTCACTTCAAAAACCTGTATCTATTATATCTTATAAATTATTAGTGCTAATGGAATGGTCAACTTGCACACCTGAAAAGGCAGTATCAATTCTGAAAGATATATACAGGATTTATAATGTGTTTAACAGAAACATGGATTAAACCGAATGAATATTTAGCATTAAATGAAGCGAGTCCTCCTGGGTATAGTTACATACACCAACCCCGTCTAAATGGCAGAGGAGGTGGAGTCGCAGCTATTTATAATAATAATCTAAGCGTCACACAAAAGACTAAACACAAATGTAAAACATTTGAAGTTCTTTACACCAGCATAAAATATTCAGTGTCCGAAAGCAGGTCCAGTCAGACAATTCCACTAATTATTATTTATAGACCCCCAGGGCCCTACTCTGATTTTCTCATAGAATTTGCAGATTTCATCACAAATTTAGTTACTTCTCTAGACAAAGCATTAATTGTTGGTGATTTTAACATTCATTTTGATAATCAGGAAGACTCCTTAAGAGCAGCTGTTGTGTCCATTCTAGATTCAGTTGGAATTAATCAGAATGTTATAGGACCCACTCATAGTGGTGAACACACTCTCGATTTGTTGTTAACATTTGGATTAAAAATAAAAAAACGTAGTCATAATTCCACAGTCTGAAGCTATTTCAGACCATTATCTCATCTCTTGTAAAATCCGCCTCAGTCATTGCATTACTACTTCACCACGTTATCGTGTTAAGCGTACTTTCACGTCAGCTACAGCAGCGCGTTTTTATTAACAATCTTCCAGAAATTACGATATTAGATAGATCTCAGTCTGACCCTGCAGAGCTCGACTGGGCCACTGAACACCTAGAATCAACATTACGTTATACCCTAGATGATGTAGCTCCCCTTAAGACCAAAATGATCAGGGAGAAAAAATTAGCACAGTGGTATAATGATCATACACGCACCTTAAAACAGACCACTCAAAAATTAGAACGTAAATGGCGTCAAACAAAATTAACAGTATTTCAAATAGCATGGAAGGAGAGCCTCCTAATTTATAGAAAATCTCTTAGTGCTGCTAGATCAGCATATTTCTCCACCCTCATAGAAAATAACAAGCATAATCCTAGATTTCTATTCAGCACGGTAGCAAAATTAACAGGGAATAAAAGCACTGCACTCACATGCACACCATCATTAGGTACTAATGATTTCATGAACTTTTTTAATAAAAAAATTGAAAACATCAGGCAAAAAATCCAGACGGTTAATATAAATCCAAATTATTTTACAAGTAACCCTGTAGACAGCAGTGTAATTATAACAGACAATCAATTACAAAGTTTTACTCCTATTCACGAGAATGACTTAATTTCATTAATTTCTTCATCAAAATCATCAACCTGCATTCTCGATCCCTTGCCTACAAGTTTCTTTGAACAGATAATTCCAGAGGTAATTGAACCTGTTTTAAAAATAATAAACTCTTCCATTAGCACTGGTTTTGTACCAAAATCCTTCAAACTGGCAGTTATCCACCCCCTAATTAAGAAACCTGACCTTGACCCATGTCAGCTGTCCAACTACAGACCAATATCAAATCTCCCCTTCATAGCCAAAATTTTAGAAAAGGTTGTAGCACAGCAGTTATGATCACACCTACTTATGAATAACATTTTTGAAATGTATCAGTCAGGATTTCGGCCTCATCATAGCACAGAGACGGCGCTAGTTAAGGTGGTAAATGACCGTTTATTGGCTTCTGATCAGGGTTTTGTCTCCTTACTTGTTTTGCTCGACCTTAGTGCAGCTTTTGACACCATTGATCACACTATACTACTTGCTAGACTTGAGAACGTTGTTGGAATAAAGGGAACAGCTCTCTCTTGGCTCAGGTCTTATTTGACTGATCGCTATCAGTTTGTTGATGTAAATGGTGAGTTCTCCACACTCTCTGAGGTAAAGTTTGGTGTTCCTCAAGGATCTGTCTTAGGCCCTCTGCTTTTCTCTTTATATATGCTGCCTCTTGGAGAAATTATTCATAAACATGGTATTAGATTCCATTGCTATGCTGATGATACACAGCTGTATATTTTAGCAAAGCCAGATGAGAGAGATCAGCTTAACAATGTTGAAAAATGTGTAAAGGACATTAGACAGTGGATGCTCGATAACTTTCTTCTGCTAAACTCAGATAAGACGGAAGTACTTTTAGTAGGACCACATGCAGCTAGAAGCAAACTTTCCGATTACGTAGCATCTCTGGATGGTGTTTCTGTTTCAGCGTGTACGGCTGTCAAAGACCTTGGTGTGATTACCACAAGACCTTTCCTTTGAGGCTCACGTGAATAATATTACCAGGATCGCCTTCTTTCACCTTAGAAATATTGCTAAAATTAGAAATATGATGTCGTTACAGGATGCAGAAAAACTGGTTCATGCTTTTGTTACTTCTAGATTAGACTACTGTAACGCTTTACTGTCTGGGTGTGCGAGTAGGTGCATAAATAAGCTTTAGTTAGTTCAGAATGCAGCAGCAAGAGTCCTCACTAGATCTAGGAAATATGACCACATCACCCCTGTATTAATCAGTCTACACTGGCTCCCAATCAAATCTCGCATTGATTATAAAATACTACTACTGACATATAAAGCACTTAATGGTCTCGCACCGCAGTATCTGAGTGAACTTCTGTACCAGTATGATCCTCCACGCCTACTTAGATCAAAAGGTGCTGGCTATCTGTTGGTTCCTCCAATAATGAAGATTACAGCAGGGGGCAGATCTTTCTCTTATAAAGCCCCGTAGTTATGGAACAGCCTTCCAATCAGTGTTCGGGACTCAGACACAGTCTCAGTGTTTAAGTCGAGGTTGAAAACATATTTATTCAGTCAAGCCTTTGATCAGTAGATTTTTTCTCAAGTAAAGGCTCAGATCTGGAGGGAACATTGATGTAGAGTGTTTGGTGAACTGGGATATTTGTACGCTGTCGTCCCCTCACATTCACGCATTCACTCAGGTTTTGTTGATGGTGGTGTGGTGGGTCGTCTCTTATCCCAGAGATCCCTCATGTCTGTGTTGCCTTCTGGTTCTCCCTTTTAGTTATGCTGCCATAGCGAGTCTTGCCGGAGTCCAAACTGCACAGTGACTTTAACTCTCATGCAACAATAGGTACACTTAATAATCCATATCCTTCTCTTCCTGTCACCCTCTTCTCTCTCTCTCTCTCTCTCTCTCTCTCTCTCTCTCTCTCTGTCAAGTTAAACATGCTCCTGAGGCTCCAGTGACCACTGTTCCTGCCCCTCTCCCCTCCGTGGATCTTCCCACTTCGTCCAGGCCGGCCTCTGGATAGTGTTCTCTTTGACTGGAGGCCACTCTGTGCAGCTGGGGAAGGTTTGTCATCAACGCCTTGAGTGGTTCCATGAAATTCCAGAGTAAGAACGGGAGCTTTGAGGATGGATTGGACTGTAGTTGATCAACAGTCTCCTACACTGACTCAGGAATACATTTCGCTTTTGATCATCATCACTGTACCCCGCAACATTGTATACCTGCCACAAATGGACATTCGGTGTAACCCAGATGAGGATGGGTTCCCTCTTGAGTCTGGTTCCTCACAAGGTTTCTTCCTTATGCCATCTCGGGGAGTTTTTCCTTGCCACAGTCGCCACCGGCTTGCTCATCAGGGACAAACTTACTCATAAAGAACATATTCATTTTTAATCGCCGCATTATCTGTGTAAAGCTGCTTTGAGACAATGTTCATTGTTAAAAGTGCTATACAAATAAAAAATAAATTGAATTTAATTGAATTTAGAGCAAAATATGCTTCCATTCAGATATCTTTTTCAGGGTAGGCCTTGTAGATTTTAGCAAGACAATGCTAAACTGCATACTGCATCTTTTACAACAGCATGGCTTTGTAGTTGAAGATTCCGGCTGCTGAACTGGAAAAATATAAAAAGATTGGGTTGTACTTTTCTTCTCACCAAGTCAGGACCACACAACTACCCGAGAGCAAACATGACAGCATATAAGGAAGGGTTTGATACAGCTGTCTGTTACATCAGCTGGCCTGATAATTTTGACAGGACATGGCCTTTAAGTGTAAGCTTGGCATCAGGGCATCAGAAATGCACGTTTGCCAGGTGTGTATCACAAATCATAGTCAAAAGCCCCAAAGATCAATCTCCCCGTAACATTCGTGGCGATTGGGTGGCAGGCATAGACTTGTAACATTTGTGATCAGTCAAAACCACAAAATGATTACCTGCAAGACGCTAGTGGTACTCTCTAACACCAAAAACGACCATCAAAACCTCCTTAGCAACTTGAGAATAACTTAGTGGCAATCACTGATCTGGAAGCAAAGCAAATAGGTCTCTCTTGGCTGGCATGCTTCATGTGGAACTATAAAGCCCCAAACACATAAATTGAGGCATCACAAACAAGAGGTTTATTTTTTTTTTTAATGCCACAAACTTGTGTTGGTATGTATAACAATGCACCAACTGTTTTATTGCATTATAATGCACACCAACACAACAAGTTTTCAGCAATTATGTTGCCTTAGCATAAACCGCTTTGTGCTTGGCTCTCGACTGCCAAGTAGAGATTAGCGAATCCGGATTTATCCGGGTTAAATAACCCGATCGTTTATATGAGGAGGGATTCATGAAACTCTCTCTTTATTTACTTGGATCACTTGTGTCCTTGGTGACCTTGATAGCTCATAGCGAATGAGCCAGATCCAAGTGTGTGTGTGAGAGAGTGAGATTCATGAGTCCAAGGATTCGGTGGATTCTAAGGATTTAGAAAGCCCCTCTAGTAGAAGGACTCTGGCAAAAGCAGGCAGAAACCCTATCACTCACATTTTTGACTGTTATGTTGTGTCTCATCAGATGTTAAATAACATTAATGCAGTTGACTCTTTGCGAGTCTATTTCAGTAATGCATGCTCTTGTGATGGAGTCTTTGTAGAATATCTGTTATGTTGATTGTTGAAAGTTATCAAGTCAAGTTAATTTTATTTTTATAGCACTTTTCACAACAGACATTGTCTCAAAGTTGCTTTACAGAATTTAACAGTTAAGGTGAACAATGTTTATTTATCAGGCTATATAACCATAGTAATGTTATGGTGTGCATTTTTTATTAATCTGCAGTTCCTGTGATTGCATATGTAAATAATAGACTTTTAATATTCATTTGCACCTTGTATTAGCCAACTCTCCTCATACCATCCTTAAGTGCCGGTGTAACCCCTCTTGGTTCTCATGTCAGATTCTCCCATAGAAGACTACCTTCACAACATTTTTCGAGTTCATCCATGCGTTGTGTTTACTGAGGGTAAAAATAAAGACATGCAGGTTGCGTAAATACAGCTCATCCTGTCACAAAACATTCACCTCAACAGTTCAGCTGGAACTGACCGGTCATAACCAATAAATTGTCACATTTATGAACTCCTAATAATTTTCTGTTTTTATAAACATAATAATAATAATAATAATAATATAAGTCGACGTTTTTGAAGTGAAACCGCCAAATTCTCGCTTTGTCTAAGCATTTTTTAATGGTTGTCGAATGTTGCCGAACCCTGATATCTCGAGCACAAGGGGGGAAAAATTTGCCATTTAACATCAGTTATCTCGATCGGCGCTGTGCAGCTGCAAAAGAACTCACGAAAGTGGCGGAAAAATCAAGCCTTACAGATGCTACAGGTGTTGTATTGTATACTGGTGAATCTCTGCTGTTGGTTAGTGCACATATGCCTTTTGTTGTTAAATGTTATGCGATGAACGGGAGGCGAAAGTCGCGCTTGGTAGGGGCGCGGCGCGGCGCTTGGTAGGAGCGCAGCACGGAACGTGGGATGAGCAGTAAAAGCCTAGAATTAACAACGCCAGGATCATTGAGAAAGTGCCGGTGGGAAGGCACGTACCGGGATACGCATGAGCGATAACAACGACTGCCGTGAACCAACATATACCAACAATAACGGACGGTGAGAGTGCGAAAGTTTAAATAGGAGCTGGTGATGATGCTAAACGAGCACCATATGTGCGCGATTGAAGCCGGGAGCTTCAGAGAAAGCGGCCGAGAAAGCACCTGGATTCCTGACAGTTAACAAACATGTACTGTATGTACATTTTTATAGCATGCCTTCATCAAACAAATCGCGGCAACACTGTTGTGTAAAAAAACCCTCCACGTGCATGCACATTCTCATTTATTAACGCACATCATGTACATAAAGAAATTTCAAGCACGTTAATATATTGCCGCCATATTGATTTTCGGTCATCTCGATGCTTTTTGGCGACCCCCTAGGACAGGGGTGTCAAACTCAAATTCACAGTGGGCCAAAATTAAAAACTGGGACGAAATCACGGGCCAAACTCAAAATTTATTGAAAAGTTGACTGCAATTGTGCATGTTTTCCTTCTCTCCAGATCTGTAATATTTAACCTTTTTATATGGAAACAAACTTTAGTTTTGCATAAACATTGAATCTGGAACAACCAACGTTTAATATTATAAACACATGAGAAATTAAATTAGAAATAAAACACATCAGTGGTATTCGTTTCTTATTATGTCTCTCTCTCTCTCTCTCTCTCTCTCTCTCTCTCTTTAGACTTTCTAATTCCTTTTTAATGTAAACCTTTTTTCACAGGGCAACAACAAAACAACCAATAATAATAATAATTTCCTTCAATTAAAAAAAGCAATCATTCAACCATTACCAGTTCATGCCTTAAAGTAGAAAAAGTGCATAAAGACAACATTCATTCGAGCTCAGTTTGCTACACTCAGATTTACTCTGATTGGTTGAAGTCAGATTCCTGCATCTCTTCTTAGATGCAAATGCATCATGTGTGGGTTTAGGCTCTGAGCTGAGTAAATCCTCAGGATTGAGTGAAGATGTTCATCAGTGAGACTCCAGAGTGGGGTTTTGTTCATCTTCATTAAAGAGAACAGTTACACACAGATATATGCTGGTGAACACAGAGAGTGTTTGAGCCGCTTGGACACGGAGTTGGAGCAGTGTGTCGGGGAGGAAACATGGAAACTGTGCAGCACACACAGAGTCGTACTTTGACTTGAGCGTGTCTCTACACAGGAGTTTAATCAGCTCTATTTAGAGGTTGGTTAGTGCGCTTTCCACGTCAACCACAAACGGATTACTGAGCAGATCAAATCTGCATCTCTGGGATTCAAAGTCGGTAAATCTCCGGGTAAATTTAGCGCTGAGTACGCGGAGTTTTTCAGCGCGGAGTTTTCAGCGGTCTCGACTGACGCGCTAACGCGCCAACAAAGCATTCTGGGATTTGTAGTATTAGCTGTGTATGCGCTATACACTGGCGGGCAGCTCTAATACACACTTGATATGATCTCGCGGACCAAAAATAATTACTCCGCGGGTCAGATTTGGCTTCCACTGTAATAATAATGACAACCAAAAAAATTCACAATACACCATACCTGAGGGTAAAAATAAAGACACGCGGTTGCGTAAATACAGCTCATCCGGTCAGAAAACGGTTAAAAATCATACAAAGTAAAGGAAACAAAATAAGTACATAAAAGTAAAAGAAATAACACAAATTGTACATACATCTAGCACGCCCGCTCACGTGTGGAACACCTGTAACTTAATTAAGAGCTAATTTAAAAAACTCAACTGCGCCAAGTTGTCAAAAACACTTATCACTTAACACTTAAACACTTAAACACATATATCGTCTTGTAAAATAAATAAAAAAAATTATTAACAGTTTGTGTATAAATATTACCGGAGAGGACATTTGTTGCTTACCATTCACCTCAACAGTTCAGCTGAAACTGACTAAAGAATGGCTGATTGAACACTTTATTCTTATCTCGCATCGCCTATAGGTGTCACTAATTCCCCTCTTCTCAGGTATAATATGTAGACAAATTAATTACACAAACAATATGTATATACAGTCTCGTATACTATATACTTATCTCGACCTTGGTTAACTCGCCAACCCTATTAAGTCGACTTTTTTTAATTATAACCGCTAAATTCTCGCTTTGTATTAGCATTTTTTAATCGGTTATGTAGATTTTTTATGCCGCCGAACCCTAATATCTCGAGCACAAGGGGGGGCAATTTTGCCACTTAACGTCGGTTATGTCAGGAATCCCCATGACACGCCCTCGGCTGCGGCATTCCCCGAAGCACCCTGCTTGATCACACACACCTGATTCTCATTCACTCACTCATCCCATCTCCTATTTAAGCCCCTCACCTCCACACACTCGCAGCCCGTTATTGTTTGTTCATGATCGTTTGTGTTGGTTCATGTCGGTCTGTGTAATCGCGTATACGTATCCCGCTACGTACCCTTCTTCTCGGACTCCGCATTCTCCCAACGGCACCCCGGATTACCCCGATCCTGCTGTTTATACATATTGTTTGTGTAATTAATTTGTCTACATATTATACCTGAGAAGAGGGGAATTAGTGACACCTATAGGCGATGCGAGATAAGAATAAAGTGTTCAATCAGCCATTCTTTAGTCAGTTCCAGCTGAACTGTTGAGGTGAATGGGAAGACTGCACATCTCCTTTATGCTTAAAGATCGGTACCAGCACACTTCTTCTCCATTCCTCAGGCATCTTCTCACCTTCCAAAATCCTGTTAAACAATCTGGTCAAAAACTTCATTGCCATCTCTCCTAAACATCTCCACGCTTCTACCGGCATGTCATCTGGTCCAACTGACTTTCCACTCTTCGTCCTCTCAATCGCTGCTCTCACTTCCTCCTTACTAATCCTATCTATATCCTGCTTCACCAACTCCACATCGTCCAACCTTCTCTCTCTCTCCCTCCACCTTCTCAACACACTCTCCTCACTAGTCAACACATTTCCCTCTCCATCCTTCACTGCTCTAACTTGCAGTACGTCCTTCCCAGCTCTGTCCCTCTGCCTGGCCAATCGGTATAAATCCTTTTCTCCTTCCTTAGTGTTCAACCTCTCATACAGCTCCTCATATGCCTTTTCCTTGGCTTTCGCCAGATCCCATTTTCACCTGCTGCTGCATCTCCTTGTACTCCTGCCTACTTTTCTCATCAGAATATCCCACTTTTGTTTTGCCATCCTCTTTCTCCTTATGCTCTCCTGCACTTCCTCATTCCACCACAACGTCTCATTGTCTTGCTTTCTATATACAGATGTCACACCAAGTACTTTTCCAGCTGCCTCCCTCATCACTCCTGCAGTAGTTGCCCAATCATCCAACACCTCCTTAACACCACTGAGCTCCTGTCTGACCTCTTCCCTGAACCTCACACTACACTCTTCCTCCTTAAGTTTCCACCATCTTATTCTTCTTTCAGTCTTCATTTCTTCTTCACCTCCAAAACCATCCTACAGACCACCATCCGATGCTGTCTAGCTACACTGTCCCCTGCCAACACCTTACAGTCTCCAATCTCCTTCAGGTTGCATCTCCTGCATAGCACATAGTCCACCTGTTTGCACCTTCCTCCACTCTTATACGTCACCCTATGATCCTCCTTCTTCTTAAAATAAGTATTCACCACTGCCATTTCCATCCTTTTAGCAAAATCTACCACCATCTGCACTTCCACATTCCTCTCCTTAAAACCATACCTACCCATCACCTCCTCATCACCTCTGTTCCCTTCACCTACATGCCCATTAAAGTCTGCCCAAATCACCAATCTTTCTTTCCTAGGTACACCATCCACCACTTCATCTAATTCACTCCAGAATTTTTCCTTCTCCTCCATCTCACAGCCAACTTGTGGAGCATAGGCACTGATGACATTTATCATCATTCCTTCAACTTCCAGCTTCACGATCATCACCCTATCAGAAACTCTCTTCACCTCCACTACACTCTTACTGTACTCTCCCTTCAGAATCACCCCTACACCATTTCTCTTTCCATCCACACCATGATAACAGTTTAAATCCACCTCCGATGTTCCTGGCCTTACTCCCTTTCCACTTGGTCTCCTGAACACACAGCATATCTACTTTTCTCCTCTCCATCATATCAGCTACCTCTCTCCCTTTACCCGTCATAGTACCAACATTTAAAGTACTAACACGAACCTCCACTCTCCTACACTGCTCCTTTGCCTGCCGTCTCTGTAGACGTCTTCCTCCTCTCCTTCTCCTCCTTCGGCCAACAGTAGCCCAATTTCCACCGGTACCCTGTCGGCGAACGATACCTGTGGCGGTCGTTGTTAACCCGGGCCTCGACCGATCCGGTATGAAATTCTCATTTGTGATCCGCATATTTGATTTGGCACGTTTTTACGCTGGATGCCCTTCCTAACGCAACCCTCCCCATTTACCCGGGCTTGGGATCGGCACTAAGAGTGCACTGGCTTGTGCATCCATAATGATTGGTTGATTATCTCCTGAGTATTCTCAATAAACTTTGTTTGCGTTTACGTCGGCTTCCGCCTCCTTATCCGCATTACAGGTTATCTCGATCCGCATGACCAATCGCACAAATCGCGGCAACGCTGTTGTGTAAAAAACCTCCAAAAACACGTGCATGCACATTCTCATTTAAAAACACATCATGTACATAAAGAAATTTCCAGTTAATATATTGCCGCCATATTGGTTTTCGTTTGTCTCAATCAACGGTTATCTCAACGCTTTTTGGCATCCCCTAGGCCGGTGACATAACCGGGTTCCACTGTAATTAACTATTTCACAGACAGAAAATTGTTTTGGCACTATTCAAAATAAATAATTTTTCTTTGTTACGTTCTCCCCCACTAAATGTGCCAAAACCTAACAACCACGAAATCAACAACAGAAAAAACTGTTCATCCAATGAACTGATAAGAAAAAAGTGCTGCGCATATCACTTCTCCTTAATGACGACCCAAATAAAGTGCCTTCTACACTTCATCCCGGCAACTCATACCTATATGCACTCCAAAATTGACATAACCTAAACTGTGCACTCTAATGTTTTAAACCAAGAACTACTCGCTGACTGGCATTTGACAACCGGAAAGCATCTTGAAAAAAGAAAGCACCGAACTTTTCAGTCTATGGACAATATGTTTAATGACATTCGTCCCTTTTCTTTCTGTTACACTGGCGAGGTGATGTATATAAAATAAACATTTGGCATATTCTTGATTCTCAGTCATTTACACTGTTTAATTACATTTTTACCACAGGAACACCTTTTCTTTCACTCATGCGACAAGGCAAAGCAATGCCCTGTTATAAATACAAACTATCAATTATACAACTGAGTTGTTCAAAGTTGTTGTTAGCAAGTAACTGAAGCTACTATTAGTAGCTGACTGAGTTTTTCAGGAAATTTTTCTGTCAACTAACCCAAGGAATAAATACAAACTATCAATTATACAACTGAGTTGTTCAAAGTTGTTGTTAGCAAGTAACTGAAGCAACTATTAGTAGCTGACTGAGTTTTTCAGGAAATTTTTCTGCATGGTTAGAAAAACAAAAGACTCAGTTTCACGGGTCCTATACGTGTCCTGGCTGATCTACCTGAACTGTGGGATTTAGCAGACCCGTCAGATTTATAGGATGTAGTGAAACAGCTGGATCCGAGGGACTTGTGAGCAGGATTTATGAGGCCACAGATTGGGTGAATTCTAAAAATTTCATGAGTGCCCTCTAGTGGAATTCCATGGCAAAACATACAGAATCCCCATTTACTCAAGTGACTCAAGGGGCTCATGAGACTCGGATCCGTTTAGTGAGTGATTCAAAAGGATTTGAATCCATAAATAGATTTGGATTTCTTATCTCTACTGCCAAGTAGCAGACTTTTCCAGAAGCTGATTAAAGGGCTCTAGTGTGGAGAGAAGAGAGTGTTGGAGAGAAAAAAGCTGTAAAAGTTTCAAGAATGCCCGGAGTTTAGTTTTATTCCACAGGGGCAAAGATTTTTTGTATAGCTTCCACCTTTTCACGGGTTAGCTTGATGCCATCCACTAAATCCACTCAATAGCCCAATAAACTCAATACTTTTGTATATTTTTGCAGCCTAGCTTCTGCAAAACATTTTGTTTGGGCCTGTAAGCATACAATGTGTTATTCCAATGTTTTGCATTAAATCAGAATGCCATCCAGGCATTGCTGAACCCGTGGAGTTCCAATGAGCAGGGTTTCCATCACTAAGAAGGCAGTTCACACAATGGACTTTATCTGACAAACACAAAAGAGACCCTGATAAGTGTTGATTGTCAGCAAGCCTGATGCTTTTTCATACAATTAGAGTTGCATTTGGAGATGAAACTCCCCATCTAGATCTAAAAAAAGAAGTCCAGATGCTGTGAGTACACTTCAGGTTTAATGACTATATTTACAGTGCAGTGGTAATCACCACAAATTCTTAGGCAGCATTACATTTTGTATACCTTCCACTGATATTCCAAGGAGATTAAACCCATCTGGTCACAGCAGACTCACACAATGACCCTGGATAACAAAGTGTGTTCCTTTGTACATTACTTGAATGCAAATTTTTCCTCTTACCTCCAAGGTGTGTGTGATAACTGCTAACTGCTATATAACTCTATTGTCTTGATGCATTTCAGGGGGTTGGTAAGACGTGTGATAATTGTGCTCACTAATCAAGGAGCTTGCTGTTATCCACATCCATTGCCTGTGCCTATTTTGTTCAATGTAACAGTCGCAAGATATTGCAAACTTTGCTTAAGTATATAATGGTAAACAGAACAAACTATCTTTACATAGATCCATACCAAGCACAATCAAAACTTATAAAGAACATATTTACTTTTAATCACCACATTATCTGTGTAAAGCTGCTTTAAGACAATGTTCATTGTTAAAAGTGCTATACAAATAAAAATGAATTTAATTGAATTGATTTGAATCAAACTTCCCTGGCAATCAAATCTATCAATCAATTATTAACCCTGCTTTTCTCTCTCTTTCAGGCGCCTCACTACTGCAACAGTCAATACATTAAAAATGATATGTGGTTAAACAAACAGTCTATCGCTTAACTAGCAGTTATTTATTTGCACATTAAACTGAATGTATATATTCCTGATAAAAAACAATGAAACCCATTACAGAAATTCCTAAGGCAGAGGGGGTGATTGTAAGAAGAAAATGACAGACAGAGTAAGATTTAATTGTTGGTCCGTTGTTCATTTGTCATTCCTCTTGTCCTAGCAACTCTGCTCTCTCCTACCACCTAGTTTTTAGAAAAATGTGATGTTAAGTATTCAATGCACATTCATTATAACATATTAAAGTGATTAGATAGTATATAAATATCTATAAATAGTTCAATCTAACAAGATTTGGATAAGATATTAAAAAAACAACAATAAAAATAAGTGGACAATGATGTGTAAAATTACAGGATTTCAAAGTTTTATCACTAATAAGAAAATATAATATTGCTGTATTAAGCTATGAATTTTAAAGATGAGTTCATCCCTGTTTGCATACCCTTGTATTTTATACAACCCCAATTCCCAAAAAGTTCAGGATGGCATGTTAAATGTAAATAAAAACAAAAAGCAATGATTTGCAAATCTCATAAACCCAGATTTTATTCATAGTAGAACATAGAAAACATATTATAAGTTTAAACTGATGTGTCATTTTAATGGAAAAATAAGGCAAATTTGAATTTGATGACTGCAACATATCTCGAAAAAGATGGGACAGGGCATATTTACCACTGTATAGCCTTTCATCCTTTTTTTTTTAACCAACAGTTCATATACAGTACGTCTAGAAACGAAGGAGACCGGTTGCTAGAGTTTGGGGAAAGAAACAGGATAATAGATGCTCAACTGTCCTGGGCCTTCTTTGTTGTATTTTTGGTATGGAATGTTGTGGCAAATGTTTTCAAATGATGAAAGGCCTGAACTGCAGGTGGGTCACTTCAGCACCCAGCCTCTTCTACTATGAAGCCATAATGTTGCAATAGATACAATATGAATTTTAGCAGTGTCTAGCTGAAATATTATTAATATTATATATATATATATATATATATATATATATATATATATATATATATATATATATATATATATATATATATATATATCCTCTTTAATCCAGAGGATGTGGTATATGTGGTTTACAAAAAGGATTAAAAATGTTTATTCATCTGACCACAAAACAGCTTTCCACTTTGCCTCAGTTTATTTTAAATAAGCTTTGGTGCAGAGAAGACAACTGCATTTCTGGAACATGTGCACATATGTCTTCTTCTTTGCATGATAGAGCTTTAATTTCTATTTGTGGAAGACACAGCAAACTGTGTTCACAGACAATGATTTCTGCAGGTGTTTCTGAACCCATGCAGTGTTTTTTATTACAAAATCATACCTGTTTTTAATGCAGTGCCATCTGAGAGCCTGAAGATTACAAGCATCTTATATTGATGTTTAATATATCCAATATTGATTTTTGCCTTTGTCCCTTTTAATATGTCTTCAGATTATGTACTGTAGATAGTGAGCTATTCAAAGTCTGCAAATATTTTGGGGAACATCATTCAGAAATTGTTTAGATAAAGTATTTTTTTGCAGATTGGTGAAATTCTGCCCATCTTCAGAGAGACTCTAAAATAAACTCTAATTTTTTTTATACACAATCACGTTACTGACCTCTTGTTTCTTTTGAGTAACATTTACTTTTCCAGCCTTTTATTGCCCCTGTATTAACATTTTCAGACTGTTGCAGCCATCAAATTCAAAATGACCTTGTTTTTCTCACATTTGATATGTTTATATGTTCAACTGTGAATAAACGATGAGCTTATGACATTTGAAGATCATTGCACCATATTTTTTTTTACACAATGTCCCAGCATTTTACAATTAGGGTTGTAGATTTATTAACAAAATATGATAATGATAATAATAATAATAATAATAATAATAATAATAATAATAATAATAATAATAATAATAATAATAATAATAATAATAATAATCATCATCATCATCATCATCGTCATCATCATCATCATACAGTTACTACTATCATTAACATAGTTAACAGAGTAAACATAATAGAATTTTACTTAATATTAACAAAATTATTATTTATCTGTTATCAATATAAATTTTACTATACTGTGTTCGTTCAACGACTTTCCTGTGTACTACGTCATCAGTTTCTGTGCACTTCCCTCTCGCGTGTGTGCTTGTTCTGTTTGCCAGTCGCACTCTACAGGAAGCTGCTGGAATTGGGACATGGCTGCCGCTGGAGACACAAAGGGGGAATTGCAAAAAGAATTGGTTTGTGCCATTTGCCTGGATTATTTTGACGATCCGGTCATTCTAAAATGCGGCCACAACTTTTGCCGCATGTGCATTTTAATGCATTGGGAGGAAAACGGAGGAGATGACATCGGCTATCAGTGTCCAGAGTGTCGGATGGTGGGGTTTTGTTTTCATGTCTTTTGCTCAGTAGCGTTATTGTAATAAAATATATTAAATTTTTTAAGTTCACTAAGCTGTAACTGTAATGACCAATAATTTTTGGTCCAAAAACATTTACTTCTCCATCATGCACCTAACAATAACTGTCATATTTGTAAAGGTTTATAGGATTTGTATAGCTTTCTTACTGTTATGGGATAAAGCTACATTTATTCCAAATAGATAATTGATAAAGAATTAATAAAATGGAAAATTATAAAAGGAACTGTTAATCTAAAACACCTTTTTTTCAGCAATGTAACATTTATACACACAGATAATGACCACAATCTCTTACCATAAGCATGTCATTTTACACGTAGGTCCTAAGGATCTCAGGAGAAAGCATTATTCCATTATATTCCATTCAATTCAAATTTATTTTAATAATGATTGTTAACAATGTAGATTTTTAACCTTAATGAATAAACCAGAGACAGCATTATCCCTATTAACCCATTCCCTTATGGGATCATTTAAATAGTTGGGTTATAAATCATAATTTTTAAGCCGCTGAATACATTATTATTACACTGCAGTCCACAAGAATTTCAGTATCCAGTTTTTCAGTATCCAAGAAAGATGGTCCAGTTGGGTATAAACTGGTTTTGGGAAGGACAAATGTATTTTAAATCCAAATACGTTTGCGGGACCAGAACCCTCAGCATATATTTAAGTGTAATAAGTGTAGAGGCGCAAAGAAGAAATTGAAATTTAAAATTCGAGCTGGTTCCGAGTATGAGACGAGCCACAGCAGGATCAGAGATTGGCATCGTGTCAAGCAGAACCGCATTTTTCCAAGGAAGATTGGAAAAATTGCAATCAGGAGATTGCAAGTTCAAGTCCTGACGATGGCGCACTTACACATGGCTGGAAAGAAAGCAAAATTGTCTGTGGCTGGCTGTTAGGGAAACCAAATGCTAATTTCACACATATAACGGTTTTAACAGTCAGTGTACTAGGAAGTCAGCAGTAGGTCTTGCTACTATTGGTTGCCATAGTAACGTTTATATGTGGGTGGTACCTTCAACTAGCATTCCACTTTTATCAACAAATCAGGAGATGCATTAATTGCTCTGCTGTCTTCTTTTCCATTGGTAGTCGCAGATCCAATTCTCTCCATACTATCTATACATGCATAAAGTATGTTTTTCTCAACTTTCTTGTATCACTGGACATAGTAGAGCTCCAGCAGTCACTGACACTTATGTTGATGCGAGCTCTTCAATTTGTTGCTGTATGTGTAAATGTTTATACATTCTTTCTCCTGTCAAGGACTTCGGGACTAGCTTATCATGAACACTAAGTTCAGAAGGAGAGAGATAGATGCCCTGTGACACAGCTTGAGCATCAGTTTATAAACCTGCAGTTTTCTGGCTTCACATGTTGTGGAGAAAGCATTGCCTTCACTTGAATGAAGTGTAGCATGTTGCCTATTGTTTTAAAACTTATGTTCGATTGACACCTTTTATTCCATAAACTTTTAATGTCTTAATCAGGATTGTCCAGTCCTATAGAAACCATGCCTATACCCATGCTGTGTTTCACAGGTGTTTGGAAAAATGAGCTTCACGAAGAATTACTTGGTGAAGAACCTGGTGGATAAACTGAGCGAGTTTGAATGTCTGAAGACATGCCGGCCTCCTGCACAAGCCAAACCAGCCAAAACAGATGGCAAATGTGAGAAACACTATGAGGAGCTAAAACTTTACTGTCACACGGACAGAAAGCCCATCTGTGTTGTGTGCAGGGAGTCAAGGGATCACAGGTAAGGAGTGTGAAGCTTTAGTTTTTTTACTTTCTTAGATTTTAATGGTTTTTCTAATCCTATACATGCCGAGCCTGTGACTAATGAGTTTCACAGTTAGGGATGGAATATATCTATTTATTTGTTTAGCGTCATTGACCAGTGTCAACCCCAACCTTGATCCCTCCATACTATCCAACTTCCGCCCTATATCTAACCTGTCATTTCTGTCTAAGTTGATGGAGAAGCTTGTTTTGTCAGCCTCACCTTCAAATGCACGGCATTGGTGATACATTTCAGTCCGGTTTCAGGTCGAGACATAGCACTGAATCGGCCTTATTTAGGGTCCATAATGACATTCTTGGAGCCCTGGATGGTAAAAGCTCTGTGATTTTGGTGTTATTGGACCTAACCGCTGCATTTGACACTGTGGATCATGCCATCCTCATCTCTCGTTTTTAACATGTTGTTGGTCTGCAGGGTGCGGTGCTAAATTGGTTCTCATCATGCCTCAATAACAGAACTTTTTCAGTATTGCTTAATGATTATTCTTCCTCGGTTGCTCCTCTGTCATCTGGTGTGCCTCAAGGATCTATACTTGGTCCTATTCTGTTTTTACTCTATATGCACTTGGTCAACTCATCTCCAATCACAACGTTAAATTTTATTTCTATGCTGACGACCTCCATATCTATCTTCCTGTGAGTAATCGTTCTGCAATTTTGAACAATTCTGGACCCTCTCCATAACTGCCTTCAGGATATCAAACAGTGGCTTTCCTAGAACTTCCTTTATCTAAATGAAGAAAAGACTGAGTACATCCTGTATAGCCCGGATTCACCCAGCAGTTCTCTTAGTTTTGGTCCTCTAACACCTCAGTTTGCTCGAGGATAGACTACTGTAATGCTCTCTACACTGGACTTAATCAATCACTTCTCAATCGGCACCAAATAGTACAAAACGCGGCAGCACGTCTTCTCTCTAACGCTTCCAAACTCTCACACATCACCCCTGTCCTCCGCTCGCTTCACTGGCCTCCGGTGCGGTTTAGGGTGAAGTATAAGGTCCTGCTGTTTGTGTTCAAGGCCATCAATGGTCTGGCCCCGGCCTACCTCGCCAAATTAATAACGGTCTACCAACCAGCCAGAACTCTCCGCTCCTCTGGACATACCTCTCTGGTCACTCCCAAGCACAAATATAAAAAGTTTGGAGGCTGGTCATTTGCCGTCCAGAGACCAAAGCTGTGGAACGCACTTCCAGCACACATACGATGCATCACTTTGCTGAGTGTTTTTAAATCGCAGTTGAAAACTCATTTATTCATACAAGCTTTTAACACGTAGCCCCTGACTCAACTGCTATTTTATGTACATTGTGTTCTTATATTTTATTGTCTATTGTTGTTTTACTGGAAAGTGCCTTTTGGTTGTTGTAAGGCGCTCTATAAATAAAATCTGATTGATTGATTGCAGTGTGACAGAGTCCAACATGGAGCCACTGTTTACCGTTTCGCCGAAATGATCAGAAATGAGGGCTAAAGTAGGGTTGAAGGAGATGCAACTCGGGAGTGCAAAATACACTATAAAGTAACACGCAGAGAATTCTGTTAAATTATAAATGACAGCTTGCAAATGAGCCTTACACATAACTACACTGCTGTAATAGGCACATGCACACATGCAGTGCTGAGATGTTTAAATATTGAATAGGGCAAAGAATAAAAATAATTCATTTTGCAATCCTCAGTTTGCAAGTCACTTTCTGCTGTTCAGATTCACGGTGTATTACAGATGTTACTTCAGTGCTGCACCCAGCTACACTGATGATTGCTTCAGTATATTTTATTTTATTTAAGGTGAATGTTTAATTATTTTTTTTATTTCTTTGTCATTAAAGCCTGTATTGCCTCTAGTTAAGCTGCAATTTAAATGAAGCTCAAGGGCAGGGGGACGTGGGTGTGAGAGAGGGTGATTTTAAGAGAGAGGGGGTGGGGAGAGCAGTGAAACTATAATCAGTGCAGTTTCTGTCATACTGAAAAAGGACTGCAATTTTCTTTACACCTGGTATGGCTTGTGCTCATCAAATAGGTAGGGAGTAGAGTCTTTATTTCCACTGATAAAGGAAATTTAACATGGCAAATTCGAATCTTCTTCTTTCGGCTTTTCCCATTAGGGGTCGCCGCCATCGCCATACCCCCCCCATCCTCTACATCTGCTTCTTTTAAACCAAATCCATAAACCTCCTCCTTGGCCTTTCTCTTTTCCTCCTTCCTGGCAGCTCCATCATCAGCATTCTCCTACTAATATACCCCATTATTATATTGAATATTATACAAATTATTATTACAGTGATGATATTTAGCAATAATTGAGGGCCAGAATGTATTGCTGCAGTAGGACTACAGTTTCCCTTTATTATGCTCTGTGGAGTAAAACTCTTGTAGCCAGGCAGAATATTTCCAAACAGCAGTATGTAATTTTTACAATAAAAATTTGCATTGTTGATGTATTTAATGACTTTCAGGCTCCATGATGTTGCTCCTGTACCTGAGGTTGTTGAGGACATGAAGGTGAGCTGTAACAGGTCCCTCTATCGGACATTGTGTGTTAGTTTTCAATACAGCAATTAAACTTTTTTTTTATTTTATTATTACATAGCAATACTGGTAGTAGTTCTGTGTAGTCTGAGATAGTGAGGCATTTCTGTTGCTAAGCATAATTTCTTTTGTATACAGGGAGGTCTAAAGCTGAGGCTTATCAAACTGAACTGGCAAAAGTCCATGTGTGGCAGAGTCAAAGCTACAGATGAGCAAGCCAAAGCAGATGTCAAAGTATGTAAAAATGAATTATTTTCTGAAGGTGTTTCTGAGCGCATGCAGTGATTTTTATTATATAGAATCATACCTGTTTTTAATACAGTACCATCCGAGTGCTAGAAGATTACAAGCATCTTATATTGATGTTCAAAATAACCAATATTGATCATGCAGCCTTATAACATGGTTTTTCCACATACATACATACATATTGAACAGCAGAGTGCTTGCTGATAAAGAGGCGTGTCTGTCTACTACAATGTTTTAAATGATCAGGAAATCGTAGATTTATGTAATATATAGATTTTTTTTACTGTTTGAAAAGCAGTGTTGTTTCAATATTTTATGTAGATCTAATTCAAAACAAGGGGGGAGTGGTGGCTCCAGCGATTAAGGCGCTGGGTTGCCGATCGGAAGGTCTGGGGTTCAAGCCCCGGTATCGCCAAGCTGCCACTCTTGGGCCCTTGAGCAAGGCCCTTAACCCTCTATGCTCCGGGGGTCCCTTATGAGGGAAATATCAAGGTCCGTGACGTCGGAGTGACGTGGGGCCGCCTTCCCGTGGGCTCACCACCTGCAGGAGGGACCGTAAGGGACGGTGCTGTGAGGATTGGGCAGCAGTCGAAGGCGGGGGCCTGCTTAGACTGCTGCCCCCGTGACCCGAATTACGGATAAGCGGGAGAAAATGAATGAATGAATGAATGAAAATGAATGAATAATTCAAAACAATTTAAGTTCTTGTTGCAAGTGTCCCACAAGCTGGTGTTTATAATAGAGTTGTTAGACTGTAGCCACCTTTGAGTAAATGGCATATGATAGGCAATAAACTGGAATCTAAATGTAATGAGCAACATTCTGTTGGTTTGCTGAAGGAAAGGAAAAAAAAATATATATATATATATATATATATATATATATATATATATATATATATATATATATATATATATAAAATATACTTTTTAGGCTTGAAAATATCAGGCCCTGCTTGGTTACTGGAACATGATGGTGGTGACAATGACATGCCATGGGGATGCTTTTCAGAATCAGAAACAGCGTTTTTTGTTTGTTTGTTTGTTTGTTTTTTTGTCAATTTGCCCGTTTCTTAAATGTTTCTCTTTTATTGGTTAGTAGGTGTAAACTGATGGCCAAAAGTGTACTTAATCCTTACATTTGAAGCCCACTCTGTATCATCCTGTATTACAATAGATACTATTATATGCACTATATGGATTACGTATGTGGACACTCAACCATATTTTTGTATGTTTGTTTTGAACATCCTATTTCACATTAAGTCTTAGACTTAATCCTGTAATGTGATCCTTCGCCCACAAGGGCATTAGTAAAGTCAGTTACTGATGGGGTGCAGTTTTCCAATTCATCCCAAAGGTGTTCAGTAGGGTTGAAGACAGAGCCACTCTGTAGCAGACTAGTCAAGATCTTCAGTCCAACTTCATGTAAACTATATCTTCATGGAGTTCACATTGTGCACAAGGGCATTGTCATGCTGGAACAGGTTTGGGTCTCCTAGTTCAAGTGGAGGGAAAATTTCAATATACCGCATCTGAAGTCATCCTATTTATTTTATGCCTCCAACTATGTGTTATTAAAATTCTCTGTTCACACCCTCACAGTTAAAGAAGCAGGCTCTAAAGGAGAAGATTGAGGACGATGTGGGAGCACTGGTGCAGTTCCTGCTGGATGAGAAGGACAGGCTGTTGGAGAGGCTGGAGGCTGAGGAGGCAGCTACTATAGCCCTGATTGATGAAAATCTTAAGCTGGTGGAAAGCGAGGCAGCTAAAGTGGACAAGGCCATTGCTGAAATTCAGAACCAGCTCAGCGAGGTTGCAAACTTTGAGGTATGTCTGGCTTATGTTTTTTACACCCACACAAAATGTGGTTTTCAGCATTTTTAGTTTCTTATTTTAGTTCTATTCTTTTTTCAGAGCATCAGCAAAGCATATTCGGGGTATGTAGATAACTTTAATGACAGCAGTTTGATTAAAATGATCAATTGAGAAGCATTATCAACAATCGTGTTCAGGAGTGTATTCAGTGTGTAAATGCCGCAGTTGTGTTTTTTTTTTTTATTGTAGCCCAAGTCATGTTAACCTTACAGTACAGGCGGTGAACTGTCCACCTGACTACACAGAATTCACTGGACCATTTCAGCTCATCTTGTGGAAGAAGATGATGCATGTGCTGCATACAAGTAAGTAAAGAGCAATGTCCATGAGTCAGTGCCTGCATCCTGATTTTATTAAATTAGTTAAGAAACAAATCCAAAATAATCCTGTTTATTAAAAAAAACCTCTTTAACAAATACAAAAACTGTTATGCTGTTCCTCTTTCACTATAGATAGGTGCAAAAATCAACAAAATCTTATTTATGCCATCATGAACTTTGGATGATTTTAACATCCTCAGTAACAGACACAGGAGATAAAACCCCAGAAAGAACAAAATGGTATTTATCACAATGTGTTTGATTATGCAAATAAGGTAAATAAGACTTTAAAAGTAGAGGAGGAGTCTCAGAGAAATATGTAAATGGGCAATGTACAAAAACGTGAGTTTTTTTAGATTGGAATTTGCACTTGCTGGGGTCAGCTGACTTGTGCATTGCTGTTTGGGATGTGCCTTCTGAGAGCTCGTAGATGTGCTGACTGACTGCAATTAAACTGTTTTGCTCCTTTGTCATCGAAATGTGAAAGCTTCCTCATTTTGGCAAAGTTACATTTTATGTCAATTGATTGCAAAGATAATTAATGATAATTTTATCATTTGAAATTTTAATTTTTATACTATTTACATGAGAACTAGCTAAACTAAAGCAATACGACAGATCCAAAGCTATAATTCTAAATATCTGGGAGAATAATTTACTAATAATTTATCATTTGTTGTATATCGCCAGAAAAAGCAGCGAAAGCCACCCTGCAATGTGTTCACTCACCGACTTGCAGTGTTAAAAGTCATTTTATCTCTCCCTGTTAATGCATGCACTTTTGTTCTGGTCTGTGTTTTTCATTCGTGTCATGTCTTTCTTCCCGTCTTTTTATTGGTTCATGTGTTCATGTTTATTGGTTCAGCTTTTCCCACTGCAACTCTTCACTTCTCAGCATTGTTAATGTTAAAGCCGTTAATGTTCCTCGTTCTATGGTTTCCCGTTTTTTTTTTTTTTTTTTTTTTTTTTTTTTTATTATCCTGCTTTCTATTTTTCATTGACTTTCTCATTTTGTCAAGTTCATGTTGTTTGCTTAACACCATGAGTCTGTCTCATGCTTTTGACTCTATCTTATAAAATGTACTTACCTAAGCGTTGCATTTCGCTATTATGCATTCATTCCATTAAATGACAGTATGATAGATGCTCATTATAGTCTAGGGTATGGGTGCCCAAACCACGGCTCGCGGGCAAACTGCGGCCCGCCATCCATTTTTTATTGCCCCGTATCAAAGTGCAAAAATATAATGGTCTATGGCCCTCACATAATATTTGCACTTTAATGTATTGTACTTTTGAGTTTCAACACTAGGTGGAGCTAATGCAGCGCCTCCACAACGCAAGCAATCAGGGTCACCAGAAATGGCGGAACCAAAGACACCAGTCTGAGGCACTGAGAGAATTACCTGCCAACCTTTTTGTAAAAATTTAAAAAGGAAAATCTACTAATAGAGAGCTGTGATGGAGGCTTTTTTTCTTCAAACATGTTCAATTATTAAATGTAATTTACCTGTATTTGATTGATTTGACCAATATTAGTGCACCATTATTAGTGAACTAGTGCATGTGAGGCATTGTACCTCACATCAAATATACCTTTTGTTCTGTATGTGGCCCTCAGGGAAAAAAGTCTGGACACGGTTAAATATAAACTGTTTATTTTTGTTTTGTTTTTTTTAATTATGTTGGTTTACTAAGGGGGAAAAAAACTTAAATCCTTAATCTTATCCCATTTTCTGTTTATGTTAAATGTTTATCGAACACTTATGGAAAGAATCTCAGATATCAGTGCTTTGCCAAGAAGTTTCCAAACAGGGTTAGGGTTTAGGAGAGAGATGATTTGCTCTTTACAGATTTTCATTCATATGTCAAGGGTGCAGCTTGGTCTTGAAAAAACTTGAAGAAAAAGAAAAAACATTATTATGATTATATTACTAATGTAAAATTTGTAACGGTTTACAATTGTTGCTATTATTACATTAAAATGGTAATACAATAAAAAAAAAAAAAACGGCATAATGTGAAAATAATCCTCATTTTTCTTTAATAGCACGAGTCTACATACATCATGAAAATCATACAAAAAAAAAAAAGATTTATGAAAGAAATTTAGTTTTCTACTATGTAAAATGATATATTTTGCCCTGCAGTGCCCCAGAACTTGACGTTGGATCTGGACACAGCACACCCATCTCTGGCTATTAGTGACTTTGACACAAAGGTGGAGGAAGGCCGAGCACGCTCGCATGAGCCTGACTTGCCCAGGCGCTTCACTCGCTTCTTTGGTGTGTTGGCTACTGCGCAGTACTCCAGTGGCCAGCACTATTGGGAGGTAGATGTGAGGGACAAAGGAGTGTGGTACCTGGGTGTGACGACAACACGCAGCAATCGGAAGGGCTTTGTTAGTCTATCACCTTCGGCGGGTTACTGGAGTCTGAGTCTGCACGACCGCCTCTACGCCAATGAAGAGGATGCACGCGTGCCTGTGGCTGATTACTGGAGCTCTCCACGTGTCGGTGTCTTCCTGGACTATGAACGAGGACACGTGGCTTTTTATGACGCAGTCACCATGAAGCGTGTCTACAGCTTTGCTGCGTATTTCGACGAGCCCGTCTCGCCCTTCTTCAGCCCGGGCAAGAATGACCCGGGCAGCCGCCTGCAGATCTGCCACTATTACTAAGAGACAATCACTGCATTTTAATGTCCCGAGAAGAAGTCCATGGCAGGCGAAGCTGACTGTAGCTGGCTGTTTCCTTACTACTGATAAAGGGGCATGGGTTAAATTGAGATGGGGGAGAAAATGGCGCTTTGTATTTTTAAAATGTTGTGTGAAGCTCCTGTAATAGAAAACCGCTGCTTTCACTGAGAGCAAAACTGCATTCATTGTTTCTGCAATCAGAAGTTTTCATTCCTACAGTAGGCATTCATCTCTCAGGAGATAGGATGCCATGGTGTGATCTGTTCATGATCTGTTCATGTGAATTAGGGAGTGTAATACTCTGCTATGACTGATCTTAAACAAGTCTATACTTATTACTGTTGGTTAATGATGTAGCCCTTGACATTCAGGTCAGGATGCTCTGCAGGTTTTAGCAAATATCAAATTGAGCTGCTTTTAATGTTTTGTTTTACCTCAGTGTTGTTCTGTGTCTCCTTTAGATGTGACCTCTTAATCAGTGGAATTTAGATCAGTAGGTTTTAGACATAGAAAAAAAAACTCCAGGAGTGTGTAAAATTTATTTTATTATTATTCTTTTATTTAATTTCCATTTTCTGTTAAACATATAGAATAATGACATTTCTATCCATTTATATAAGACATTACATTTGAATATTCCAGGTTTTTAAGTTTGCACAGGCTGCTATGCAAGATTTAGGCATTTTTTTTCATGGTACCGTAAATTCTTTTTAATCTGCCAGTTTTAAAGCTCTGCGAACTGGGAAACATGGGCATACAAAAACACAAACAGCTTATCTAGTTTTTAGTATTTTTTATTTATTTATTTATTTATTTTGTTTAATTTCTATTTAACTTTTTTATTATTCATAACCATCATTTAAATAGAAAAAATGGTTCAAATGCCCTGGTTTTGCTGCATGGTCTACTGTGCAGATGTTTGTTGTATTTATTTATTCACAGATTCACACTAAAAGTCTTTGTAAAATCAGTCTGACAGCCTGCGGTCTGTCTTTACTCTGTTTTATACTTTCCCAAAAAAGCTTTACCTTCATTTTTCAGTATTTTTAAATGAATTTATGATTATATTTGAGGCACAGTAGACTAGTAAACAGAAAAGCAAGTGAAAGGCATAATTAATAGCTATTATATATTTTTTATTATTTTTTTTTTTTTAAGAAACTTCTTTGTTGTGTGCTTAATTATGTAGTTCAGCCTTTGTCTGGATGTGTTTGTTACATATGTAATAAATGTGTCGATATTTCCATCTTCACAATTAATATGGGTTTTATGTTGTTTTGATGTGAAACGTGATTTGGTGCTGTATTAATTGTTGCAGATCAGTGTTTATATTCTTCTGTACCACACAGGAAAGTACAGTAAAAATGGGGATGTTCTTGTCCTCAGCTAGAATAACACCAGTGTGATGGTGTTTATATCAGCAGGGGTTCTCACACGTTTTTTTCTGCCAGGAATCCCTTAAACTACACAATATCCACAGACCACCTCAGATTTATTTCATGAGTATTAGGAGAACACATTTATTAAAATTGTCATCAGTTTTAAGTTGATGTTATTTATTGTCTATACTTGGCTATAATGACCACACAATGTATAATGACATTGTGAGCTTCGGACTCTGGTTTGAGGACCATGGTTCTACACAGACAATCTCCAGTGTTGGTTAAACCAGTACTGAGGCTTTTGTTTTTGTAGATTGTGTGGAGGTGTGTGTGAGAGAGAGAGTTGTCCTAAGCAACAGAGAAACACATAGCTGTTTAAATATCTTTATATTTACAATTTTAATTACACACAGTTCGAATTGCTCAGTGAAGACACTGAAGATTTCATGCGCTGTACATGTCTTTTTTATTACTGAAGGATTTTCAGTTAATGATGGATTCTGATTTATGTTCTGGAAGGAGTTAGTGATGATTATCAGTCAGTACCGTGTGTGTGTTTGTGTATGTGCTGGGCATCTCAGAGATAAGGTTCAGCTATTTTGCTCTCTTTTCTCTAACACAGATTTAAGGAAGACAAAAACTATGGATCGACCGTGTTTCTCAAAAAACTAGCTGCTTTATCTCAAATGCTAGAACTTGTATGCAGAGAATTCGAACTAAACTACCGACTACTTCCAGACTGCTGCAATGTATAGAAGCCATTTTCAAAATGCACTGCTTCAGCGTTGAGAAACGATTAAGAATATCGAGTTGATTTAACACGTGCGGTACATCAGGAAATGAAATGTAAAATTTTGCTACAGTCTCCGCAGCATGTTCAACATCCCTTTGTGTGCTGGGTCAAACTGCATTTTATAATCCCTAAAGTTTTAATGAATGAATGTAAGGAATCAAACAACTCATCACACACAGAAGGAATGTAATTACTTGAAGCCTGATAAAGATGGAAAGCACAAATGTGGCATTCTTACTACTGAACCACTGCTCTGAGATGTCTGATATAACAGAAATACTCACACAGTCATTTACAGTTATTAGATGTAACAAAACTGATTTGAAGAAAAAGTCCACATTGCTGGAACAGCCTCAACAAGCACGATTTTCCCGGCATTTAACTGCAGTCCAGGAACGGATCTCTTCGGAGTCATTAATCAACAGCTACAAAAAATGATTTTCCGTGACACTACATTCAACTTGCACAAACTCAATATGACTGTAGTGAGTGTAAATGGTGAAAGAACAAACTTCTATTATGGCCTAAACAGCACCTTGTACCTCAAGACAAATGGATGAGGCTATCAAATTAAAGAAGAAAAGAAAAACCCACAAAAAATCTAAACTAAATATTATTGAAAGCTTTGGCTGGTGAGAATTTTGTGGAGCTCCTCCAAAAACACTTGAAACAACAAAATCTATACAAAACATCAAATAAATTAAAACAACTAAATACTGCTTAAAAATATGGCCTTCCCACTGCCACAGTAAACACAATGATTGATATATATATATATATATATATATATATATATATATATATATATATATATATATATATATATATATATATATATATATAAAAAGAAAATGATTATTTACAAAGATATTTTGCATATGCAATTCGAGATGTGCAAACACACTGCAATGTGATAAACAAAACAAAACATATCTGAACCCAGTTTTTTTTTTTTTTTTTCCCTTCCTTCATCACCCAGGGTTTTTTTTTTATTTTTTTATAGGAACTGAAACATCACGTAGCATGACGAAATGGAATAGAAAAATAAATCGGGTCCTTTTTGGCTTCTGCTTGTTGCCGTAAAATACAGCAGTCACTCGTGTGAGCACTTCGCAAGTACAGCTGAAGCAGAACACGTATCAACATATCAGTGACATTACTCAGGATGCTGAGGTGAAACCAAAGTGTGGTACATTAACAGATTACAGATATATTGATATTATATTATATATATATATATATATATATATATATATATATATATATATATATATATATATATATATATATATATATATATACATACATACACACATATGCATATTTACAGACACCTTACGTTTATCACATAGATACAAAAACAAAGGCATCAAAATCCACAACCGGTGTTTGTACTCAAAGGACAAATGGGATGAGAGAGAAAGAGAGAGAGAGAGAGACAGAGAGAAATTTGAAACTGTCGGTTTTTGGGGAAAAAAAAAAAAAAAGGTTTTAATTCTAATTTCTGGTAAGAAACAAACAAATTAGGTTTAAGACACTGGATTTAAAAATGCAAGTATAATAATAAGAGATAATTAGTTATAATTTGATAGTGTTAATTATATAACTGATAATGCATCAATATAATGAATTCCCTAATGACATGTAATTTCAGAATTCCCATCAATTCCAATCATAATTGTTGAATTTAAAAAAGATTATAATGAATCAATTTAAATTGCAGAAATGTAGCTGCAGGTCTGTACATGTGCTTCTGTACATGATCTGTGACTAGGTTGGAGTTAAATGCTTACTTGTTATCATGGAATTAATTATATAGAAGTAGAAATGTCTGTAGTTAGCAGGTTGCAGAAATGATAACACTTAATGAATGCATGCTTCAAAGTAAGTGCTGTACAATAATTTCTTATCAACCTAAAGGTGAACTGTACAAATTTGTGCTTATTAGAGTCACTCTCCCATTCCCTCTTAACAATCATAAAGTCTGGTTCATCATTATTTAAAATTTAAAAAGATATTCTGCACTGTGACAGAAGAACTGCTTTCGTGCTTTCCACTTGTTCTCTAGAGTTTGGTTAAGAGGTTTAATTTCAGCTGAATGTGCAAATCATTAAGGAGAGAGAGCTGCAGCACTACTGCAGGTAGCGATACACTTTAAAGCAATGGTTCCCCGAATCTGCAACGACCACATGACCTTCAGACGTGAGCGCCAAACCCTGCGGCCCATACAGTGGGTCTGCACTCGTGTTGATGTAGGACAGGAAAGAGCCTGAGCTGTCAAACACCTGAGAAGAGACAGAAAACACATTTGGAATTGAAGGTAGATACATCATATTTGTTTACAAAACTATTCATTATTAGTAGTAGCAGTAGTAGAATTATTAGTATTATTATTTAAAACTTTTAAGACTCTAAATGCTGCAAACAGTTTTGCCCTTAAGCCTCCATTAGTGATAAAAATATGTCCTAAATGTACATACACTGTATGGTTTGTGGACACCTGACTGGAAGATTTGTATGTGCTTTTTGGACATCATCCTCCACATTTAGTTTCTATTTGCTGTTAATAAGCTTCACTCTCCTTTGAAGATATTCCACTAGATTTTGTGGAATTAGTAATATTAATAAATCATTACTATGGTTTATAAATTGACACTTACACTTTGTAAATATATATATATATATATATATATATATATATATATATATATATATATATATATATATAAAAGAAGCTCTATTTAACTTAGCTCCTGTTATCACTTGTGTTCTAGCAAATATAAGTAATTTTCTCCCTGGTCTTTACCCTCTTTTTAAGTTATTCAGAAAACGTGCTGTCATGTTGTAAGAAACAACAAATTTTTAAATTTTTTTTTAAACTAAAGGTACAGCTTTACCTTGTAATACACTTCTAGCTACGATAAGTCTGGATTTTTAAATGTGATTTATTAACCATATTTAGTTTTAAAAAAATATCTGCTGAGCGATATCCCCTTTGGGCACTAGCTTGGCAGGGATTTTAATATGTAGTTTGTGTTTCCTTCTTATACACACTCGAGAATCCAGACTTACTGTAGCTAGTGCTTCTCTGAGGTGAGTGTAACAGGGTGATGGTCCATACAGCGATTCTTGCAGTGTGTAAAATGTAAATATCTGCAGTATGTAAGTTATGGATGAATGTAGTTTAAATAGCAACATTGGTGATTGGAGTGTCCCGAGTAATCCTGTCGATCCCAAAGTGGATTACATTGCAGGCCCATTTGTAACTATGCCATGTTCAGTTTATAGATAAGATAATGCTAATAAGACTGTATTCAAATAGTATGAATGTATGTATGTTACTAACAATGCAATCTGAACTGGATTGTGTTTTATAAAGTGGTTTATCATCCCTATAAACACAGGTTGAAGCATTAGAAGAGAGACATAACCTAACTATGGATAGCACACTTAAAAGGATTTTAAGAGATGTATGTTAGATTGAAGTCACTGCAGAGTTCCTTCCAGCCTGCTTCACAAACATTAGAAAAGTAAGTGGGAGAAGCAGATTACGAACGTTAGGCCGAGTTGCATGCTAATAATTCCCAAACTAATGGTCATTCCCCAATTCAACTAATTGGGTTAATTGTTAACAGGTCAGCAACATGATTGGGTGTAAAGATTATCTTATGAAGGCTTTCAGAAGTAAAAATCTGCAGAGGATCACTATCTGAGAGAAACTGTCTCTACAAATTGTGGAACAATTTCAGAATAATGTTTCGCATCATAAAATTGCAAATAATTGAAATATCTCCTAATCTACAGTACATAATATCATCCAAAGATTTTAGGAATCTAAAAAATGATCTATGCACAAATAAATGTGATCTTTGGGCTCTCAGGTGGAACTGCATTAAAAACTGCAATATTCTGTAATAGAAATCACTGTAGGGGCTCACAAACACCTTCAGAATTCATTGCCTGTGAACACAGTTTGCTGTGCCATCCATAAATCCAGGTTAAAGCTTTATCACGGAAAGAAGAAGTCATATGTGTGAAAAATCCAGAAATGGACACTGAATCCTCAAGACTAAAGAGAAGAGGGACCATATGGCTTATTATTTTTAGCACTTGGTTTAAAAGCCTGCATCTCTGATGGCATTGAGGAACATTTAGGTCCTATGGAATGGTCAGTTTTTCATCTGGACAGTAGTAGAGGAGTCTGGGTGCTGAACTGGCCTGCTTGAAGTCCAGACCTTTGGCAAAAAATTTGGCACATCATGGAATGTAAAGTACAATAAAGAAGACCTAGAAATTCTCAGCAGCTAAAATCCTGTATCAGACACAAATAGGACAACATTCCTCACCCATAACACTAGTAACTGGTCTCATCAGTTCCCACACATATCGGGAATGTTGCTAAAAGAAGAGTAGATGCAAAAAATGAAGCAAAAAATGGCCCTGTTCCATCTATTTTAAAACATGTTGCAGCCATTAAATTTAAAATATGTTTTTCCTTAAACTGGTACATTTCCATACTGATATTGGGTTTGTACTAATAATGACTATAACAAAAATGTTATAGGCTCTTACACTCAGTGCCATATTATTTATATATATATTTTTCTGTTTGGGGGTGGGGGGCGGGTTGTCGTTCTATGTAGCATCACCACATATTATTCGTCTTCACATTACTTGTTGGTTGGTCAATGCCACACATTGTTTGCCTGTCTTGTATCCTCATCAGCTTTACATGTTTGGACCTGGCTCACAGTATCACAATTTATTCATAGACTTCTGTGCATCAACATGTGCAGCATAATTGACCCCGAAAACTCCATACAATAAATAGAGATTATGCACATAGGAGGGAATATTGTTTCAGCAGTAATATTTTCAGCAGCTATAGACATCACTGAAAAGTGAATTCCATAGCACACAGTTCGGCTCACCACAAGATTTTTTGGATGAGAGAGATCCTGCTACAGACATTGACTTTTGCAATGGTTCTCAACTGGTTTGGCCATGTGGTCATTAAGCCACGATGCGCACACTTTACTTAACACACAAATACTACTACTACTAATAATAATAATAAACACTATAACTGATGAATAAACATAATTATATAGAAATTTGATTAAATAGAAGTGCAGAACTGGTTTTTGTCACTTCAGTTAGGTTGGTATGAGCCATATGTTTTGACATTCATTTTGTTGCTTTACCAAACCATAGCTAATTTATATAAGCATGAAAAAATTTTTATTTCAATCTCACTTGCTGCTACACCAGAATTATGGCTTGTTATCACTCATATAAACAGTGATCGTAAAATACCACAAAAGACTGAATTACACTGTAGAACTGCATGCTGTAGAGAATGGGCCACAATTGTGTGTGTTGAAAATACATTATTTGGGTTTGAACTAAAACGTTTAGCCTTGAACATTTACTGTAGAGCACAACTCCTACACCTTTATTCAGTGCTCCATTTTTAGACACAAAAGTCTGAAGCTATTTTGCAACACGTGTGAGAGCCGGCTGACTGTTATCACCTGTATCCTGCTGTTACCCCAGTCTGCTACGATGATGTTCCCATTTGCATCAACAGCCACTCCTGTCGGGGCATTAAACTGCCCATTTCCTTCACCGTGTGAGCCAAATTTAAACAGGAACTCGCCATCTGCACTGAACACCTGAGTAAAGAGACCAAATCTAACTAACACATCAAAGTACAATCCCCAATACACATAGCAGTTTCCTATAGAAGCTCATTTCCAGAAGGGTACCGGTACATGTTTTACCCCATAGCCTTACCTTGACTGAGTGGTTATGAAAGTCTGTTACTATTATTTCATTCTTGTTGTTGACAGCCACAAAGTGTGGACCTGAAAAGACAATATAAAGATATATAAAGACTTATAGGACAATAAGTCACTAGTCACTGGTGAGGTCATGTGATCTGCCAGGAGAATAAGACAATCAAGATTAAAACTAAATCACAAGCATTATGATTCGTTCAAATTGCTACTTTAAATGATTCCACATAGCACACACATACTTTGTGTTGATCTGTATTATGATTTGATTCAAATTAAAGCCAAAAATTAATCATAAATTTCAATTAAGATTTCAGGGGTTGGGGATGAGTGTTAGACGCCACACGACACATTGTCGCAGTGCGCTCCATACTTACTGAACCCAGGGCCAGATTTACTAAGCTTTTGCTCCATTGCAAAGTTTGAACCACTTTTTTCTATAAAGAATAAGGGACAAAACACAAGGGGTCAGAAAAAACTGGGCAAAAACAAGCAAGCAGAAGGGTGTCAGCCAAAATATTAGGGAGAAAGCTAGCAAAGACCATTAAGCAGCTCAATATTAACACACTAATGGGGTCATTAGGACACATCCACATGCACATTTTGTTAAATAAACTGGATAATAAATAACCCACAAAAAGCACTAGGAAAAGGGTTAGCTAAGGGAACTAAGGTGATAGCAAAATTTACAGCTTTACATGTCCTCTAAATAACTTGGCAGTCTAGGCAACCCAGAGAAAGTCTAATGATTGCGTTTGGCATTATCATGAATATTTTTAAATAAGAGCGAGGAGGACAGAATGGAGGCACTTCAACATTCCTTTACATACTGGAACTGAAGCCTGGGTAAATCTGGCCATTAAAATGCATCTGATATACATTGTTAAATCAGTTAAACTTATTCTGCAACATAAAATGTCCTGGTCCATGCTTGTTAGTTTGTAACAAAAGATTGTCAAGGATTTTTTTTTCAAGGTATACAAAAGTAATGCTTAAAAATGTGCTCTTCACCCCCTTAAACATTTCCGCAGCTCAAATTGTTACAACCTGGAACTGAAATGGACACTGGGTATACTGTATATACTGTACACACATATAAATACAGTACTGTGCAAGTCTTAAGCCACCATTAGATTTGTAGTTTCAGCAATGGTATAATTAGTACGAGTACATGAGTTTTTCTATGTACCGGTAGTTAGTGGGATAGTGGGAACCTAGATCTTGTAAACCTAAATTTTATGTAATCCTAATTAATGCCATTGCTAATATTTGTCCTACTATTTTATGTAAAAATTACTGTTGTAAAATGAGCCTATTACACCATGTTTGTGCAAGACATGCTTAAGCATTACATACGCATGCTGTATGGGTTAATTTTGATTGGAATTGCTTTTTTTTGTTTTTAAAATTTCTGTACATATTTTCTGTTTGTAGTGAGAAATAAATATCCCACAATATAAAAATCCCACAACATCGTACTACCACCAACATGTTTCACTGTGGTGATGGTGTTGAATAACAATGTCAAACTTTTGTTTAGGAAAATCTTCATTATCTGAGGAACAGAATACTACATAATCTATTTAGTAAAAAAAATAATTTTGTTGTATTTTTACTGCACATTTTTTATATATGCTGTATACACACAGACACAGACACATACACACACACACACACACACACACACACACACACACACACACACACACTGTGTTGTATGTGTCTACGTGGCACTTCAGCTAGGATTTAAATAACATTTGCAAGCTTCACAGTCTGTGTAACGCTGCTGTTAACGCCAAACCATTAAGTGAAAACCGTGACTTAGGTTGTTAGAAAACAGTTATCACAGCACACAGCAACAGTCATTAAAAAAGCTGGTGTAAAATCACACAAACACCTAGTGCCATATTTAATTATACTGAGAACAACGACAACAAACCTCATATTAGACTCTTGCAAAGTACATAATCTGTTATCTGTAAAGACTGTGAGCTGCTCCTGAATGTTTTGCATTAGGGCTGTGCAATTAATCGCAATCGCAAAAAAATCGCGATTTAAGCACATGCGATTTCTAAACCGCATAAGGCTGCGATTTTATATATCAATTTATTTATATTTTTATTCAGAATATGCTTGTGCGCATGTTTTTAAGACGTTAACCAATCAGAGCTTACGCAGCGCACGACGAAGCTGAGCTGAAGAACCGAATCGGCGAACGGGAGGAAAGTACATAAAATATGGATGCAGGTCAAAATAAAAATGATTTGATGCCAAAGAGAAATTCAACGTCAGTCGTTTGTGAGTATTTTGGATTCAGGAGAGAGGATGTGTCAAAGAGCAAGGTCATTTGCAAGACTTGTGAAATGATTATTCCAACGAAACGGAGCAATACTACAAATCTGTTCCAACACTTAAAACAGCACCATAAAAAACTGCATGATCAATGCATGTCGACAAAGTCCATCGAAACAAACAAAAGCACACCTTAAAGCCAGCCCGAACAGATTGAACAAGTTTCCATTGTTCAAGCATTTGCAAGCGCTATGCCTTATGAGAGAGGATCAAAATGGCACAAAGAAATTACCGATGCGGTCACCTATTATATATGATGCCTGCGCACATCTTCAGTAAAGACGGCTTCCGAAGACTAATACAAACACTCGACAAAAGATACCAGCTCCCACCTCGCACTCATTTCACACGATTTGCTATTCCCAAAATGTATGAGAAATGTAAGGCGGGCGTTGAATACGAGCTCAAGCAGGTGAAATACTACACCACGACCACAGATATGGTGGATATGCTGGTTTTTCTTGCAAAAAAACCTTTAAGAGAGGTTTTTTGGTTTTGATTTCTGTTAGTTTTTATTTATTGTTATGACTGGAGTTGGGTATTAATCTTATGACAGTATTAATCTTAATTTATTTCATGTCTGTTTTTAAGACAATTTATTACAGTTTTGTTTATCAAGCAGTTAGTACTACTGTACAGTATGTTATTTCATTGTGAAATGTGTGCACTGAAAAACAGTTTTGAAGTTTATTTATTATGGCTGGAATTTAGTTTATTTAATCTTAATTTATTTTATGTTGTCTGTTTTAAAGACAATTTTACTATAGTTTTGTTTATTAAACTATTAATACTATGTTATTTTATTGTGAAATGTTTTGTTATGCACTTCTTGTGCACTGAATACATTTAGAAAAAGCATGTTTGAAAAAGTTTAAAAAAAGCAAAAACAATTGCCAAAATCGCAAAGAAAATCGCAATCGCAATATTCATTCAGAAAATCGCAATTTGATTATTTTGTCCATATTGCACAGCCCTATTTTGCATTAGTACCTGCAAACTGTCTGTCCAATGAACCCCTTGCCCCAAACCTGGTGACCAATTTCCCGTTGGACTGGAAGATGAAGACACAGCACGCCTTGTTGTCTACAGCGATGATGTGACCGTTTCGATCCACTGCGACACCCTTCGGCCCCATCAGCCTCCCAGCGCCAATTTTATTCTGAGCATAAACACAGTGGGAGGAAAGTCTTGCAATAAGAATATACAGGAAACTTTCCTTCTCAGATATGGTCATTGTTGGTTTTTTTTGGTCACTATTTTACTTAGGAAGAAGGTGTGGGCTACTGTTCTTTGAATTAAAAATCTGATAATGACTTGAATTGGGAAAGACATTTTAATGTTTGAAAGAAAAGCCTATAAAGTACTTGGTGGTTGAAGAGGATATTTCCATGCCTACTGATCAGACAAAACCATCTCATCCCACAACAGGACTAAGTAAACCTTTAAGCTTTGTTAAGGTTTAGTGTCTTATTTATGCGGTCATATTTGACATATTTAGTTGCTTGTGGATTTTTAAATAGCAGGATACTTCAAATTTCCAATGACGTAACCAGTCATTGAAAAATAAATTTTACAAGCAAAAAAACATTTAGTTTCTAGTATCTAAAAACATTTAGTTTCTAGTGTCTAAAAAGCTTTTTAGCACTGAGCACACACCCAAACTTATTTCTCTCCATTGTAAATGGCAAGGATAGGGTGGCTATTAATAAAGGAAATAAACTAACAATGCGCCTGTCCGCTGCTCATACTTCAGTTACTATATTTATGCATTGTGTCACTTTTTGCCTGTCGAAGTCGAAATACTTTAAGTATAGCAACTTTATCAAATCATATTTCTTATTATCTTATTGTATAGCTTTAATTCAGTTTACATATAAATATTGTATATATTACTTCACTAAATTTTTGTTTCTACAGATACAGTAGCAGCTCATTCACATAACTTGCATGACAATAATAAAAAGGTGATAATGATTATTATAACAGCTGATACTGTGAAGCTTTCTGTAAGGACCTGCTTGTTTAATATGTATGAAAAAAAAACTGTGTTTTGTAATATTGGAAAAAACGTATTGTTTTTCAAAAAATATTACACCCTCAAATTTATTGATAAACATAAAGGAAACATCTCTGTGCTGTAAACAGTTTATTCAGTGTAATATCTTAAGCTTTTTTGTACTGCTTATAAGGCATGACACAGTTGAGAGTAGGGAAATGTTAACGCATTACAATTGAGGCATTAATCATGTAACAGAACTTTTTTTTTTTTTATGCTGTATTCTTGTTAGAAATAAGAAAACTGATATATATCATATACATTTGCATTTTCTATTAATCAATATGTCCTTGTGAATTTTTCACACCAGTTCTTACCTTAAACTTGCCTTCTGAGGAGAAGATGCTTATCCATCGGTTATCATAATCAGCTACTATGATGTCTCCGTTCATGTCTACTGTTACTCCTGTGGGTCGCTGCAGCTGCCCTGGTGAGCGGCCTCGCACTCCGAACCTCATCTTAAACTGTCCATCATTAGTAAACACCTACACAGAGGAAACATTGCAAAATTAGGACCCGATGACCTGATGGTTTTAAAATGTACAATGTGTATAGAACCTGGCTTTTGTTGACATCCATTTATGCACCACATGTCTTTTAGTTTTAAAGAAGTTTGTAATTCATAACCTTCTTTTATCTGTCAAATGTAGAGCTACAGTATTAAAAAACTGTTTCATGAGCTAGCAATATGAATATTAGTAATCAAAAATATGATTAATATTTATTACAATAACTTTTTATACAAAAAAAAAAAAAAAACTTTTCACCCTTGATTTCTTCTATTCATTTTTTTTTACATTTCAATGACAAAAGTTAAATTTCATTAGCTATACTCTGCATAAAAAACTAAAAATAAAAAAGGGAAAATGTTGTAGAAACTATTGTTACAGTCAAACTAAACATATAGTGCATATTAGCAAATAAACTGAACTCACCTGTATGCACTGGTTGTTGCTGTCTGCTACTACAACTCTGCCAGTGCAGGTGGAGATGCCTTGAAGATTAGTGAACTCGCCCTTCTCCCTGCCTCTTGTGCCTATAACACACAGTCAATATGAAAGTGCAGCAGGGTCCAAAAATCTGACCACTGCTGAGAAATCAATTCTTAACTAAGAGAACAATATTTACAAATGTACTTATTATTATGGCATAAAGAGAGCTTGAATTAAATGAAGTAAACTCCTAAAAAGACTAACCACTAGATGACTAGAACCACTAGGTCTTACCTACTCTGTAGATAAGCTCATCCTCGATAGGATTTTCCTTCTTCTTAGTAGTGCTGTACATACTGGAGGGTCTTCTCACAGCTTTCTGCCTGATGTGCCCTCCGCTTCCACTGGGTGACTTCACCCTCCTCTTCACGTCTTCAGGAGACTGAGGTACATCGCTTGGCTTCACAGCACGCAACCTGAATGGACTCCCTCTTACAGGCTGGCCGTATAGCATCAGTGAGAAAGAATACTCTCCCTCACTCCTCAGTGTGTATCCCACTTCATATGTGCCGTTTTTATTGTCCACCACCTCCACCTCAACTGCTTTGCTTCCTTCTGGCCCTGTGATATCTGCTTTGAGAAGCGCGTTTCCGCTTCGCACCAGTTCTCCGTCCTTGTCCTTGGTGGTGACAGTAACAGTGCTGTGTTGGCCGATGACAGCATGTCTCAGCCCCTCTCCGGTGGCCACGCTAGTGTGTCCAACAGCACTAGTAGTGATCAGGACACCCAGGTTCTGGATGGAGCGCCGCAGGCCCTCTGTCTCCAGGCAGCACTGCAGGTGCCCGTTTTCATGTGGTCGTTCTGGAAAGGTGTGGCATGCAAGAGCACCTGCACGCTCCCCCATCTGCTTCTGTACAAGCAGCACCTCAGCAGCACCCCCATGGCTCAGTGCCTGTTCTGTGAAGCTGCAGCTGCTCTCGATATGTTCTTTTGCCTGCTGTAGGGATGACAGCTGGGACTGCAGCACCTAATACACACATAGGTAAGAGGGGGGTTATGATGTATTTCTCATACAGAAGAGACTAATTTCATGTTGGTCGTAAAAGCATTCTGGGGGAAAATATCTATGCATATAGACAATGACACTATAAAATGTATTTTGTGTTTTGGAGCCACTATGCAATTTTACATATAACCAGAACGCCCAAGATAAATTACAATATATTATGTAAACATGATCATTTAATGGTTATGGAAGGAGTCTTTATAGTTGAATTTAATATGTTTTATATATATATATATATATATATATATATATATATATATATATATATATATATATATATATATATATATATATATATATATATATACATACATATATTTTATTATTAAATCCATGAGAAAAAAGTATTGGTAAATTGGTAAAAAATAATAATAATAATAAAAATAAATAAAATAAAAAGTGACCTTTTATTTTAATATATGAGGATTCAAGTTGTTTAAATGTTATAAAACAACTGAAATTTAAAAGTACTATGTTGTACTATGGCAAACAGCTGTGGTATACTGTAAGTAGAATCAAGCACATGTGCAGTTTTTGAAAATAAGTAGCAAACACATTTTACGCAGCACAAACTGTCATGTTAAATTTTTTACTTATATCTAAAATAAAATGATATAATGATATTTTATTATCATGTACCCATCTGCTCGATGACATTCCGGTACATAGTGTTTCATTTGGCTACATTAACAGGAGAAAGACATTTTTCTGTCTGTAGAAAAAAACCCTAGCTTTTTGCTGAGGTAAAACTTTTCCTGACCTTCTGCTTGGAACTGCAGATGTTCTCTAGGTCGGTGATAAGCGCAGTCTTACGTTGGTGCAGAACCCGCTCTAGCTCCTCAAACGTACAGCTTATATCATTCACTGCTTCAGTCTTTCGCTCCATCAGCTGCCTGGAAATCTCATTCACCAATTCTATTGCAACCGTAAGCTGGGGCAACCTAGAGATATATAGAAATACTTTTTAAAATACATGAAGGTGAAATGAAGGATATTTGTTATTTGTATTATTTTGAGAAAACCAGAGAGCTGTGTTTTAACTCTGACACACTAAAGGAAACTTTGAGCTTGACAATATGTAGTCTTTTACATTTAATATTTGTATATATTTAATATGTATTTTTATAACCTGAAACTGCTATTCTGCTCCTGAGTCTGTGATCTGACAATGAGTTTACCTGTTACGTATGGCATCCAGCTGATTCTTCAGTGCTGCTTTGTGCTGTTCCAGAACGTCTCTTAGTGGAACAGTGATATGCTCTCTGTGTTCCCCCTCTGTGCAGTCTAAACACATGGCTGTTTCGCACGATTCGCAGTAAAACTCCATCACCTGCCGAGGGAAGCAATGAACAATAAACAATTGTAACAAACTCATCTGATTACCTTGCTGAAAAAGAACATTCCTTAACATAACTTTTTGTTGAATGTAAGGACACTTTCACTTTACACATTTCCAGTATCGTTGAAGGTACTGCTATCCCCCCCTCATTTCCCTCATGTGTAATGCATTGTACAGCTACGCTTATGTTTTTGACAGCTCAGGTTCTGTGTTATGGCAGTGTCTCCTGCACTTGTGCTGAAGGTTAATAGTGGGCACCTATCTGATTCTCATCTTTCTGAGATAAAATCACTGCTGCTTCAGTATAGTGACATATTTAGCACTAGTAGCACAGATTTTGGTTGGACAGACCTTGTCACCCACAAAACCAATACTAACCATGCAGCCCCAGTAAAAAAAAAAATAGGCCTACTGTACCTAATCACAAATGCAGGATGTGATTCAATCACAAGTAGATGACATGTTGGCCATTTACATTTACATTTACAGCATTTAGCAGACGCCCTTATCCAGAGCGACGTACAAAAGTGCTTTGAGTCTCTAGTAATGAATAAATCTACACTGGTACGCAAGATCACAAACTTAATATAAATATAACCCTTGAATTCTACGAGCTTAGAAGTGCTAATTTAAGTATTTCAGGAAGAAGTAGGTCTTCAGTCGTTGCTTGAAGATAGTCAGGGACTTTGCTGTACGGACATCTAGGGGAAGTTCATTCCACCACCTCAGTGCCAGAACAGAGGAGGGCCAATGGCATAGTTGAAGTCAGTTATAGTCCACATGGGCTGCCCCTGTCGTTATAGTGCTAAAAAAAAGATGGCTCTTGCCATTTTTGCATAGATTATAGGGGCCTCACTATCAAAGTTGCCCATCCTTTACCCAGAACTGATGACACGTTAGATGCACTTAGGGGATCCACAATGGATCTGGTTATTGGTGCTGCTTCATGCCAAAGACATAACAAAAACAGCATTCACCACCGGTTGTTCCTTATACCAATTTACATGCAAGTAGGCCTGGTTCGCTTTACCTCCCCTTTATCTTTAAGATTTTAGAAAAGGTTGTAGCACAGAAGTTGTGCTTACATCCACTTAGGAATAAACTTTCTTAAATGTATCAGTCAGGATTTAGGCCTCGCCATAGCACAGAGACGGCGCTAGTTAAAGTGGTAAATTACCTGTTATTGACCTCTGATCAGGGTTTTGTTTGTTTACTTGTTTTGCTCGACCTTAGTGCAGCTTTTGCACCATTGATCATACTATACTTCTTGCTAGACTAGTAAATGTTGTTGGAATAATGGGAACAGCTCTCTCCTGGCTTTGGTCTTATCTGAATGATCGCTATCAGTTTGTTGATGTAAATGTAAGTTCTCCACACTCTCTGAGGTAAAGTTTGGTGTTCTGCAAGTTAGGCACACTGCTTTACTCTTTATATATATGATGCCTTTGGGTGAAATGATACATAAACATGGTACTCGCTCTAGTTTCTATGCTGATGATACACAGTTGTATATTTCAGCAAAGCCAGATAAGAGAGATCAGATTATAAATGTTGAGGAGTGTGTAAAAGACATTAGACAGTGGATGCTTGATAACTTCCTTAAATGGAAGTATTTTTACTAGAACCACATGCAGCTAGAAGTAAACTTTCTGATTATGTAGAGTCTCTGGATGGTCTTTCTGGCTCAGTGCATACAGCAGTCAAAGAGTTTAGTTTAATTATTTGCCCAAGCCTTTTGGAATAATATTACCAGGATCGCCTTCTTTCACCTTAGAAATATAAAAAAAAATGTGAAAATATGGTGTCATTACAGGATGCAGAAAAACTAGTTCATGCTTTTGTAACATTTAGAATATACTGTAACTGTAACGCTTTACTGTTTGGGTGTCTGAGTAAGTGTATAAATAAGCTTCAGTTCAGAATGCAGCAGCAAGAGTCCCTACTTGAGCTAGAAAATATGACCACATCACTCCTGTTTTATTCAGTCTACACTGGCTCCCAATTAAATCACACACTGATTATAAAATACTACTACTGACATATAAGGCACTTAACGGTCTCGCGCCGCAGTATCTGAGTGAACTTCTGTACCATTATGAGCCACCACGCCTACTTAGATCAGAATATACAGGGTGTTTGTTGGCAATTTAAATAATGAAGACTACAGCAAGGGGCAGATCTTTCTCTTATAAAGACACACAGATATGGAACAGCATTCCAATTAGTGATTGGGACGGTTGTGTTACCTTCTGGTTCTCCCTTTTAGTTATGTTGCCATTGCGAGTCTTGCCGGAGTCCCCAACTACACAGTGTCCTTAACTTTTTTACAACAATAAGGACACATAATAATCCATATCCTTTTCTCCCTGTAACCTCTCTCTCTCTCTCTCTCTCTCTCTCTCTCTCTCTCTCTCTCTCTCTCTCTCTCTCTCTCTCTCCTCTCTCTCCCTCTCCCTCTCCCGCTCCCTTCCTCCATGTTTCTGAGTTTCCAGTGACCTGTTCCTGCCCCTCTCCACTCCTCTGATCTGCCTGCATTGTCCCAGCCAGCCTCTGGATGGTGTTCTCTTCAACTGGAGGCCACTCTGTGCAGCTGTAAATGGTTTCTCATTAACGGCCTGGGGATCCATGAAATTACGTCGTAAGAACATTCTTTAGCACCACATTATCTGTGTAAAGCTGCTTTAAGACAATGTTCATTGTTAAAAGTGCTATACAAATAAAATTGAATAAAATTGAATTTCCTGGAAGACTTGCCTTGTGTATCTTTTGTATTAGACGATATTATTGTCTATAGTTAGAGTTTTGAAGAACACATGCTGCATTTTATGGGAAGTCTTTAATCATTTGAGAGCAGCTAACTTGAAGTTGAAACCTTCAAAATGTTGTTTTGCCCAACCACAGGTAACATTCTTGGGCCACATAGTGTACTGAGCTGGTTCAAAAACATTCAAAAAGTTAGGAATTGGCCTACTCCTGAAAATTCTACTGAAGTTAAAGCATTCATCGGCTTGTTTTCATATAACAGACGTTTTATCTTTATGTTTGTACAATTGTCACAACAACTGCATGCCATTTCTCAGAACAGCAAAGTGTTTGTTTGGACTGAAGTGGAGAAGGAAGCTTTTGTTTCACTTTGCCATGTGTTAACCAATGCTCTTATCCTTTCATACCCTGATTTTTCCAAGGAGTTTTTGCTCTTTACTGATGCATCGAACACAGCAAATAGATGTGTTTTGGCCAAGATAAATAATAATAACAGAGAAAATGTTATTGCGTATGGCAGTCACATTTTAACACCCACTGGGAAACGATGGTCAACCTATGATAGGGAGTTTTGGGCCATTCTTTTCACATTATTACAGACCACAGGCCCCTGCTTAGTCTGAGGCAGATGGTTCCTGATAGTGATCCCTCAGGCTGCTGGGCAAGGTGGGCTCTGGAAATTGCAGACGCAATGTCTTGTCAGAAATGTTCCGATTGACTCTATACCTAAGATTGAATGTGTAAACTTTGTTTCGGCTTGCACTCAGACTGATGTAGTTTATTTACAGCTTACCATGCCTCCACCAGCAAACCAGTTGGCTGACACTGATACCACATCTCAACTGATCTCACCCACTACAGTTTTTAAGCTAAATGCAGAACCACATTTCTTAATCTCTACTTATGTTAACATTTCACTTTTGGATATAGATAGGGAGGATATTGCTCAAGTTCAAAAAGCTGACCCTTTATTAAACACAGTGATTGATTGGGTGTTAGCTAAGTGCAGACCACTATATTCTGAGCTTAAAAGCACCTGACCTTTGGTAAGGCACTTTTTGAAAGAATTTTCCAGGCTTGTCTTGGTTGGGTCCATTTTTTGCTGCAAAGTTAGACCCCCACTAGGTAATGTCATTTTTCAAGTTGTGGTTCCACAGAACCTTCAACTCAAGGTGTTTGAGAATTTACATGGACACTCTCTCACTGGTCATTTCAGTGCACAGAAAACCTTACAGCATGCCCAGGTCAGATGGTTCTGGCCCTACATGCCTAGAGACATTATGAAATGGTGTCTGCAGTGTCAGGCTTGTGACACAAGTGGTCCACAAACACCACAACAGCAGGCACCTATGCAAATAGTTACACATAAATATACATAAAATAGTTAATAGTAGTCCCATAGTTACAAGCATGCCTTTTGAGAAAGTGGCAGCTGATTTGACAGAGTTGCCTGTTACATGAAGAGATAACTGGTACATTCTCATGGTAATGGATTATTTTCTTCTTTTTTCGGCTTCTCACATTAGGGGTCGCCACAGCGGATCATCCGTCTCCATACCCCACTGTCCTTTACATCTGCTGCTTTTAACACAACTACCTTGCATGTCTTTCCTCACCACATCCATAAACCTCCTCTTTGGTCTTTCTCTTTTCCTTCTTCCTGGGGGCTCCATCCTCAGCATTCCTCTACCGATATACCCCATGTCCCTCCTCTGAACATTTCCAAACCATCTCAATCTCGCCTCCCTCACCTTGTCTCTAAGACGTCCTACATGCGCTGTCCCTCTTATAAACTCATTTCTAATCCTGTCCATCCTCTTCACTCCCAACTAAAACCTCAACATCTTCAGCTCACAAAGTTTATATATTATTGGTAAAGTTTATGGATGGTAATGGATTTTATAAGCCGTCATGGTATACCCAAAAGTTTGCACGTCAGTTTGACTCTGATCTAGTCAAAGAATTGTGCTTTTTCACTTGGACTATGCAAAACACATACCTCCCCCTGTAATCCTATGTCTGACAGCATGGTAGAACGTGCCAACAGATCTACCAAAGATCAACTTGCTAAATACCTGTACACAAAATGTGTTTAATGGGATGAAAATTTGAAGCAAGTTGAGTTTGCATACATTCACCTTTCTTTTTGCTTCATAGAAGATAAGCTTGTCTCCTTGCTGATTTTCTTCTTGGGGAAACTCCAACACATTCCAAGGCTACGCCTGAAACCCCAAATGAGTATGTGCATTCTATCCTCATTCGATTGTGCTCTGCCTTTAATTCAGTGGCAGATAGAGACAGCAGGAGCACAGCAAAAACACTACTATGACCATAACTTAAAGCACAAAGCTTATCAACCTAATTATCTTGTATGGGTTGATCTTCTAGCTTCAACTAGACACAAACTTGCTCCCAAATGGCCTGGTCCATTTAAAGTTGTAAGGAGAATAGACTCACCTACAGGTGATATTGGTTTGACCTATGAAGTTCGATCAAGTAGATCCTAGGGCTAAGTCTTAAATACTACACTACAACCGCCTAAGCATTATCGGTCTATATTGCCACTAAACTCAGACAGAAAAAGTACTAATGTGCACCCCCCATCCACAGTTGGAGCCCCACCTCTCACTGCGAATTCAGGCTCCTGTCCTTATGTCCCAAGAACCTTGTATGCTCCATTTCCTTCAGCTACTCCTATTGTTAAATCTCCAGGTCGCTATAAAAAACAAGATATGGACGTTTAATGCAACTTTCTCAGCGCTGTAGAATTGGGTTCTGAATGTGGACAATGGTGCTAATACTATTAGAACCATGTTAGTAATAGGGTTGTCATATTCCACATTGTGGGTATTTTAGGCAGTTTAAAATAATTTGTTCCTTAACGTTTTAATGTTCACTGCATGATATTGGTTTCAATTGTTGTTGCAATTACATGTTAATGGGTACAGTTTGTGTGATGTATACATTTTTCTTACTCTACTCTTTATTCATTTATTTTTTTCCTTTCGGTTTTGGAAACAGGGACATTTCTTTTCATAAGGGAGGACGTAGTGTAAGGGTAACAATGTTAAAATTTAAAGAATGCTATAAATTTAGGTAAGAATTTATCTTGTATGTTGACACTGAAAACATATTTCTGGATGTACTTCTGTTTTGAAAAGAAGGTGAGCAAGCGGGTGCTCTCGGACTGTGCAAAGGAGCATGAGGGTTTAGAAAATAATAAAGTTGGAAAGTATCAGAAAAAAGAGCTAGTCAGTGTCCGTGAAAGTTATCTTGCTTTAATATCCATGCACAACTCTTACACCTGCTTTGTGGCATTTAAGAATATGAAAAGCTTCTTCTTGCCTTATTTTTCTAACCCATCGTTTAAACTGGTTCTATGACTCTGGGTACTCATTTATGTGTACTTGCTCTAGTTTCGCTCGTAAAGTTTTTCCTTGCCACTTACATTTGTAATCTATTAAATTCGGTGAAGCTGCTTTGGGACAATGTCCACTGTTAAAATCACTGTACAAATAATAGTGAATTGAAAAGTAAACACAAAGTACTTTCTTACTTCATACAACCAACGGCGTAATCTTCCAGTGTTTCAAATTGGAAGCCAGAAATGTCACTTATCTTGCTTAGAATGAGTCTAGCTCTGCCTTGTTACAGGGGCGTTAATGTGTTTAGTATACATTGTCTCCATACTGTGCCACTGTATCTTTGTGCATAGATAGAGGAGGGTTCAAAAACATGACAGGACTAAATCAGGGAAGAATAATTGAAATCTAGTCATATTAAAAGGTGTGTAATCCCTCCTCAACCCCTTGGCTAAATTTATGAGTATCACCCTCAAACCTACACTAGAGCATGGCAAAATGTAGATTTGTGTGTTTTGAGGCTGTCATTTATTAAAATTAAATCTTTTGTTTTTTGATATTCTTTATTCCTTTAATTATTTTTAATAACTCCCACAATGCCACAAACTCCCCCAGAGGCTGCACCCATTGTGATATCTCCTTGCTAGGTTTGCTGAACATACAGTAGTTACATTGTATAGAATAGTTGACAAAAAAGTATTCATCCCATCCCATAAAGGTTGTTTTTCACACAGCTTTATTCAATTAAATCATAGGAAATAATGATCACAAGCCCTTCCTCTCCTTCTTTTTCTTATTCTATACATAAAAACTCTACTCTGATTCGCTTTGTATATAATTCTTATGCTCAGTGCCTGTCAAAAGTTTTGAAAAATTCATGTTTCATATGTTTACATGCAACAAACTAGGCAAAACCTCACAAGAATTGGACATTAAATTACTGGAAGAAAGTTCTGTGGACAGATGAGTTCAAATTTGACATTTATGGCTTTAACAGAACTTATGTAAGATGTGGAAGTGGAAGCTTAATGGTTTGGGGTTGTTTTAGAGCAGAAAAAAGGTTGAAGACTTGTTCTGGGTAAAAAGTCTACTGAATCAATTCCATCTGGACTGTGGCTAATTAGAACCACTTTCCCCATACAATACAATGACCCTAAGCGTACATCCAAGCTCTCTAAGTGTTATTTAGAAAACAAACAGTAAAACAGGACATCCTGAGTACTGATTTGCTCCGGGATGAACTGGATTGCAAGTTCAGAAAAACTAGTGAAGAAAACCTTTGGCAAGGTTTACAAGAGGCATGGCAAAAAAATATTTCAGCTGAATGTTTGGAGAAACTAACTGCCTGGATGCAGAGTGTGTAAAGGTGTTCTTTTTTGTATAACATCTGTGCATTTATAAAAAAAAAATTGGTCAAATTAAATTTTCAAACCATTAAAAGATTTAGCTTGAATGTGTCTCTTAAAAGCAGTATAAGATCAAAATTATAGAACAATTTATAAACAATTGAACAATTCTGAAATAATGTCATCTTTACTGCTCAACAGTTGAAGGAGTTTTTGTCCTGTCTATACCATGCTACCAGAACACCTTTTCCACAAAATAACTAAGGCATTTCCAAAAAAAAACCCATTATTTTTCAGAAAACACACTGATCAAAATTAGAGAACACTTTCAGATACCTCCCAGTTATTGGTGTTAATCTGGCACCTGGTGCTAATTTCCTTGATAATCTGTCAACCCCTATTTAACTGGCAGCCTAACTTCCAGTTTCACTGACTCTGCAAGATGGTGGGCCGTTCTAAAGTGACTGAAAGCCTCCAGCAGCAGGTTGTCCAGATGAAGGCCAAAGGGATGACCCTTTCAGCCATAGCAAGACAAGTTGGTCGTTCCAAATCTGTGATTTCAAGAATATTGAATCTTTACAACATCACAAACTCATTCAAGTCCGCCAAAAAGGCTGGTCGTCCACGGAAGACAAATACAAGAGAGGACAGGATACTGCGGAGGATCTCAATGGGCAATCGTTTCCACACTGCAGCTGGAACTGCTCACCAGGTCAGCGCTGAACTGGGTAAGGATCTGTCTCGTCATACAGTGTCTCGACGTTTAAGAGCATTTGGACTGAAAGCCCACTCTGCAGTGACCAAACCTCTCATTAGCAGAAAGAATCAAAAGGCTAGACTAAGCTTTGCTGAGGAGCATGTTGTGTGGACACTGGTCCAAATTTCACTTCAGTGATGAAAGCAAGTTTAATCTATTTGGGTCCGATGGGAAACTTTATGTTCGGCGACAAACTGGAGAAAGACTGAACCCAAAGTGTGTTAAGAAGTCAGTAAAAAGTGGAGGAGAAAGTGTCATGGTTTGGGGCATGTTTTCTGCAGCAGGAGTTGGGCCTCATATACAGCTACAGTGAGTAAAATAAGTATTTGAACACCCTTCTATTTTGCATGTCCACTGTGAGAGACATAATCTAAAAAAAAAAATCCAGAAATCACAATATATGATTTTTAAACAATTTTTTTGTATGATACAGCTGCAAATAAGTATTTGAACACCTGTCTATCAGCTAGAATCCTGACCCTCAAAGACCTGTTAGTCTGCCTTTAAAATGTCCACCTCCACTACATTTATTATCCTAAATTAGATGCACCTGTTTGAGGTCGTTAGCTGCATAAAGACACCTGTCCACCCCATACAATCAGTAAGAATCCAACTACTAACATGGCCAAGACTAAAGAGCTGTCCAAAGACACTAGAGACAAAATTGTACACCTCCACAAGGCTGGAAAGGGCTACGGGGAAATTGCCAAGCAGCTTGGTGAAAAAAGGTCCACTGTTGGAGCAATCATTAGAAAATGGAAGAAGCTAAACATGACTGTCAATCTCCCTCGGACTGGGGCTCCATGCAAGATCTCACCTCGTGGGGTCTCAATGATCCTAAGGAAGGTGAAAAATCAGCCCAGAACTACACGGGAGGAGCTGGTCAATGACCTGAAAAGAGCTGGGACCACCGTTTCCAAGGTTACTGTTGGTAATACACTAAGACGTCATGGTTTGAAATCATGCATGGCACGGAAGGTTCCCCTGCTTAAACCAGCACATGTCTAGGCACGTCTTAAGTTTGCCAATGACCATTTGGATGATCCAGAGGAGTCATGGGAGAAAGTCATGTGGTCAGATGAAACCAAAATAGAACTTTTGGTTCATAATTCCACTAAATGTGTTTGGAGGAAGAAGAATGATAAGTACCATCCCAAGAACACTATCCCTACTGTGAAGCATGGGGGTGGTAGCATCATGCTTTGGGGGTGTTTTTCTGCACATGGGACAGGGCGACTGCACTGTATTAAGGAGAGGATGACCGGGGCCATGTATTGCGAGATTTTGGGGAACAACCTCCTTTCCTCAGTTAGAGCATTAAAGATGGGTCGAGGCTGGGTCTTCCAACATGACAATGACCCGAAGCCAGGATAACCAAGGAGTGGCACTGTAAGAAGCATATCAAGGTTCTGGCGTGGCCTAGCCAGTCTCCAGACCTAAACCCAATAGAGAATCTTTGGAGAGAGCTCAAACTCCATGTTTCTCAGCGACAGGCCAGAAACCTAACTGATCTAGAGAAGATCTGTGTGGAGGAGTGGGCCAAAATCCCTCCTGCAGTTTGTGCAAACCTGGTGAAAAACTACAGGAAATGTTTGACCTCTGTAAATGCAAACAAAGGCTACTTTACCAAATATTAACATTGACTTTCTCAAGTGTTCAAATACTTATTTGCAGCTGTATCATACAATTAAATAGTTAAAAAATCATACATTGTAATTTCGGGATTTTTTTTTTTTTAGATTATGTCTCTCACAGTGGACATGCACCTACGATGACAATTTCAGACCCCTCCATGATTTCTAAGTGGGAGAACTTGCAAAATAGCAGGGTGTTTAAATACTTATTTTCCTCACTGTACATGGCAGAGTGAATGCAAATGTTTATCAGAACCTTCTTCAACAACATATGGTTCCTTCCCTGCATTCATCACCCAATCACAGTGTTCATGCAGGACAACGCTCCATGTCACACAGCAAAACGGGAAACTGAAAACATTGAAATAATGACATGGCCTGCCCAGAGTCCTGATCTCAACCCAATAGAGAACCTCTGGAAAATCCGTGGCGACTAAGTTATGGCCAAGAAACCCACTACAGTCACCGAACTGTGGAGGAGACTGGAAGGAGAGTGGACCAAAATCACACCAGAGCAGTGTGAGAGACTAGTGCTGTCCTGTGGCCGCAGATGTGCTGAAGTCATTCAGAGCAGAGGCCTGTACACTTCCTACTAATTGCTTCAGAAAATTTTGTTGTAATCTTTTTCCATGGTACAGTCATTGTTGTTCTCTAATTTTGATCAGTGTGTTTTCTGCAAAATAATGTTTTTTTTAGAAATGCCCTAGTTATTTTTTGGAAAAAACTCCTTCAACTGTTGAGCAGTAAAGATGACATTATTTCAAAATTGTTCAATTGTTTATAAATTGTTCTCTAATTTTGATCTCCAGTGTATATTTGCAATATGATAAAAAGGCCTTCCCGGGGTTATATGCTTGTTTGCGTGTGCATGATGTATTTTACATTATTAAAAAAACATTGCTCGTTATAATCATTGCTTGGATAAAGTTTCAGAAAAGCTAAAAGTTCTAATTCTTTGTGCTCTGGCAAAAAAAAAATATATTTTTTTTATTTTATTTGCTATTGTAGAAATGCTCTGTATTGCACTCTCTGAGATATTTGGGGAAAGGCTGGAATGTCAAATGGTGTATGCATGTGTGGAGAGACAAAAAGGCTGCATAAGAGTGATGCTCATGACATAAGAAAAGCTTTGCAAAAATAAAAATTAAAAATGAAATGTCCACACATTCCATTATCAAACTTTTCACTTAACTATGGGTTGCTATTTCTTTTCATATCAGTTCATTTGATTGATAAGAAGCTTACCTTGCCCTCATGATTTGGGCAGGAAAGAGGCTTTCCAGCAACTGCTGCGCTCACAGACTCAAGCATGTTGCAGGCCTCTGGACGGGAACATTCCGGATCCCTCTGCAACACCTCCATCAGATTGGTGATAAAGAAATTATTCTGCAGAGCTGCTACGCCTTTTTCAGGCAGGATGGAGGTCTGTCGGCACACTGGGCACGAAAGAGTCAGTGACTGGGGTGGTATATAGTTTTGTAAGCACCTGTATAAAAAAATAAATTAAAAAAAAGAACAAAGTAAAGAAGTGATATTGAGTGGAAAAAAGATGAACATGAGGAAGATGTAAAATAATTAATATTATTAATTACATGACATAAAAGAATGATTTGGGTTAAAGAAAAAAAAAGGGTGCGTGAGATATAAGGAGGAACAATAAATAAAGGATTATATTTATGGAGTCTCTAAATTTTTTTGTTGTGTCAAACCACAGAGGCATAGAACATAAACACTAGTTAATAACACACAGCAAGGAGAGGATGCTGCACCTTTGTAAAGGCAAAATGAAGGGAAAAATATATATAAATAAAGAACACACACTTATAGAAAAACTGTCTGAAGCCAATAAGAAACAAGCAGCAAAATCAGAGTTTATTCCGGTTTTAATTTTACAAATATACATATATGACCACAATGTATGTGGAGACCTGACCATTATATCTATATGTGCTTGTAGAACATTCCATTGCAAAGTTAGTCCCCCTTTTTTTGCAGTAATACTCTTCTGGGAAGTCTTCTTTTTTTTTAAGACCTTGGAGCAAAGCTGTTGGTATTTGCCCAATCAATCACGAGAACATTAGTGATATCAGGTAAGGAAGGCATGTTCCACAATGGTCAGTGCTGTGCAGATCACTTGAGTTCTTTAACATCATCCTCAGCAAACCATGTCTTCAGGGACTTTAATGCAGGAACAGGTGATAATAAAAACAAAGTTTTTGTAGACAATGCTGTGCTCACAATTGTGGCAACATTTTGGGCAAAATACCTACAGTAAAATACCTTTCTAGCCATATGTGCTTTGTTTTTTCTCCAAACTGCACAATTGTATAGGATGTCTTTGGATGCTGTAGCATAAAATGTTCCCTTCATCTGAACTAGAAAAAAAAGAACTTTTCCAGAATGACAATGTCCCTGTGCACAAAGAAAGCTACATGAAGATATGGTTTACAAGTGTTACAGTGGAGGATTTTAATTGGACTCCTATAAAGCTCTGACCTCACATCTATTAAACACCTTGCACTCCAGGCCTCCTCAGTCTTCATCACTACCTGTCTCAAAAATCTGATGGAACATTTTCACGAAAGTGTGGAGGATATCATATCAGTAAAAAATGTGAAATAGGATGTCCTAAAGTACATCTTATAGTCAGGTGTTCACAAACATTTGTCCTTATTGTGTACATTGGTGTGATGGCTGTGATCACATAGCTTTGACTATGCAGTGTGAATTAAGTTAAGTTAAAGATTTCAGTTTAATTCTGGATCATTTACTACAAAACAGAGGAAGTAAATATAAAACAAATGAAAAAAAGGAATTCCTGAGTAGCACAAAAAACAGTTTTTCGACTATTGACAGGAAATCGTGAGTGCAATAAAATGCCATTTATGTTCAGGAGCCAAAGAAGTAAAATTGGCCATGCTCTGTGTGTGAGAGACTGCATACTGCTGTGGGGGTCTGAGATGGCAGATGTATGATGAAGGCAATAGATGGCAGAGTGTGTTACGTTGCCAAGTGATGCAGCAGAAGCAACAGCTCAAAATGATGCAGTTGGCTGACTTTGCATGTCTCAGAGGAAGTATGTGTTAGCCTTCACCTTCCTCACATAGCAGCTGTCACATGATAGGGGAGCACTCAGTAATCACTAAAGCATCACTTAATTTTAGAACGAAAACACTGCCGTAAGTTGTACTACTAAGTTGTTTGGGTATCTACACCATGTATTTACAAAGTTTGGTCACAGGGGACCAGTCTAATCAAATATGGGTAACATCTGACTATCCTCTTATGGACTGTTACAAAAAGGTGTTCAGAAACACTAGAGCTCTTAGAGTGTGGGTAAAACAGTACCGTTCACAGAAGGTGTGTAAGCAGGGCAGCACTTTGGGGTTGTGGAAGTGATCGAGGCAGATGCTGCAGACCAGGAACTGCTTGTCTATTTGCCGCACCACTGGACTTGGGCTGCCAGTCTCTCGCTTAGCCATGGTGACAGACATTCACAGACACAGCTGGGGGCCAGGACACACCTTAACCTGTCTCACACACACACACACACACACACACACACACACACAGTAAACATGTGACACATACCCAGACAGAGGGAGGTATGGTTAATCATAAAAAAAATTAAAAGAATACTACTAAATGGGTTTTGAGGCTTGAAGACAATTTAATAATGTCAAAAGTTACCCTGAAAGCATGAGTTTACAAGCATTTATTTTCATCTACATTTTTTATAATTAAAAATTTGAAAGTTTACAGTGTATCACAATAACCATATTGGATTTACTTCCTAATATTTTCCAATATACAATACTTCCTGTTTCATATTTTACAGTTCTTATAATTATTATACCTTCCTTCAGTCACACATCTCTCTGGCTTCAGTTTATCCTTCAACAAGCACAAAATGACACCATGAACTATGCAGACAGAAGAAGAAAGAAAATGCATATTTGCTAAAACCACAGCTCTTTACAAAGATGGAACAAAACCACACTCAACTCCTATATACAAGTTTGCAATAGTGTCTATAGCAATACAATATTATCTAAACTGTTTAGGTATTTTGTAAACACCTTCATTAGTTTATATTAAGAATGTCAAATCACGTAGCTTTTAATGTAATTTTAACCATATACAGCTGACAGTACACAGTGAAATGAGAATTCTCCGGGACCCTGGTGCTACATAAAACATAGAGCTACATCACACAACATGCATACAGAACACAGAGCTAAAGTCTAAAGTAAGTTGTCCTAGCCACATAAAGTGCATTGTGTGCAACAGATTGCAAACAGTGCAAGACAAAAGACAACACAAGACGGTGTAGGACAGATACACAAAACACAAAACAGCACTGCCAGTAAACCGTATGTTTTAGTACAATGTGCAAAAGAAAACTGTACACAGGAGTGTACTTGTAAATAAACACAACATGTAAACACAAAAGATAAGCAAGTCAAGTAGATACAGCAGCAGTTAGGTAGATTTAATTGCTTTATATTAAAACCAGTGACACAAGATAGTGTTATGTTGCTACCTGACTTTTAGTGGCACAGAGTTTAACCCCTAATGGGCATTAATGCCTGTTATAAGAACACTACCTGGGTTTTGAAGTAGGAACAGTTAAATACACTCATAAAAATTTTACATCAGGATAATCTGAACATTTCCATCCACAAATGCCACCCAGATGCTTGTTCTTTCCCTTGAAAGTAGACTACTATATTTGTTTTCTACACTTGTTTTAATTTTCCTCACAAGTTCTCCCACACTACTGCATTTGATGCATCAGATTTAAAACATGTATGCTTATAGGCAAGACCAAAAAACAAACTAGCCCACCCATCTACCGTTAGGCACTAAGTGTGGATTTAAACCCTGGTTTAAACAGAGCCACCATCCCTCAACATTCATGCACTGAATAGTCTTTCTCTATACTGATATCCAAGTAGTGGACTGAACTTTCCCTGACTGTCCGAGCAGCTGAGTCACTACCTTTACCCAGCACTTCTTAACTTCGCATGTCCATTTTTAAAAAATCCCTTGATTTGTTGTTTTTTTAATGCCAGACCTTCCCATAACAAGCTTGATGGCATTCAAAATACCTGATCTAGTCTACTCACATAAGGATATATTTTTTACTACAAAGCACTTCAGTGAGTCACTCTAAATAAGGGCATTCTGTAAAGAGGGTTAACCTTTCAGAAAACACATCAAGCTGGACTTCTTTTGGAAATCTAAAGGCAGTTAACATGCAAAGAACACTTGAGAAACTGCTTTTCCCAATTTTAGATTATGTGGAGAAACATCAGTGTCAGTAAGTGATGTCAGCAGTGGCTGTTAGGAACACACTGTGATAGCCAATAATAACTTTGACCTCTTTACTCCCCACCCTCCAAGACCTGTTCCAAACGAAGGATTCCAGATGTGCAGTTTTAACATGAGCATTAGCATGAGCTGCTGTTAGTCTATTGGAGCAGTTTTCAGTGGGTCATGGGCAGATTAACTTTTAATGCCTCACATCCTTTTTCCTCACACACAAACTTCTGTCAATGGGTCAAATGTGCAACAGGAATTACGACCTTAATTTGAAGGTAATACTTTGTCTAAAACAGGATAGACGTGTGACTAACGAGAGTAGAAACAGGGGGTCTCAAAAAGTACATCTGATATAATCCCCCATTATCACCCCCCTTTTTTTCTCCATCAGTCTGTTTTGATGGGATGATGTAGCAAGACTAAAATAAGACTGGGCTATCACCCGAGAGGACTTAAACAGGGTCAGACACTCCAGTAGATGCCTGGGATTCACAAGATGCCAAGTTGAGCTCTCACAGGCCATGTATACTTTGACGGCTTTCTAGAATAAGCACTGGGATGAGGTGAAAGAGGTGTACACTTTTAAGTTTTCTAACTTCTTTAAGTTTAACTACAGTTATTGCGTTAAAAAATATATATTGTTTTATGCAATTACTTACAGCTCCATCATTTATAAGCTTTGTGGTTACATAAAGGTTCTGTGCTAATATAGATTTAGGACTGACCTAGAAGGAGTGGTAAACCTGAAAAAAATATAACTTACTTTTTACAGAAAAAAAATCTAACTGTTGTGTGACACTATTGTGATTAAATGAAAACCTGTCAGTGTTTATGATACAAAAACATAACATCAACCAAAAAACAATCACCACTTGACCCAGTATTCCACCCTGTGATGTCATTTGCATGCACTTAGTATTCAATTTGTTTTAGATTAAACTGCAGCCGGATGACATGCCCATGAAACCTATTTAAAGGAAAATCATAACTCATAGTTAAGTTGACATTCTTGAGCAAAACAGGATATTCAGGCAGGAAAAAACTTTCAGCTGAACTTTTTTATCCATCAGAGTTTACTGGTCTTAGAAAAGTAGGTGAACTAAAACAAATATGAAGTGGGATATAACATGGCATGGTGTGACGATCACACAGTCAAATGAAATACAGGCAACAAAGTTCATGCCCCTGGTTAAAGCATGCATCTCGCAAAACACAGGGTTATTTACACTACAGTATGTAATCCTAGATGGTTTGCTGAATAAATTGTTGTTAGCCTTTAAAATACCTCAGAACAAACACAGACTTACAAAGACCTCAGAATGTGAATGAGAGTCAGAACTGTTGAAAATAAGGTTTCATTGACACTGAAGAAAATGCTTGTCATTTGTATCTACAGTGGCAATGGAAACTGAGACTGACTATAAAGCAGCAGCTGTCTCTATGAAAGACCTGCAACAATGACATTCTTCAGAGCCTCAGTATGATTATAATTGCACGAGCGCACACACACACACACACACACACACACACACACACACACACACACACACACACACACACACACACACACACACACACATATAAACACACATATAAACACACATATACACACACACTTACAGAAGAGTTGAAGAAATCTCAGGCAGGCTTCATTCCTGTTTCCTGTATTCCTGCTGGGCTCAGTAACAGAACAACAAAATGAGATCCTGTGTCACTGTCCCTGCCTACGCCCCCTAAGCTCAAAACTCTTTACCCTCCCTCTGCTTCTCTTCTTCATTCCATGTCTCTCTCTCCCTCCCTTTCTCAGTCTCTCCAACCCACGCCTGAGTGCACACAGGCTTTCTCCAGGCACCTCATACTGACTGAAGCTCAGCTCTGACGTGAGGCTGGATTCTAAGCCGCAACCCACACCGGCTATTCCATTGGCTGACACTGAACACACACCAAGTCCTCTTCCCGTGGACTCTTCCCTTATTGGTTGGTCAGCATAAGCCTGCCGAAAGCAAGGATTGCCTCACAGGCTAACAATGCCTGCTGACAAACTGGGTGGGGTGAGACAGCATAAGGGAAAAGCACAGAGACAGAGTTTGGCCAAAGAAAAAATGTCTCGTCAGATAAATATTTCATCACAAGCAAAGCTGTTTCTTAGCTGGTAAACAAGAAAAGTGTTATGTAAGGTCCGGTGCAACATTTAAACAGGAGAAGCCAAGGAAATGGAAGAGAATTGGCATTAGTTTAAAGGTCACTGTGCCAGGAATATAAACATCTCTCCATGACATCATTAGACGGTATCTCGAAACCAGTGAGGCTAAATATGTACCTCTGCACTGAAGTTCAATGAAGTGCACTTAGTTTTCATCAATTCTGCATCATTATCCTCAGCTCCTCCGAATGGGTCTGAGATGATTATGGGGCAAATGATAGAGTCTTTGTGGGTTTTTAAAATAATGCATTCCCATAACATTAAAGAATCTCATTGTAATGCATGATAAATAACATAAACCTAAAAAGACATTATACCCAGGTCAATATCAAACTATCAAACAAGTTGTAACTTCTATAATAAAATTCACTTTAGTGACAATTTAGGAAATTTGACTTGTATGCAGTCAATAAGTCAATTATATAAACTATGACGTCACTCTCAACAACTGTTGGGTGTCACCGGATCTGGGGATTAAACATCGAAAGACTCGGACAGCCTAAGGATTATCAAGCACCATAAAAATATGTTTGCGGTGACAATTAAGACAGATGATCTCTCTTTAAATACAGCCAATTGCATTAATGTTTTGAAAAAAACATTGCTACAAGGGAGAATATATGATCCATGCTTCAAACCATGCTTCAGACTATAAATCTCTATTGTTGCATGCAATCGTTAGAATTAAAGATACATCTTCAAGCAAGAGTGCAACATTGTAAACTATTACAAGTCATTTTTTATCATAGACAGAATGCGTAATCCTCCTTTGCATAGGCTTTTTTTCTAATGAACTTTAGAATTAGGAGATTATGATCTGTGTGGATACTTGTCACTTCTTGCTTAGTCAATTAAAACATTGTGCAGTCATTGCCTAGTTACTGACATAATTAAGACAAGTCTATTCCTCTTTGTACAGACATGTTTTTTTTTGTTTGTTTGTTTTTTGTTTTTACATAAACCTGTCAAAAGAAAGTGCAAAGGAAAGTGACTGATAATGCCAGTCTCAGGACAGACAGACAAGAGAGAGAGAGAGAGAGAGAGAGAGAGAGAGAGAGAGAGAGAGAGAGAGAGAGAGAGAGAGAGAGAGAGAATGGCCTGGAGAGAAGTGAAGCTGACCTTGGAGGAATGTTAATCTAAAACACATCTGAACTTGTTGCCTTTTATGAATCATCTTCATTTCGTATTAGAGGTCACTAAAAGGATGATAGCATATAAAACATTAAAACATGTATTTTGTCAGTGTGGGAGATTTCAGTATGAAACAGGAACAGAATACCTTATGAGATGCAAAAACAAATTCATACAGCAATCTTTTACAAAAGACAAATGCCACTCACTGTTTCTCAGCACAAGAGCACTGAATATGGCTCATATTGTGACTGAAAATTTTGACAAAAGCTTTCACTTAGCATATGCACATATAATGGACAGAATTTATTTTTGTGTGTATACATGTCTTCTAATTAGTAAATGATTATGCTGTTGCTTGTTCTCCCTCTCTACTCTGAGAATATTTCTCGATGATTTGAGCCAGAAATAATCTGAGAACACACAATGTATGTGTGTATGCAAATGTATACACACATAAATAAATAAAACCACTGCCTTGCTCTGGGCTCACTCTTGATCATGTGCCCCCTGAATCCAAAGGCAGTTTTGCATGTCTACAAAAAAAATGAATTTTTTTCCATCTCATACAAAAAAAAATAATCCACGTGAGCTGGCTGTCTTTTTACCAGCGGGCATGTTGAGTCACCATGCAGATGGCAGGCCAGCTGATGGTGTGCTGGGACAAAGCTCCAAGGTTCGAATATTATTTATGCATAGCAGACCTCATTCTAAAATTCAGGAGTTAGTGATTGACAAATTTGTTTTATTCACATTTTTTATGGAGATGGAGGAAAGGAGCAGAGTTTGAGCTAAAGAAGATTTTTTTAAATCCACCATCAGAACTAACAGATGTTTGATATTCAGTAAACAGTGAGAAGGCAGGATGAGAAATAAATATAGATGGCAAAAAAATCAGAAAAGCAGGGTGAGCTACACAAGTGGCACAGAGCACAGACTGTCATGTGGTTCTAGGGTAACCTAATAAATTAATATAAGGCCAAATAAAGTTTAAATAAGTTAAAAAAGTGAGTTTTCTAATAATATTTAGGTGGTGGAAATTAATTAGCTATGGAAAATAATCATGCTCCATTAGTGATGCATACATTGAACCCATAAGCTGTGTTTGGAGCACTCATGACCTTTCTTCTGCTCTCTTTTTCCAATAATTGAGATACTGACAAAATGTTCTAACATGCACACAATTGTAGCTGGTAGAAAAAGCACCTTTAATAATATAGGTGACTGCAAAAAAACAAAAAAAACAAAACAAAAAAAACAAACAAAAAAAAAATCATACAATTCTGCTTTTAGATATATTGCAAACACTGTGATGAAAAGGGATTTTTTGGAATGGATAATGTCCACATATTGCAGATGCCACTAATAGTGCACAGCACTGTTCAAAAACACTGTGCACTTGTTTCCCATTCACAGATTGAGAAATTTTTTTTTCCTTTTTTACCTTTATTTTTTTTAGTGTCACTCAGACTTCTTCAATAATGGCTCCGTCTCCATAGCAACGGAAATGACTAAGGTAATCTTTTTCCTTTGTTTTTATCAGAGAATAAGGTAGAAAATAAGTAAGAGTAATACTGTAATAAATGTGTGTCTCTCTAATTAATGCAGTGTTCTTAATCAACTAGGGAAATATATTTTTTTAACATGTTTTTTTAATAGAAGGAAGTACTGATATATGGTTTATACATGCTTGAAGAGAAAAAAAAGACATAAATCAATAACAAACGAGAAAAAAAAGCAATACAGCATTTGTGGCATCCAGTGGCAGCATGAAGAGCACTCCCAATTGAAATACATTACAAAAAATAGTCGTCCTCAGTGACACAAAAAAAGAGAGGGAAATTCAGCTCTATGAACACGAATCAGTATATTACATTTTGTGATTATCACACGAAATGCCATGAGACTGGGCTGATGTGACTCACGGTCATCATTCATTAATCTCCTCAACATGTTCATTAATATGATCCATATAAAAATTTATTGTAAAAAGATGCACCTCACAGAATACAGTTGCTAAAAATGACTGGATATGTGAATTGTTATACTGTCTTGCATTTTCCTGCTTTTTTTTACTTCCATGAGCGTGTACATGGTTCAAATTATACTGCAATCAACTGCTAGGGGGCACTAAAGACAATTTAGTTTTTTTGTAATTTACTTTTTAAATGCAGCCACCTCATATTCAATGTCTCAGACACTAATGGATGCACTAAAGTAACATATGTGTCACTGAGTGTATTGTACCCATTGTAACAGTATAGTGTAAATATACTGCAGAGTAAATTTGGATAAATGACAAATAGTGTGGCATGAATTTTGTAGGGGTGCAGGTAGTTTAACAACCAACGTTTTGCAGAAATGCTGTTTTCATTCTTAAAAGCAAGTGTGGGTGACTGAAAATAATTTCAGTAGAGATTGTCAAAGAAAGGAGAGCTTCCATGAGGCTAGACAGTAAGAGCTATAAAAGACAACTGACATTTAGCTTTAGCAGGAAGACTGGCATCATATTCTTTGGTAAGCAAAGAGAAAAAGGAGGAGAAAGAGGGGGCAAGATGAGAATGGGGAAAAAAGAGGAAAAACAGTGTGAGCTTTGCAAGGGGCACAGATTGTCATATGGTGCTGGGATAACCTAATGAATTAATTAAGATAGTAAGTAGGGTTAGAAAAATGATTTGGGCATTTGAAACAAATGAGCCATGAAAAATGATCATGCTCTATCAGCTATGCATATGTTAAAGCCATAAGCTGTGCTTGGAGCACAGTACTCGATGAAGCATGTCAATTAATGAGAAATCTATCAATCAATCTAAGAAATCTCTTTGGAATGACTAACATGCAATTAGGGAAACAGGACAAAATGACACAAGTGAATGACAAGATCTGATGTCCTCACATGCATCTTTAGTTATATTTAGTACAGTTGAATTGATCTTCCTGAAACAGTATGGCAGGATAAAATCTAAACAAAATAGACACCACCACATAAACATTACAAACCTTGGTCACTTTGTAATTCACCACTTTTTTTCTTGTTTTATCAAAAAGGTTTTTTTGAAATGGTTAAAAAAGATGTTCATGCAGGAGGATAAAACTCCAGCCAGTAGCAAATAGTGTTAATTAAACATTTTCATATCAAAATATCTCTGAAGCATCTAATACCATATTGTACATAGACTACATAAACTAAATAATTTAGTCTTTTCCAGTCATATCTGTTTTTTCCCCAAACTGTTATCACAAAGTTAGAGACACAGAATTGTATAATTCTCTTTGGATTTTTTCCTTTACTTGAACTGGGAGATCCAAACCTGGACCAACATGATAATATCAAGTGCCAAGTGTGCTGATTGAAGATATGGTTTGGGTTGGAGTGGAAGATCTTGAACTCTAGTCCTTTATTCATTCTTATAAATCAGTCACATTCAGCTACTAGCGGTTCATGAGTTCCTTAAACATGGTAAAACTGGTCAAATCCACTTCCCTACAATTGCTAAACTGCTCAGTCACCAGCTGTGGCAGGTTCAGGCATTTCCCTATTTATATTTGCACCATGGAAATTTGGTAAAGTGTGGAGGCTTAACCTCTAACATCTACACACTGTGGGATAAACCTATGAAAATCCAGGGCAAATTAGATTTAGAATGAACTTTAATAAGAAAATTAATAACTCATGCTTCAGGGTTCATAGAAGGTTCAACAAGAGAGATTTAAATGTCAATTGGGTTTTGAACATATTTAACAGGCAGTAATGGTATGGATTAATACACAAACACACAGTCTCCAGACTTTAGCAATAGACTAGTCCATGTCAACAGACCAGTGGTCATGAGTTCATGAGCTCTGTACACACTCATACACAGCACACATCAAAAAACTAAAACAGCATGCAGATGACTCAGAGTAATGCAGCTCCTGAGGTATTTTACAGTGTTAAAGCTTTTCTACTAGCGTCTACTACTGTTGTTCTTATCACAATGTCACAATCAGGGCCGTGCACAGGGGGGTGGCCTGGTGGCTAGAGCCACTGCATCTTTTCCCCAATCAGCATTAAAATCCACATTACAGTCAGTGGTTGATCCCCTGAATTAATCATTTCTGTTGGTAATGATTTGCTCTCGGTTGTACAATTTTGTACTTGTACAAGATATCTATGTACTTAGAAATAATGTGTAATTGTGAATCATAAAGGATGAGGTTATCAAAATATTTTAGACCATAGTTTCAAATAAAAAAGTTTTCTGTAAAAGGAACAGGTAAATTAAAAAATGTAAAGCAGTAAATAGTTTTTGTTATTATTAGCAATGTGTAATTGTGAAGTTCCATCAAAATATCTACAATTAAGTCTAACATTTTTACAGTGTGTGTTGTCTTCTATTGTAATTATATATTTGTAACAACTGGATAATTTGTATTATAGGTCTGTCCATGACTCTGGTCACAATGCCTGAACAGCAAAACCATGTACATCCTTAATAATACAAAATCAGACAACGTAAAGTTTAGTGAAGCTGTAAAACAGCTACCTTGCCCTTATATGTCATCCCTCAAATGCTGAAAAGGTCATTAATGCAATATATAAAAAAATTTAAAATAAAAAAAAAAAAATTTTAATAAAAAAGAGAGAAAGATTTCAAGGAACTTATTTTCCTCTGTCATTTCGGAACATTTAGTTACCAAGTATCATGATTTTATGAGCCACAGCTTCATCAGCTCATCAAACACACCTTAATAAAACAACAAATAACCTCTATATGTATGTATATGCATCATTAGTGTTATGTGGTTAGGAATCTGTCAGCCCACATCCAGTAGTTCTGATGTTGGCACCTTATTTACTTACAAGACAGAGAGGCTGCACTACACAATAGTTTATATACACAGCTTGCACACCTATGTTGTGTAAGTCCTTCAGCAAATAAAGAAGGTATGTGCCAGTTTTCTGTCATTCTGAAGAACTTTATCCCCTCAGCACTGAAACAGCTGTTGCTAAAAAGGTTTATTATGCCTGAATCAACTCTGCTACCTGACAGGTTTTAGAAAGTCACAAACTTCTAGACCGGATGATCTGATCAAAGTGAATAATTTAGGATTATTACTTAAGGTGTATATATGTCACAAAAATTAAATAACCAAGAATGATCTTTCAGAGAAAATAAATGGTATTGGCAAAGAAAATAAATAAAATTTCATGCATGCTTCGCTACATGTCAAACAACAGATTTGATCCTATTTTTGACTGAAGCAATAACAGGAGACAGACAGTTCCCTATGCACAATGCTGTGTTAGACAGTACTGAATCACATGCACACATGTATATCACTCATGCACATCAGATAAAAGAGTGCATTACAAAATATAATGTAAACCCATGTACATGGAAATTGAAATAGCCTGTGATTGAACTGGCAGAGAATGATTAAAGCCAGGCATTTCAAGCTCAGAGAAAACGTTGTCTCAGTAAACTGGTGTCAGTGATGATGACATGGCAGCATCCACAGGCAGTATTTTTCTCTCTCTTACACACACACCCTACATTCATGATTGAAGTAGGAGCCAGAGGAGTGTAGTGTGTTTTCAGGCTGAACACTGCCATATATACACACACCCTACTGTTCTGCCTCCACTTTCGCTGATGTCTTACATAAGTGGATTTTGGTTTTTGTATTTTACGCTGTGTGTTACGCCTTTGTTTTAGGAAAGCATACTGATTGTAAGCTTAGAAGCCAGATACTTGTGTAAATTATTTATCTTAATCCAATATAGGTCAAATAAATTAAACAAGAGACTGAAGGAAGAGATGAGAGGAAAAAAAGCAGAGATTGATAACTGCATAGTGGTACAATATATGAGAAATCAGGGTAGCTCCCCAGTGCAGGACTCACGTGAGCGTTTGCAGAAAGACAGCGAGGAAGAAGATAGAGGGGGTAAAAAAAAAAAAAAAGAAAAAAAGAAAGAGAGATCAGGGCAGCATCAGCATAGGCTTCCAAACATGAATGGAGTTTTGTCCATCCTTACACATCCACATCCCAGGAAACATTGAAAAAGCCTAATTAAAATAGCAAGAAAAAAAGGAGAGGAAAAAGAGCTGCAAGAACAGGAGCAGAGAGAGAAGCAAGCGAAAGGGTGTGAGCCAGCATGAGCATGTGAGAGGAGAGAGAGAGACAGAGAGAGAGAGAGAGAGAGAGAGAGAGAGAGAGAGAGAGAGAGAGAGAGAGAGAGAGAGAAGGCGGGAGGATGCATTAGCAATTGTGCGAGCGTACTGGCTCTGAGGAAGTGAGGAGGGGTTGTGGACAGCAGGCGCAAGGTGCAGAAAAAAAGCCATAGAGAAAGAAAGAAAGAGAGAGAGAGAGAGAGAGAGAGAGAGAGAGAGAGAGAGAGAGAGAGAGAGAGAGAGAGAGAGAGAGAGAGAGAGAGAGAAAGCTCATCATCTTTTAACCAACATTACAGCACTATAAAGTACTCTGTCTGCTAAAACGCAAGCAGCCAAATGTTTACTAGCATGAGATAAAGAAAAGTCAGGTATGAGCGATTTGGACTTAGGAGATCCAAAAAAGTCACACTTCCATGGCACTAACCCATTCCCTGGTAAATCAATGTCTGTCCTTGTATGATAAAGGCTGACCGCACTGAAAATCATGTGAGCCATGATTGTGAAAGACTCTTTTGTTTGCAGCAGGCCTTGAAGGGGGTGGTTCGCTTATTAGCATGCATACTCCAACTGCGAGGGATGGATCTGGATTAGGCAGAAAGAAACAGAGGGATCATAGGAAGATAAGGAGGGTTACTAGTGTGAGAACTGCAAAAGATATAGAGATCATACAAAGTACGCAAGCATCAACATGCATCTGAGATGAAACACTGAAGAAAAGCTAAAAATATTTAACTGGTGTGGAAAGATTTGAAAGTTCTGTAGAGATCATATCTGGAAATAAGCAGAGATGAAGCAAACAGACAGAGTTGCAAGGCTTTGCCAATGAAGAGGAAGAATGGAAGATGGTGTGGAGATAGAAAAAGTGGGTGGGGCATAGACTTATGCCAGAATTTGATTGCATGAACAAAGTATGTTGCCATAGAGACTGCATCCAGTGCAGCAGAGCTGAAATGGCTGCCTGTCCTGTGTCCCTCCTCTTTTACCCCTCCTTTCCGGTTCCTCTCATTTACCTTCTCTGTTGCTTTACAGCCGGGAGATATATCATGCTAGAAGAGCACAGACTTGCTACACTGGAATGGTATACAGGAATCGTACAGAACCCAATGATTGACTAAGAATGAATCTGTTGTGACACCACGAGACAATTTGCCAACATTACCTCCTTTAGACTTCTCAAGGAATCAACAAAATGCCACAAAACAGAAGTCATCAATTTATTTTAAGCTAGGTTCATTCTGTTTTATTTATTCTAGGATATTTCCTGTCATGCACATCAGGGTGTAGTCAAGTCTAGAAATAGTCGCGAAAAAAATTAAGTCAATAACTACGAGTTTTCAATTACACTATACTGACCAGTCCCTGGCTAGTGTGTCTGGGCATCACCAGCATGCAGGACAGTATAGCCGGGAGTGGCTCTGATGTCGAGGTCATAAAACCTGACAAAGGTCAAAGGGTTGGACCAACCTGCAGCGTTCCATATGTCCTGCAAGGGCACCCCTACGGACCAGGCCGTAGAGGCCGCCATACTCCGGGTTAAATGAGCCTTGAATCCAAAAGGAGTGGGAAGACCAGAGGACTCATAACCATAGATATCGCATCCACTATCCATCTGCTAAGAGTCTGCTTATTGGCAGGAAAACCTTTCCTATAAGGGCCTTAGCAGACAAACAGTTGCTCCGACTTTCTTCAAGGACTTGTCTTGTGGAGGTACGTATCCAGTGCTCGCAATGGACACAATCGATTCTGCTTCTCCTGGTCTGGAGCTAAGAAGGGAGGAGGGCAGAATAACTGCAATACAACAGGTTGTCAGGAAACCATAGGCACCTTAGGTACATAACCAGCTCTAGGGTAAAGAAAAACACTGGCCATGCCAGGGGTAAACTCCAGGAGAGACAGGGACAGACAGGGCCTGTAGGTTCACAATCTTTTTAAGGGAGGATATAGCCAAAAGGAAGGTGGTCTTTATCGACAGGTACCTAAGGGCCAACTCAGCCAAAGGTTCGAAGGGGGGCTCAGATAAAGCTGCCAACACAATGGCCAAATCCCACACAGGCCATAGTGTCATGAGAAGGTGTTTTCCTAGCGAGGTGCAATAAGCCACCATAGCGGACACGTAAACCTTAAGGGTGGACGGGGCCAACCCTGTGGCAAACTGTTCCTGCAAGAACTCCAGAACTGGCTCAACCGGGCAGTTGGCTGGGTCTAACCATTTGTGCTTACACCACGTGGAGAACAGCTGCTCCGCAAACCACGGTCTGCCCGGCCAACAAGGTGCCACCAGGAGGAGACATACTCCATCCTGGCGGATTCTCTCCAGAACTCCCGGGAGCAGCGCGATAGGAGGGAAGGCGTACAGACGAAGCCTCGGCCACGTCTGCACCATAGCGTCAAGCCCCAATGGGGCTGGGTAAGAGATAGAACCAGCAGGGACAGTGCGAGGTCTCCCAAGTCACAAACAGATCTACCTGGGCTCTGTAACATCTCTGCCATATCTGCTCCACCACCTCGGGGTGAAGCATTCATTCCCCAGGCCTCAGCCCTTGCCGTCTGCGATCCGCTGTCCTTCTTTATGAAGTAAAGAACAACTATGTAACAATGAAGTATTGGCTGTAGTAACCTGACTCTCTTACCAAGGGGGGTCTTTCCAGAAGACCACCCCTCCTTCTAACACAGAGGTACTGTGTCTTACCATAGCTAATGTGAGGAAAGCTCTAAGCATAGTCAACCCACAGAAGGATCCATGACCTGACAGCATTCCTGGTAGACTCCTCAGAGAATGTGCAGACAAGCTGGCAGATGCTTTTACCAACATCTTTAATATGTTTTGAGGCAACCACTATTGTGAAGTCTTCCTGCTTCAACGACTACCATCCCATTGCACCTACAGTAATCATGAAGAGTTTCAAGTGGATAGTCATAAAGCACATAAATACCTTACTGCCCCCTCTCACTGAACTGGCTGCAGTTTACATATCGTCCTAACCGCTCCACAATTGTTGCCATCTCCACCACACTCCATCTCGCCCTCACTCATATGAACAAAAAGGACAAATATAGTGCTGTAGAATTCGCCCCTTTTCTTCCTTTTTTTTTTTTTTTTTTTTGCATTTAAACATGTAAATAACAAAATAAAATTGTGTGATAATGAAATACAATTATTGATTAATTATAAAAAAATGTATTATTAGAATTTCAATATAATTATTTCATACAATTGCACAGTCACACAATATATTGTATGATCTTTGAGCTACAGGTCACAGATCCCTATCTGTACTGTATATGTGTAAAATGCCTTGATTTGTACTGATGTAGGGTGAGGAGGTCTGGGGTGCAGACACAAGGTTTTTCAGTAGGGTTGAGGTCGGAGCTCTATAGCAGCTACTCATGATCTTTCACTCCAACCCATGTCTTTCATCCTGAAACAGGTTTGAGTTTCCTAGTTTAAGTGCAGGGAAAGTTTTATACAATTGTGTGCCCACAACTCTGAGGTAACATTTTGGGGAAAACCAATACTTTTATTTATATAGTCCATGTGTTATTTTGCCAGTGAAAAATAATCATTAATAGGGGCAATGTAATACTTTTCATTCAAATTTTATTTTACACAAAAAAAAGGTGGGAGTTTGTCCAGGACTGTTTTCTTTTAAGAAAAATAGGGTACAATATAATGAATTAAACTAATCAACTAATTAAGTTCAGCATTAAACTACTCCAGTTGCGTTGACGTCTTTGGCACATACTGTAAGGTATATTCAAGTACAGACTGTAATCATGGTAACATAAGGTAACAAATGTATTTTTTCCACAGAGCCAACTCAACTTTGCACTTGCTAACAAACAGAAAAGTATATCTTCTATCCAGTACCACTTAAACTTGCTCTTACATTCTCAATTGCTTCCATATTCATTTTAGATTTATCTGTATTTATTAAGTCTGGCTTTGGTGAAAAATCATGCAGTGAAGCTACTTATGAAAAATTACATCACTACCTAATCACTTTGTAGAGCTCTATTAATACTTCAAACATTGTGTTTCTTTAGCTAAATGATAATTCAAAATTCAGTAGGTCCATTATCCCACATCTTGAGAAATGCATAGATAAACAGATTGTTAATCCCTCATTCATATTTAATCGTTTAATTCTGATCAGGGTCCTTGTGGATGATCCGAGGTCTTTCCCAGAATGCACAGGAAAACAATCTGAATGCAATGCAAGTACACAGCCTTTAAGCATTCTCAGTAGATTTGGATAGTGGGAGAAAAATTGAAAGAGCTAGAGGACATAGTGAACACTCAGCACAGACAGTACAAAGCTGAGGATCAAACACTGGAGCCTGGAGCAATGAAGAGAAAATAATAAAACTTATAGCCACCCAGACAGCATTTTAAATGTTAATTTCACCAAGTTAATTTTTTAAATGCAAACTTACCAAACCATTTTGTTTTCTCAGTCAATATTCAGATCTTTAAAGTGAACTTTGGTAGCGTCTGCAGTGACCTATGTAAAATAGATCAAATTTGACATCATAAACAAATACATTAAGACAAGCTGTATTGATGCATTACATTTTCCTGAAAAGTATTGCACTACAATAATTTATATCATGATAACATTTGCTGAAAATTGTTTTTATTGTTGAAATGTGCATCACTGCAAAGTAAAAACAAATTGATTTATTATAAAAAAAAAATTTTAAAAGGAGAAATATTTGCATGCTGACCTGCATACACACATCTAACATTGCTGTGACTGAATTCTGGCAAACAAACGAATAAGAGACAAAAAAACCCCAAAACAAATACATTGATGGTTTCACTCAGTACATCTGGTTTGGACCCATAATGTTAGTTTTATACCTCGAGCATATTTTCACTCGATTATATTAAAAAGCATTTTTTAGCAACAAAAAATTCATAAATAAATAGTTAGACTTAGACTGCTGCCCCGGCGACCCGAATTACGGATAAGCGGGAAAAAGTGAATGAATGAATGTACAGATGCCATACCTGGTTTAAATTCATATCAGCTTTATTTGTATAGTGTATAGTTTTTTGTTTGTTTGTTTGTTTGTTTTGTCCCTACTGTACACCAATTTCTCTTTTCTAGTTAGTCTATTATTAGTTGCCATCTTCCACACATGTTAAAATTATAATTTTTTGCTAAATCTTGAATCTGTTTACTTTGTACAATATTTGTATATTATATTCATTTCTCCTCACATTTTAGCAGTTCTCTGTACAATATCGACCCCAAGTCCAGGAGAAACACATAATGTGCAGCACTTACACAAACAAAGGGTGAGTACAGTGACACATCTCTGCTTTCCAAGTAGGACAGTTATGGTCCAGTGACTCAAAACGCTCCTTTCTTATGACAAGCAGTCAGGTGCTGTAGTCTCCACAGTGTACGTGAATGTTTTTTGAGTGGAACTGAAGGGAGGGACTGCATTTGCTTGGAATTTGAGTTTCAAAAAAAGCCAAAAAGAAGCCAATCACCATTTTAGGCAAGATAAATGTTAAATAAGTCGATATCTTAAAAAAAGTTATGTAATATTTCTACAAAAAAAATATTACTTTTTTATTTATATACAATAATTTAATATGCATGCATTACAGTTCTGAATTAGACCCACTTCTGTAGTCAATCATCCTTTACAACACTTCATAACAATTATGGCAGAAATGTCAGGATGTACTAAAAAACATATATACTTTACTCACCTTTATTTACAGCAGGTAAAGCAATGAAACATTAAATTAACACTCTAGTAGATCTTCCTTAAGAGTCCTCCGAGTCACCTTTTCAAAGTGATTCCCGTCTCAAGTTCGTTCCTTTCTGATGTAGCTCAAGTTTCTCATGTCTGCCTCCACCCCCCCTGACGCAAGCGCATGCAGAAAAACAGAGACACACAGGAGTTTCAAAAGGTCACAACAAAAGCTGGAATATACCACAGTCATTCCACTGCATAGATAACACAGTCATGACCTTGGCTTTTCAAGACAATAGTCATAAAATTAGGATAAGGATTTTTACATAAAAGTACTCTGTGGTAATAGAGAAGGATTCTATATTAAAAATATCTCATGGAGTCTCATCTTTAAAACCTCTTCAATGGAAGTGCACTAGTCTGTGGCTAGTATAGGCACTAAACTCTAAAGAAAGAAGAGTCTCTGTGTGTGGCCACTTATTTCTAAACGGGTATTATTTCACTGTACCTCCAGCCGAATGAGATCACGCTGTAAACATCTTTGTCACCAAGGCGACGAGACAAATGCACCATTTTTCAACTTCACAACAGCAACCTTACAGCTGTCTAAAAAATGTTAGAATTCTATGGTTTGACAGATCAGAACACACACAAAAAAAAAGAATGTGCTCCTTAGTCCTAGAATTAGCTAAATGCATGCATATAGGAACACCACCACATGGCATTACGTCATTATATATATATATATATATATATATATATATATATATATATATTTATTATTTTTTTTTTATTAAGCTAAAATGGAGAAACCATATATTAAATACTATGTAAAGGATATGATTCAATAGCCTGTAGAACCATGTTCTGTATGACTATAAGTCTAATAATTTTTGAGGAATTCTGGCTTACTTTTCTTTTAAACGTCATTTTAGTTCATTAAAGTTTACAGGCATTTGTTTTTGCGCAGCTCTCTAAAGGTTCCGCCACAGCATTTTAGACATATGACTTTACACCAGGTCATTATTTATATTATATTATATTATATATATATACACAGTACAGACCAAAAGTTTGGACACGCCTTCTCATTCAAAGAGTTTTCTTTATTTTCATGACTATGAAAATTGTAGTATATATATATACAGTGAGAAAAATAAGTATTTGAACACCCTGCTATTTTGCAAGTTCTCCCACATGAATGATTTTTAAACTATTTATTTGTATGATACAGCTGCAAATAAGTATTTGAACACCTCAGAAAGTCAATGTTAATATTTGGTACAGTAGCATTTGTTTGAGGTCAAACGTTTCCTGTAGTTTTTCACCAGGTTTGCACACACTGCAGGAGGGATTTTGGCCCACTCCTCCACACAGATCTTCTCTAGATCAGTCAGGTTTCTGGCCTGTCACTGAGAAACACGGAGTTTGAGCTCCCTCCAAAGATTCTCTATTGGGTTTAGGTCTGGAGACTGGCTAGGCCATGCCAGAACCTTGATATGCTTCTTACAGAGCCACTCCTTGGTTATCCTGGCTGTGTGCTTCGGGTCATTGTCATGTTGGAAGACCCAGCCTTGACCCATCTTCAATGCTCTAACTGAGGGAAGGAGGTTGTTCCCCAAAATCTCGCAATACATGGCCCCGGTCATCCTCTCCTTAATACAGTGCAGTCGCCCTGTCCCATGTGCAGAAAAACACCCCCAAAGCATGATGCTACCACCCCCATGCTTCACAGTAGGGATGGTGTTCTTGGGATGGTACTCATTCTTCTTCCTCCAAACACGTTTAGTGGAATTATGTCCCAAAAGTTATATTTTGGTCGCATCTGACCACATGACTTTCTCCCATGACACCTCTGGATCATCCAAATGGTCATTGGCAAACTTAAGCCGTGCCTGGACATATGCTGGTTTAAGCAGGGGAACCTTCTGTGCCATGCATGATTTCAAACCATGACGTCTTAGTGTATTACCAACAGTAACCTTGGAAACGGTGGTCTCAGCTCTTTTCAGGTCCTTGACCAGCTCCTCCCGTGTAGTTCTGGGTTGATTTCTCACCTTCCTTAGGATCATTGAGACCCCACGAGGTAAGATCTTGCATGGAGCCCCAGTCCGAGGGAGATTGACAGTCATGTTTAGCTTCTTCCATTTTCTAATGATTGCTCCAACAGTGGACTTTTTTTCACCAAGCTGCTTGGCAATTTCCCCGTAGCCCTTTCCAGCCTTGTGGAGGTGTACAGTTTTGTCTCTAGTGTCTTTGGACAGCTCTTTGGTTTTGGCCATGTTAGTAGTTGGATTCTTACTGATTGTATGGGGTGGACAGGTGTCTTTATGCAGCTAACGACCTCAAACAGGTGCATCTAATTTAGGATAATATATGTAGTGGAGGTGGACATTTTAAAAGCAGACTAACAGGTCTTTGAGGGTCAGGATTCTCGCTGATAGACAGGTGTTCAAATACTTATTTGCAGCTGTATCATACAAATAAATAGTTAAAAAATCATATATTGTGATTTCTGGATTGTTTTTTTAGATTATGTCTCTCACAGTGGACAGCACCTTCGATGACAATTTCAGACCCCTCCATGATTTCTAAGTGGGAGAACTTGCAAAATAGCAGGGTGTTCAAATACTTATTTTCCTCACTGTATGTATGTATGTATGTATGTATGTATGTGTAATATATATATATATTCAAATTCAAAAATTTTAATTCACACACACTGTTTAATATGTCATGTGTTGCTGTTCACCTAAGATTGTATTTACCTAATTCTAAGTTCTGCTAAGCACCATATGATCTGTTCTGATACATAAAACTATAGAATTCAAAGAGGGCGGATTTTTAATTCACACAACTGTATTAACAAGTCACAGCAAGGACCACACAACAGAACACCATTCAAATCAAAATACTAATTAGACCAAGTAAAGAGAAAAAAATACATAAATCACACACAACTATTAAGCAGTACTAAGATTTGGGTAAATGATCACTAATGTATTTAGGAGGACAAAGTCCATGTTCTTGAATAAAAATAAATGTCAGCATGTGGCAAAACATTTTTTTTAAAAAGGGGTGATTTGGCCACGTTGATACCGTACATAACATTCCAAAAAAGTAAAATATGCAGGGAAGACGTGTGAAAAATATACTTTCAAATATTAAGGTGAAATGCCACACTTTATTTTTATAAAAATATACACAATAAACAGGAAATTAAAGCAAAAACTTTAAAGTGCATTAAATCCTCAGAGCTAAAAACATCAGGAATAGGTTAAAATCAATTAAATACAAATAAATTATCACATTTAAGGTCACAATGAGCACACTCCAAAACAAGTCCATATTTGTCTTGGGTTATAAAGTTCATTGTGAAATGCAGATGAGAACACAAAACTTAAGCTAAAAAAAAAAAAAAAAAAAAAAAAGGATAATAATAATAATAATAAAAAACAAATAAAATAAAAAAGGGGTGTGTGTGTGTGTGTGTGTGTGTGTGTGTGTGTGTGTGTGTGTGTGTGTGGGGGGGGGGGGGGGGGTTATAAATAAAAACAAAAAGAAAACAGCAAAAAAAATTCAAGAATCCACTCTGTATGAGTCTCCTATAGAAGCAGGCCTTCCTTTCTCCCCAAATCGCTGAAAGAAGGACATCAGTGTTGACGGTTCGTGTCTTTTGGTTTCTCGTACGTGACGTCTTGGAAAGAAAGCACTGAAACGAAAGCTAGGTATGGATTCAGGGTTTTCACCCACTGATGCAGACCTTAAAAGAGTTCCTGGTATTGATGTGCCTTTTAATGGAGAATCTCTAATGCCCACATGGCTAATCACAGAGGTAGACAAGCTGTGCTCATATGACCTGCACATGTGTGCCAGTAAAGGGCCCTTGGAGGGTGTGTCAGGCAGTGCCCACACTCCATCCTCAGAGTCTTCATCTTTAATTGAACCAAAGGAATGTCTGCGGCGCCGCATGCATGAGGGTGAGACATTTGGACTGAGAACAGTCCAAGGCGATCCAAAGCCATTCTTATGGGCCAAATCCACCTCTTGTTTTCCTCTGTGATGAGGTGAGGAGACATTCTGAAGATTTAAGCGCTGTGCAGCATCTAAAACGGAGCATCTAACCCGGCATGGCTCCTTCTGGGAATCCTCCTTCGCTTGATCAGTCTCTTCCTTCCTCCCTTGCTCATCCTTCACTCCACCATGTTGTTTGACAAGTATGCTCCTGCGCCGGGTTGCTTTGCAGCTTTTTGGAGTTGATTTGTCTTCTATGCATGGTGCTCTTTTTGGGGCTGATGGTGTACACTGTACATTTGCATCGCAGCACATTTTTTCCGTGTTTAAGCATTCCTCTTCTTGCTTTTCTTCATGACAGGCATCAATCAGTACCTTTTCAGGACTCTCCTGGGCCATCAGACAGCTCTTGGCCTGCTCCTCATTGAGCAAAATTACATTTTGTTCTGTCTTGGCGGGAGTTTCCAGGGTTTTCTGGACGCTCAGAGTCCGCTCTTGAAGTGAAATATCTATATCCTTTTTGTCCATATTAACAGAGTTATCTAAAGCTATGGGAGACTTTTCTGCCAGTAGGTTGTTTTTAGTAGGTAGATTGTTTTTGTCCAGCGTTTCTGTTTCCCTGTTGGATGAGGGCTGTCTTCTGCGGGTAGGACGAGTGTTGAGGAAACTGGTAAGAATGGACTCCAGGGCCTCATGTTCTGAGCTTTGCCTAGAGCAGGCGGCGATTGTACGACGCTTGGGTACTCGGCTAAGTGTCTCTTTCTCTCTCTGCTGCCTTCGGTGCCTCTCCACTGCCTCTCGTTCTGCATTTTCCTGTTCAAACAAGTTTATTAAGTCATTTGAAATTATTAATATTCTAATGCATGGTGTTGAATGCAATCATCTTTTTCTTTTACCTAGTCACAAAATGTTTCTCCAACTATTTAATGTAAATAACACTATATTCTATTGTGAATAAAATATGGGTTCATGAGATTTCCCAATCACTACATTCTGTTTTTCTTTACATTTTACAGTGTCCCAACTTTTTTTGTATCTGCGCATGTAAAAAAAATTAATTAAGAAGACATACTTCATCCATGCAAGTGAATCGTTCCTGATAAGTAAAATCCTGTGTGTGGTTGGCTGACAGATGGTGGGTAGGTGATGTGCAGAGTGCTATAGGTTGACTAATGTTGCAAGTTATAAAGAACTGGTTAAGAACAAAGTTATTAGCTAGTTTTATCTGGTAAATGAATGGAAACAATTAATGAGGACCACTAGTCTCAATTATGGAAAAAACAAAACAAAAAAAAGACATACTAAAGAACCTTTCTTTCCCATTAATAAAACTGATCCTGACCATTGAGTTTATATCAACAGAGTTGTAAACTAGTTACAAGACTTACCAATACAGCTCTGTCAAACTTCTTACAGAAGGAGTGGAAAATTGAACAGCATTCCTCCAGCTTAAAGGAAGCAGGGTCTTCACAGAAAAACTCAGCCACTGAGTGACTGATTGAATCCAGCTCCCTTAAAGAGGCTTCCATGTCTACAAGCTGACATATCGCCATCTACACAAAAGACAAGATAAAGCCAATCACCACAATGATCTCAGATTTTACATCAGTCTCCTAAAGTGAATATGTTGCAGACTCACTTGAAGAAACTCATCCATTTGATGTTGCAGATCAGGCTGTTTGCTGGCATAGGCTTTTGCTTCTTTAGTTTTTGCCAATTCTCTATTAATGTCTTTTTCTACTTCTTGTTTTTGAATTCTGAGAAACAAAACATAAAACATGTAAAGTGTTCAGCATCCCAGCTTATTTTTAAGTATATAAATCGTAATGCCTATTACAGTCACCTTGATGCTTCACCGATGTGTTGAAGCTGTTCTGTAAACCTTAATAAAGCACCATCAATCTGCTGAGCTTGCTGCGGTGAAGAGATTTTCCAGGATAAAAAGGTGAAAAAATAAAACTAGCTGAAGTTTATTTTATATATATATATTATATTACCATAGCCACATAGTGCATAAGATTCATGCCAGGTTTGTTAGCTTTGGTGTCCACAAGCCTCAGAAGAGAAGTCATTCTGAAACCTATTGCTCGACCAGCGTAGCCACCCTGAACAAGTCCAGACAAAAACATAGTGGCATATTAACTGACATTTCATTGCAACACCTTTACTATCATCCAGAATTTATAATAAGTTTGACACAGTCATTATTTTTTTGACAAAAATTAAGCAAAGCTGAAGAAGCCATTTGTGAAAAACTAAGTGCGTCTTATGATTCGGTATCTTGCACCTTCAGCAGTGATAACTTATATAATATAATCGTATTCTGTATGACTATCAGTCTAATCATTGTGACGGATTTCTGGCCCACTCTTCTTTAGTGTTTCAGTTCACTGAAGTTTGTGGGCATTTGTTTATGCACAGCTTTCTTAAGATCCTGCCACAGCATTTCAGTTGGGTTGAGGACTGGACTGACTGGGCCACATCAACACCTTGATTCTGTTCTTTTTTTAGCCAGTCTGTTATAGAGATGCTGTGTGCTTAAGATCATTGTCCTGTTGCATAACTCAATTTCTGGCAAACTTTAGCTGTTCAACAGATGGCCTCACATTTGACTCTAAAATACTGGTCTACAGAGGAGTTCAATGTAGCCTCAATGACTGCAAGTTGCCCAGGTCCTGTTGCTGCAACAGGCTTAAATCATCACCCCTTTACCACAGTGTTGACAGTTGGAAGGAGGTGTTTTTGCTGATATGCTGTGTTTGGTTTTCACCAAATGTTGTGCTGTGCATTATGGCCAAAAATGTCCATTTTGGTCTTGCCTGTATGAGCCCTGTTGAGAATTCAATGCAAAACTCCGAGCATTGCATGGTCTGGCTTTGAAGAGAATTTGCTAGGACACCCACTCATAGAAAGATTGAAAACTGTCTTGAATGTTTTCCACTTGTGCATAATCTTCCTCAGTGTAGAATTAGGAGCTTTAAATTGTTAGGAAATGGTGTTATAACCCTTCCCAGATTGATGTCAGCATAGTTCTTTGAGAAGAAATTGTTGCTGTCTGTCTTGGTGTAAACACACACTTGAATGCTCCAGACCAGCAAACTGCTAAAACGTGGGCTTTTAAATAGGTGGTTACACTTGCGAATGATCAGTTAATCAAGAGCATTTATTTAGTAGCACCTGGCTGCTACGTGGCTTCTTAATTCCTAAGAAAGCAGTAACGGTATACTTTTTTTTTTTTTTTGCAAAAATTCAATAATAGCATGGTGGTGGTGTTCATCTGAGCTTGTATTTGCCTAATTTTAAGACCTGATAAGAACCAGAGGATTTTTTATGATGTCCTGATAATGTAGATATGTGATTAGATTAGTTAAGAGGTGTCTGCAGTTAGTGACCTGGGCTTTTCACTCAGAAGCCTTGCCAGTTTTTCAGGAATGAATCACAAAGCAGAAAACCAAAAAGTGTTCTAACCAATCTTTTAACAGCTGGTGGTTCAGAGGAGTAACCTGTGTAAGTAACAGTGAGCTACACTCTGGTGTGCAGAATGTCATCTCAGAATAAACCAATTATTTCAAAAATAAAGTAGATCCGCCTAAACTAGTGAAATTAAAAATATACATAAGCAATATAAATATTATTTAAAAAAAATTAAATAAAAAAAAATAAAAAACCTTACAGCATTCATGTAGTTTCCAGCTTTAAGCACCAGTCTGATTATAGAATGTAGATCATCACACTCCAGCAGCTCTGTGAGAGTAAGGAAGTTTTGTAAATCATTTAGCGGATAAGAAAATATCCAGTAAATATTGAATATATTTTT